>NW_026782195.1:0-482500 GCF_031769215.1 Ylistrum balloti
GTCATTTCCAAGTTAAAATAAAAAATAGATTTACATCTGTCGCAATAAAAGAGGAAACTTTCTTTAATGATGCACACAAAATCGTGCTCTGTCTCCACAAAAGTGCATATCTTATTAAAATCGTGCACTATACTATGACGGAACTTATATATGCGTAATATAAGGTCAGTGGAAAATTATTGGTTAACGGGTACGTAACCACGCCCATCGTCTATATATAGGTGCCGATGATTACGTGTAGACTTCGGAGTGTAATGTGTGTGGCCTATATAACGTTGTGTTTAAGTGCAGGATTAAGTATACGGATTAACCAGTGACTGCCTTGTTTAAACATGATGTTACATGTCAAACAAAGGTAAGTATTGTTTCCCATCTAGCGGACGATATGTATGTACAGTTCTTTAGCTTATGTGACAAGAATAAAAAATGAGAATCACTTCCTGGTTTGATGTATTGTTTCTACAGTATCAAAGTACGGAAATGTTCGAATTGCAATTAAGTATCTGATACATAAAAATCCTAACAGGAAATCTCTGAAGCCAATATTTTCCTTAAATTACTGTAATTAGATAAAATCATTGTAATGAATATAAGTAGTACAGGAAAATGGCTTTTAACATGTATTATTGAGGTGCTATATAATCTACAATCGGTCAATAATTCCTTGTATGGGTTACCGCTGTACTGTGCACTGCATATATGATATAATTGACAACACAGTTAAACAGAGCAACCGCGGTGTAAAATTTCAAGTAGTAGTTTTTTAGTTATTGTTATGGTTGTAGTCATGCAGTTCTCAAGACCTTTATGTGTCATTGACCTAGATAAAGAATACTAATTATTGGACTGTTTCACAGAGTTCGGATTGTTATTGTACAGTGTCTGCAGGGCTTGGTGTCTATATTGCTGTGATACTAATTATTGTTAGAATAACACAATGATGTATGTAACGTTTTTTTCAAAATCATATACAAACATTCATAGTTCGACTCCTGATAGCGTACGGGTATAATTTTGTTATGTGATAATGTGGCTTAATAATAGTGTCTGGAGAACGATAAGTAAGATAAAAGGAGTAAGGAATGTCTAGATTGATTAACCCATCTTGTCTGTTTTCCACAGTGACATCCATATGTGCTATACAAATACTTTTGTCAAAACCAGTTACTGATGTACATCGCCAGTGCACTGATAAATAATATGAAAACAAGAAGGTAAATACAGTTTTATATAAACTAAGAAGCTCTGCCAGTAATTTGAAATAGGATTTATGTGATTCCTACCTAGTTAATAGCCCTGTCTGTAATTGTGGTCGTTCTGTTGTTAAGTGTACTCACTTATTCCTATACATTTGTTTATTTATTTCTTTAAAACTATATCCTAGATTCTTGTGTAACATTCGCAGTGTTATTTGATACCATTCTATAATTTACTGACTATTTCATTGACGTGTCTGTATATTTGGGTTTCCTTATGATATGGAGAGGGCATTCATAGGTTATGTCTGTTGCGTACTTCCACGTGTTGTCAAAATCCTGACAATGAAATATTCTGAAATGAAACGGAGTTTCCAGATTTTATTTCTCTACATCTGTTCGATCTCAATCATTGATTGGTAAGGGGACTTTGTGTTGAAAATATAGCGGGGAAAAAAATTGAGTTTAAAATTTGAAATCCTCCCCCTTTTAAAAGGGAAATGTAATTAAAGTCGGTATGAAAAGTCATACATTACATATAATTACATTAAATATTATAGTAAAATATTGTAATGGACAGACTGTCGTTATCCTGTTATTACTAATACTATCGTATTCAAAATCAAGGATGAACATTATTTTGACTATATTATATCCACTTAAAAACTTAAAGTGATATGAGGAGGTTCTAGAAATGTTCATGATGTAAATACGTCCTGGTATGGCCATTACCAAATTGACTTGACAAGATCAGATTAGTTGGCGACGCTGTGAAGTCTTTATCATACAATCTCTGTAACACGTGGAACCGAGTTCTTTCACTTTAAACAATTTTTTATTTCCTCGCTGACTTATCTTTTATGTTACGAGTTTCATATAAGTACGATGTAATAAGAGTAATGTTACAAAAAGTATAAACAATTGCATGATTTCATTTTTAATTAGGAGGAACACTTTCATATGGAAAGTTGAATAAAATGGCGTCGGAAAGTGACTTCAAAAAACTGTTGCTGGATATAATTGATCAGTTAGAGAATAGTAAGGGTAAGTAACTCTTGCTTTGGAAATCATTGACAAG
Organism: Ylistrum balloti; assembly: GCF_031769215.1. Taxonomy (NCBI): domain Eukaryota; kingdom Metazoa; phylum Mollusca; class Bivalvia; order Pectinida; family Pectinidae; genus Ylistrum; species Ylistrum balloti. Next base: position 2,275 of record NW_026782195.1, read on the forward strand.
GATGTTACACACTTTGAAAAAAAAAAAGACAGTAAACATCTTTGCTTTCCTAACTGAGTTGAATACATTCAGACGTTTTTCTATAACGAAAGTAATTAATTGATAATCATAAACAATTCCTTTAGGTTTTGTAAAGCGGTTGGCATTTTATCTTTGCTCGAATTTAATAATGACATTCTCATATTTTATTTGTAGAAACTTTTGAAGACCTGAGGTATATTGTACGAGAACATAGGAATATTTCTGAAGAGGATAGTTTGGGGGATACAGCAAAAGAATTCCTAGAATGCCTAGAGAATAAGGAAATTATAAGCAAAGACAACGTAACTTATTTAAAAACTGCATTCAAGGAAATAAAACACTGTAGGAACAGAAATAAAATCCTTTGTATGCTTTGTGAATATGAAAGCAAGCAACAAATGATCCACTCAGGTATATACATACATGTATAGATAAGCAATATATCAATTCTTTGTTTTATATATATATATTATCAGCTATTTACCTTTCCCGTTGATGTTAAATTTGTAAACCCAAATTAATCATTTTTATTATTGTATAAATGTTTTTAATCTGCTTTGTCCTTTTACCGAATCCTAATAATATTTACCGTGTATCTTTATTTTAAATTCTTTACACTCGAGACAAAGACTGGTAGATATATCTCTTATTTCGTGTGTCTTATTGTAAAACATTCCTTCATCATTCTTTCTTTTCTCTAAAATTTCTTTATCTGATATACAACTAATACTCTTACTCATTGTTTATGATGAAGTATGAAAAGTTAATTGTTTCCTTGTTCTAACAGCAAAGGAGAGTTCCATGTGGCAGGAGCTCGTGCCAAACTTCATTGAGACTGCAAAGTGTTATGAAGTTGAAGAACGTTTTAAAAAAGAAAACCTGGTAGTCTTAAACGGTAAGTGCTATCTCCCTAGGCCTGCACAAGATTCACAAGAAATTATGTTATCCTGAGATAATCACAACTTTCATCTCTGTAAAACTCTGTTTCTTAGATTTCTTTCATAGAAATCATCCTGAATACAGTTATGACCTTACGCCTTCGGATCCACGAACAATAGTAAATCTTAATACAAACTAATTTCTGTTATCTGGCTCTTGTAGGGATATCAGCTTCTGGAAAATCACAAATTTGCATTTGGTATGCTTCCAAATTTCGAAAAAAACAAACAACATGCAAACTTCGGTGTGTTAATGAAGATGACTTGTTAACCAGCTTCAGGGACTTTCTTGAATTTTCCAAGATGAAATTTGAACGACGGACAGAAACAAAGGGAGACTACATTAAGCATATGGCGGAAGTTGCAATGTCTTTGATTGAGAGTGGAAACAAAATCGGAAAACAATATCTGTTTGTATTTGACGACGTCACTGAAATGACCTGTAAGGTGGTTGAACACATCATTCATTCATTTCAAAGTGCGGAGAATGTTAAAATACTATGCTCTACTAGCTACGCAAAATTCTACGAGCAATGTACTGATAAGGATGTTTTCGTGAAAGTGGAAGGAGTTTCGCCATCAGAAGCTCTGAAATTCTTTAAGGAACAAGTTAAAATGAAGAATTCAGAAAAGGACATCAAGGATTTAGCAATCAAAATGGGACATCTGCCATATGGTTTGGTTCTCGCAAATTCCTATATATTTACCACTGGAATGCCGGTGAAAAAGTATGTAGAACAACTCTCGCAGAAAGAATTTCTTGAAACAGTTGAAAAATTGATAAGAGGAACGAGTCAAGAATATGACAAAGGGTTGATTTCAGCACAGATGCTTGCCGTTAACAAAGTGGAGGAATCTTCATCAGTTCATGTGAAATCACTGTTGCGTTTCATACCTTTTCTGCATCACAGCAGAATTCCGATTAGGTTACTGAGAAAACTACTTCCAGAAATCATTGACAACAGGGACAAAGACACCGTTATTTATGACTTAATAGCGAACGTCCGAAAGTACTGTATTGGTGAAATTGAATCAGAAAACCACACACAAGCAATCTCCATCCACGCAGTAACAGCTTTGGTGTTAGAGCTCAGATTAACCGCGGATGAAAAGGAGACAGCCATACAGGACTTGCTGTGTTTCTTTTGCAAAAATATTAGTATTGATTGCAGGCTTCATTTAACTTTGACCAGCAACTTAGAATATCTGCCTCATGCTACGAAAATTACGGTACATGCAGTTCAGATTAAATCATCGAAAGAGCAAAAGTGCGTATTTCTCTTGTGCGCCCTTCACGCAGCCATTGGGGTGAGTTACAGAGTCGGAGGAATAGAAGGCTTATTAGCAGACGAACATTTAAACAAAGCAAAATCACTTTGTTTTCAGCTCATTGATGAACCTGATCCCGAGTCGTTTATGCTCACAAAAGAAGAAATCGATTCTTTAGAAAGCACAGGATATATTGGTGAAAGCAAGAAAGACTTATTCCGGTCAGACAGTACATTTAAAATATTTTCTCAACTTTTTGCAAATCAAGAAGAAATAACAAATGTTAAAACAGATCGCGAGAGTGAGTTAGAAAAACACTACCAAAACGCAAGAGCTAAAGATGCAAAAGTAGAATTATTGTACAATCGTCTAATTACTGTTTCAAAACAGCTCCCGAAAGATTTAATAGCAGATATCATTATAGAAACAGAAAGAACTGTACATGATTTGGATCATTTGGAAAAAGTTGCTGAATTACCCGAAAGACTGAAACATGTTGATGAACGTAAAAGAGGTCGACTAAGCGAGGAACTTTATGAAAAGCTGCTCACTAAAAAACTTGCGATGCCTCGAGATAAGTTAGGTGCAGTATGTGTTGTGGAAATGATGATCATCATTCTTTACAATAACGGAAGACACCATTACAATCAAAGAAAGTCAGAACAACAGTTGTCCTTGGTGAGCTGTAATGAGTTGCGACTTGCATATTTTCTTGGCGAACAATTGCAAAAGAACTATCCCGAATTTCCTTCTGTACAACGCCTTATCACCGAGAGAAACGGCATTTTGTATATTTGCCTTTACGGTAGCAAACAAACAGGAAAATCAGGGAAAGAGAATGTCACTGCCATGGACAAAATTATCCACAAATATGAAAAGATGCTCAATGCAAAAGAATCGAAATATTTTGAATACGGGATCATCAAAGTGAGCCAGCACCAACGTCTGCACCATGACGCAATGTGTTTGAAGCTTCTCCTAAAATGTTATACGAAACGGATAGCAAACGCCAGTAAAAAGGAGGACAGAGACCGTCACCATCAAAAAGGTGAGGAATACGCAAGTAAACTCGAAGAACTTCTACAGGATCGTCAAATGCGTCAGTGGCTGGCTGTTCCAGGGTTTCATGTGCAGCTAGCGAAGTTCTCCGTCAATTATGAAATGGACAGGGCTATCAATCATTTTAAACTGGCTGTTAAGCTGGAGGAAGAATACAACTTACAAAGGTTGTCCCATTTCAAACTTCAAGGTCAATTTGGTCTCGTAGAGTGTTATATCAAGGGGGAATCACCTTCTGATCTTGAGGAAGCTCGTAAAATTTGTGACATGTTGGTGTCCTCCCTCCACGAATCCAAGTGTAGCAACAATTATAAGAAAGCAGTAAAGTACAAGGAGACTGTGGAGGGGCTAGCAATGTCATGGAGGAAACAAGAGACAGAAGGCGCACAAGAAACAAGCAATATTGATTAGAAGAGCTAGCAATGCCTGTAGATCTACAACAGATGAATACTTATCAACAGTTTCTAACTACATCAGGGAACTACTAAATACATTTCGAGACTGAATTATCATACGTTCACTAGATACAGCCAAGAACACAGTCGTTAAAGCTGTCTGAAAGTATGGAAATAAGTGCCGATCAAAGACACACTCGATAAAATGTCAGAGTACAACATAAAGAATTCTTTAGTAAAATAAGTTATCGGATTACATCTTATATGGGTGAACTTTGCATGAAATGTGAGTTAAAATTTTAAACTAAACAGTGATGTACTCGTTGTGATGCAACTGATAGAATTCACTATACAACCTGACTGAATGGGTGTAAAGGCATACGCAAGTGAATGGAAGATTGCAACTATATACTGGACTGAATTTTTGATTATATAATATTATATGATCATAAAGTGAAATCTGTTACAGGGCGAATCTTTTTTTCATATTCAGTGTATTTCCAATTTTATAGTGAAATTCCATTAAGCTGTTCTGCATTTATTGAAAAAAAATAGTTCGGAAGTTATCCGATTCGTGAGTAACAAGAGTATTCATTAAATTTGACAAAACACTTTTCTACTATTTCATCAGAAGTCAAAGTAATCTAATTTCAACAGCAAATCAGAAAAACAAAATGGCCGTCAGTTAGCCATCTTGGATTTCTACAATGACAGTTTACTATCGCTATTTCTTGAGAAACACTGGATCAATCTCTCGCAAATTTCATTACGTAGGTTTCCCTTAGTTCTTGGCTGTTATTGTAGGACTTATCAGGAAAACAAAATGGCCGACAGGTGACCATCTTTGATTTTTGTAAAGAAAGATGGTTATCTCTATATCTTTAAAAATACTACTGGAATGATCTCCCGCAATTATCATATGTATGTTCCCCTTGGCCCTTAGTTGTGACTGTTTGATTTTTGGAGTGATCAGAAAAACAAACTGGTAACCGACTGGCATTAGGTAGCAGTTAGTAGTTATCAAGTATTAAGTAGGATAAATGACAAGTTGTAATGGTCAGAAGTGACCAGTAAGGGTCAAAATATCAATATGGCAAGATAATGAATATTTGCTTGAAAAGATATGTCTAACCATGTAGTTACCTTCCATGATAACAACTCCAATCCTCGATTCGGGTTAGGAATACTACCTTTCCAATCTTTCATGGGTAGTACGATTTTCGATATATTTTGTTCTTTTACAATGGAACCCATCCTTTTACCTCAACTTTTGCACAAACTTCATTTATTTACCTTTTACACCACCAATTAATCAAAATTTAAAGAAAAAATGTATTGGTTGGTTCTAACTTAGTAATTTTTTTGGTTTCATTTATGTGTTCTAGCAAAGAAAATAGAAATATTTTGTGAATAAAGTAATTCTTTATTGGAATTTAGAGTTAAATATTAATCTGTAATTGCTCATCAATAAAATGCAGGGTTAATCAAAAGACACAACATGAGAATATTCAACACTTTTAACACTTTCAACAATAAAGGCCGGAATATGAACAAACTCGCTTCATACATTTTATTCACTATTATCTTTATCAACCGATAGTTGAAATACTATGTTATTTTTCATGTCTTAATTAACATGATGTATTATGGAGCAAGTGCCTTTCCTCGTCTAGATGTTGACAATAAGCAAAATTAAAAACTTTCCAAACTGATATCTAGACGGTTGTAATATAAGTTATAACATTTTTTTTCAAAGATGCAATTCACTTGCGTGCCCTTTGTACAATCTATAGGATAGCATGTAATCTACATTTGCTTTCATAGAAAGTGATCGCTTCCTAATTCTAAAAGAATGATGTTATGCTTATTTGAACAAAAATGACAACAAAAAGAAAAAGAAAAAAAAACAAACAACAACAACAAACAAATACTCTACCATAGACAAACATGGCATATTAATAATCATTATCATTTCACAGTTAATTATCTTTATCAGTTAATTTATCTGTACGATTGTGAAATAATCAACTGTTTTCGTTTCACTTTTCTCCACTTGTTAGATTATCAGAATCAGAAATTCCTTTTGAAACGATTCTCTTTCATCGTTACAGTAACAACGCAGTGCAAGTGATGTACGGGGAAATGAAATACTCAGTCTAAAAATACAATTCTTAATGAAGATACTGCTACTTGATATTATGTCATCATTGTTTATTACCTTTATTGTTTGTATACATTATACATTATGTAGATGTATTGTTGTTGTTATTAAATGTTTAATATCTCTTTTTTATATAAATAATTTTTATTGTTTTACGTGTCTAGAAAACATGTTTTCATGTTTTTATGATGTATTTTTTATTTGTTATGTTCTTGGTTGTATACTTAATGTCTGTAAGTAAAAAAATATTTACGGTCTTGAAGAGAAGACTATGCACGTCCAAAACATGACATGATTCCATGGACATATGAGCACGCACAAAAAAAAATGTATTTTTTTGATCGATTAATTGTTTTGAATGGTTATACTGTATGTAATACGAAACAATTGTGTGATCCAATGTAATGATTTGTTTGGCTTTACTATTCCTCAAACTAGACTTGTATTTATATGTGCTTGCTTTTTCTGTTTTGTGTCTATTGTACAATCTTTATGAAATATCTGTTATTTCACCAATGTCATCCAGGTTTGTATAAAAGAAACAAGAGTGGAGAGAACCTTTCACTACAAATTAAGATTGAGATACATTTGTGAAGTAACCTGTGTCATACATGTGTTATGTATTTAAGTATGTCACTGTAACAAACGTGTCTACGACTATGTATATCACAGGCCAAGGTTCTGATATGACCATCGGATATCTTTATTTTGATAATACTCATTTTTGTCTTAAAGAAAACGATTGATAATGCTGTAGATTGAGGATAAGGTAATAAATAGAATATCTAATTGTGCATGTTGGTAACGTATGAGATTTAATCCTATACAGACGAGGTACTTTCAATATAAGAAAAAATCAAGAAAATACCAACATGGCAACAGTATCGTGATTCAAACTCAAATTCTATAAAACTAGGGCAAAATAAGAACAAAAGAAAGATTTACACGGAGACTCCTGAAAAAGTACAAGACAATACGACCATGTGTTTCGTAAGAGTAAGCGTCTTCTCCTTCAGGTAGCAATTTTATGTCTATCACAAGTGATTATAACAAAAATATTTAACTTAACTGTATTACTTTTAGTAGCATATAATCCGGTCACGTCATTGATATTTACAACAAGTCAAAAAGTAAAATAATATATAAGGATTAATTAAATCTGACAGGAAACCAGAAAATTGTTGTCAAACGAAGGAGTGTTTGTTTACTTCTCTTAATAGCTATGGTGATCATAGTCATATTGATATAAATTTTCTTACCAACATCACTAGAGGCTGTGTACCTTACTACAATTTTTATATCACTTAGACGTCAAGATAAAAACAAATATTATGTATCCTGTGTTTGTATACCGGTTGATCATGGCTCTTCATTAATACCTGAACAATCGAAATAAAACCTTGATTTATTATACATGTGTTTAGCTCGGCATTTATTATCATTGATAACAGTATCAATAACAAGAATAACGAATACACAGTGGATGAAACAGATGTTTGATGCCATCTTTCAAGAATATGTATTTGTATATTCTCTCACTGCATCTTTTAGTTAATTAAAGATATTTATCAATGTAGCATCAGTATTTCCATTAATACAATTTCAACGAGCATCTACTTTACAGAACCTCATAACCCACGTTGTCATTAAAATGGTTACGAAAGATTTAAGTTCTAATCACATTCAATGTATAACCTAATTATAATATATTTTTCATGAATAAATCTAATATCTGTTATCCTTCGATATCCATGCATTATTTCAAGGGGAGATAATTTCGTTCACCTGTGTATTATTTAGTTTTCCTAAACCTAGCCTGCTGTTTACCTTTAGTAAGATGACTTTTATAGACATTGCCTGTTTTGTATATTCAATAGGTGTTTTCCTGACAAATGGTTTTAAAAGGTATAGTCAGCTATCTGTTTTTATTGAGAAGATATTCAAAGGTCTAGAATGTTGAATATCTGAAGGGAAAGGACATTCATAGGTCTAGCCTGTTGTATCAATTAAGGGAGAGGACATGTATAGCCTGTTGTATCAATTAAGGGAGAGGACATGTATAGCCTGTTGTATCAATTAAGGGAGAGGACATGTATAGCCTGTTGTATCAATTAAGGGAGAGGACATGTATAGCCTGTTGTATCAATTAAGGGAGAGGACATGTATAGCCTGTTGTATATATTTAGGGAGAGGACATGTATAGCCTGTTGTATCAATTAAGGGAGAGGACATGTATAGCCTGTTGTATATATTTAGGGAGAGGACATGTATAGCCTGTTGTATCAATTAAGGGAGAGGACATGTATAGCCTGTTGTATCAATTAAGGGAGAGGACATGTATAGCCTGTTGTATCAATTAAGGGAGAGGACATGTATAGCCTGTTGTATCAATTAAGGGAGAGGACATGTATAGCCTGTTGTATATATTTAGGGAGAGGACATGTATAGCCTGTTGTATCAATTAAGGGAGAGGACATGTATAGCCTGTTGTATCAATTAAGGGAGAGGACATGTATAGCCTGTTGTATCAATTAAGGGAGAGGACATGTATAGCCTGTTGTATCAATTAAGGGAGAGGACATGTATAGCCTGTTGTATCAATTAAGGGAGAGGACATGTATAGCCTGTTGTATCAATTAAGGGAGAGGACATGTATAGCCTGTTGTATCAATTAAGGGAGAGGACATGTATAGCCTGTTGTATCAATTAAGGGAGAGGACATGTATAGCCTGTTGTATCAATTAAGGGAGAGGACATGTATAGCCTGTTGTATATATTTAGGGAGAGGACATGTATAGCCTGTTGTATATATTTAGGGAGAGGACATGTATAGCCTGTTGTATCAATTAAGGGAGAGGACATGTATAGCCTGTTGTATATATTTAGGGAGGACATGTATAGCCTGTTGTATCAATTAAGGGAGAGGACATGTATAGCCTGTTGTATCTATTAAGGGAGAGGACATGTATAGCCTGTTGTATCAATTAAGGGAGAGGACATGTATAGCCTGTTGTATCAATTAAGGGAGAGGACATGTATAGCCTGTTGTATCAATTAAGGGAGAGGACATGTATAGCCTGTTGTATCAATTAAGGGAGAGGACATGTATAGCCTGTTGTATCAATTAAGGGAGAGGACATGTATAGCCTGTTGTATCAATTAAGGGAGAGGACATGTATAGCCTGTTGTATATATTATAGCCTGGAGGGAGAGGACATGTATAGCCTGTTGTATCAATTAAGGGAGAGGAGCCTGTTGTATCATATTAAGGGAGAGGACATGTATAGCCTGTTGTATCATATTAAGGGAGAGGACATGTATAGCCTGTTGTATATATTTAGGGAGAGGACATGTATAGCCTGTTGTATCAATTAAGGGAGAGGACATGTATAGCCTGTTGTATATATTTAGGGAGAGGACATGTATAGCCTGTTGTATATATTAAGGGAGAGGACATGTATAGCCTGTTGTATATATTTAGGGAGAGGACATGTATAGCCTGTTGTATATATTTAGGGAGAGGACATGTATAGCCTGTTGTATATATTTAGGGAGAGGACATGTATAGCCTGTGGTATATATTTAGGGAGAGGACATGTATAGCCTGTTGTATCTATTAAGGGAGAGGACATGTATAGCCTGTTGTATATATTTAGGGAGAGGACATGTATAGCCTGTTGTATATATTTAGGGAGAGGACATGTATAGCCTGTTGTATATATTTAGGGAGAGGACATGTATAGCCTGTTGTATATATTTAGGGAGAGGACATGTATAGCCTGTTGTATATATAAGGGAGAGGACATGTATAGCCTGTTGTATATATTTAGGGAGAGGACATGTATAGCCTGTTGTATATATTTAGGGAGAGGACATGTATAGCCTGTTGTATATATTAAGGGAGAGGACATGTATAGCCTGTTGTAAGGGAGAGGACATGTATAGCCTGTTGTATATATTAAGGGAGAGGACATGTATAGCCTGTTGTATAAATTAAGGGAGAGGACATGTATAGCCTGTTGTATCAATTAAGGGAGAGGACATGTATAGCCTGTTGTATATATTTAGGGAGAGGACATGTATAGCCTGTTGTATCAATTAAGGGAGAGGACATGTATAGCCTGTTGTATATATTAAGGGAGAGGACATGTATAGCCTGTTGTATCAATTAAGGGAGAGGACATGTATAGCCTGTTGTATCAATTAAGGGAGAGGACATGTATAGCCTGTTGTATCAGTTAAGGGAGAGGACATGTATAGCCTGTTGTATCAATTAAGGGAGAGGACATGTATAGCCTGTTGTATCAATTAAGGGAGAGGACATGTATAGCCTGTTGTATCAATTAAGGGAGAGGACATGTATAGCCTGTTGTATAAAGGGAGAGGACATGTTATTTAGGGAGAGGACATGTATAGCCTGTTGTATCAATTAAGGGAGAGGACATGTATAGCCTGTTGTATAAATTAAGGGAGAGGACATGTATAGCCTGTTGTATAAATTTAGGGAGAGGACATGTATAGCCTGTTGTATCAATTAAGGGAGAGGACATGTATATTTAGGGAGAGGACATGTATAGCCTGTTGTATCAATTAAGGGAGAGGACATGTATAGCCTGTTGTATCAATTAAGGGAGAGGACATGTATAGCCTGTTGTATATATTTAGGGAGAGGACATGTATAGCCTGTTGTATATATTTAGGGAGAGGACATGTATAGCCTATTAAGGGAGAGGACATGTATAGCCTGTTGTATATATTAAGGGAGAGGACATGTATAGCCTGTTGTATATATTTATTAAGGGAGAGGACATGTATAGCCTGTTGTATATATTTAGGGAGAGGACATGTATAGCCTGTTGTATCAATTAAGGGAGAGGACATGTATAGCCTGTTGTATATATTTAGGGAGAGGACATGTATAGCCTGTTGTATAAATTAAGGGAGAGGACATGTATAGCCTTTTGTAAAATAAGGGAGAGGACATGTATAGCCTGTGGTATATATTAAGGGAGAGGACATGTATAGCCTGTTGTATATATTTAGGGAGAGGACATGTATAGCCTGTTGTATCAATTAAGGGAGAGGACATGTATAGCCTGTTGTATCAATTAAGGGAGAGGACATGTATAGCCTGTTGTATCAATTAAGGGAGAGGACATGTATAGCCTGTTGTATATATTAAGGGAGAGGACATGTATAGCCTGTTGTATATATTAAGGGAGAGGACATGTATAGCCTGTTGTATAAGGGAGAGGACATGTATAGCCTGTTGTATTAAGGGAGAGGACATGTATAGCCTGTTGTATCAATTAAGGGAGAGGACATGTATAGCCTGTTGTATATATTTAGGGAGAGGACATGTATAGCCTGTTGTATATATTTAGGGAGAGGACATGTATAGCCTGTTGTATATATTTAGGGAGAGGACATGTATAGCCTGTTGTATATATTTAGGGAGAGGACATGTATAGCCTGTTGTATATATTAAGGGAGAGGACATGTATAGCCTGTGGTATATATTTAGGGAGAGGACATGTATAGCCTGTTGTATATATTTAGGGAGAGGACATGTATAGCCTGTTGTATATATTTAGGGAGAGGACATGTATAGCCTGTTGTATATATTTAGGGAGAGGACATGTATAGCCTGTTGTATATATTTAGGGAGAGGACATGTATAGCCTGTTGTATATATTTAGGGAGAGGACATGTATAGTCTGTTGTATATATTTAGGGAGAGGACATGTATAGCCTGTTGTATATATTTAGGGAGAGGACATGTATAGCCTGTTGTATATATTTAGGGAGAGGACATGTATAGCCTGTTGTATATATTTAGGGAGAGGACATGTATAGCCTGTTGTATCAATTAAGGGAGAGGACATGTATAGCCTGTTGTATCAATTAAGGGAGAGGACATGTATAGCCTGTTGTATCAATTAAGGGAGAGGACATGTATAGCCTGTGGTATATATTTAGGGAGAGGACATGTATAGCCTGTGGTATATATTTAGGGAGAGGACATGTATAGCCTGTTGTATATATTTAGGGAGAGGACATGTATAGCCTGTGGTATATATTTAGGGAGAGGACATGTATAGCCTGTTGTATATATTTAGGGAGAGGACATGTATAGCCTGTTGTATCAATTAAGGGAGAGGACATGTATAGCCTGTTGTATCAATTAAGGGAGAGGACATGTATAGCCTGTTGTATCAATTAAGGGAGAGGACATGTATAGCCTGTTGTATATATTTAGGGAGAGGACATGTATAGCCTGTGGTATATATTTAGGGAGAGGACATGTATAGCCTGTGGTATATATTTAGGGAGAGGACATGTATAGTCTGTTGTATATATTTAGGGAGAGGACATGTATAGCCTGTTGTATCAATTAAGGGAGAGGACATGTATAGCCTGTTGTATCAATTAAGGGAGAGGACATGTATAGCCTGTTGTATCAATTAAGGGAGAGGACATGTATAGCCTGTGGTATATATTTAGGGAGAGGACATGTATAGCCTGTTGTATATATTTAGGGAGAGGACATGTATAGCCTGTTGTATCAATTAAGGGAGAGGACATGTATAGCCTGTGGTATATATTTAGGGAGAGGACATGTATAGCCTGTGGTATATATTTAGGGAGAGGACATGTATAGCCTGTGGTATATATTTAGGGAGAGGACATGTATAACCTGTTGTATATATTTAGGGAGAGGACATGTATAGTCTGTTGTATATATTTAGGGAGAGGACATGTATAGCCTGTTGTATCAATTAAGGGAGAGGACATGTATAGCCTGTTGTATATATTTAGGGAGAGGACATGTATAGCCTGTTGTATATATTTAGGGAGAGGACATGTATAGCCTGTGGTATATATTTAGGGAGAGGACATGTATAACCTGTTGTATATATTTAGGGAGAGGACATGTATAGTCTGTTGTATATATTTAGGGAGAGGACATGTAAAGTCTGTTCTATATATTTAGGGAGAGGACATGTATAGCCTGTTATATATATTTAGGGAGAGGACATGTATAGCCTGTTGTATATATTGAGAGAGAGGACATTTATAGTCTGTTGTATATATTTAGGGAGAGGACATGTATAGCCTGTTGTATTAATTTAGGGAGAGGACATGTATAGCCTGTTATATATATTTAGGGAGATGACATGTATAGCTTGTTGTATATATTTAGGGAGAGGACATTTACAGGTCTAGTCTGTTGTATATCATAAGACCCACCTCGGTTGATGATCACAAATAATGTACTTTGAAAAAATCAAGAAGACACCAACATGGCAACATAATCATAATTCAAATACAAATAGGGCAAAAGGTGACCAAAACAAATTACACGGAGACTCCTGCAAAAGCAAAAGGAGAATAAGACCAGGTGTTCCGGAAGAGTAAGCGTCTTCTACTTCATCGACGACACCCGCCATACCCATATTGTTATATCGCCGTTCACCTTTCGTGGAGAAGAAAGCTCTGAAAACAAGAGAACGAAGGCGTTCCTTCAGTGTAGAATGGGGTATGGTGGTGTACAGGGTAGAAAAATAAAATGTTCTTATAAAAGAAATGTTTTAAAGAGGATAGTGATGGTTTGTCAAAAGCTTTTTGAAGTTCTTCAAAATCCAGATACTTTTAATTATAAAAACAGTATCACAATAAGACTGTAACCCAGATTTGATAGTAGGTGGTTAGCAGTTAAGACAAAGGATTAGTTGAACAGTTAGACGAGCTAGCTATAAAACATTGTTTATATGCATTCTTGTGAATTTTAGGAAACCAGTATAAAAGGGGGAGGTCCGTTATCATAGCATTAATGAGAAATCTAAATGATAGTGATATCGATGCATGATTAGCCAGTATTTCGTCTTTCGAATGATCGCATAATGTATAGGTGGGGTTTCATCCGTTATCAAGCCAGCCCAGTTCTTTTTGTATGCAGGAAATGTAATCATGTGTGCAGACAAGGATTAATTATTTGACTCCTTATCTAGAAACACAACAACATACCTGTCATGTAAATCATGAAGTGTGAATTCCAATTTCAAGCTGCTAATTCCTTTACGAATGAAGGGCCGAATGGACTCCGAGAATGAATCCGACGCAGCATGTTCTCGTTTCGCCCATTCTTTGGCATAGTTTTCATCAGAACATATAAGCATCCTGAAATTCACGTTCCAAATGATGGGCAGGGTTTCACGATATTTAGGACCTTGCATGAAAAACTCTCGTAGCTTTACATTTTGAATAATGCCGAAATCACCCGTTACTATGTACCTAGTTGGCCATATTTATAAGTAGAGGTAGCTGGCAAGCCGACAGAGGACTAGTTCTAATGTCATCTATATTCAGTTGATACAGCGTTTGTTTGTTTGTTTGTTTGTTATGCGCTTAGAGTAACTACAGAGAACTACAGGAAAATACAGGGGCTTTACTACTTTGAAAGTATGGTGGATTGTTAGCCTGAACAGACTTCTGCTGTGAAATATTGCTGATGTTTATAGCATCAACTCCCTTATTTACAAAATCAACATAAATTGGCGAGTTGTTGGATGATCGCGACCATCTGTACAGACAGGTTTAAAAAGTATGATTTGTGCCACATCAGTATTAGCTGAAACCAGTTGAAGTTTTCCTAGCGCGGAGAGAGGAAACCAATATAACTGATGGTTTCTGTAAAGTATCCATTAGATTTTCTAACGTGACCGTATATCCGCTAGGTTTATTGTAATGCCTTTGTCCGTGGCTACGATTACATCTAGTTCGAGGTCATTGCAGCCATATGGCGCAACAGTACCAAGTAGTGTATTCTAGTGTTCCTCACTTTGTCTACGGAAGGGGTGTACTCAGTGTGAGGTCATTTGTACGGTGGTATTTTTTTCCCAGTATCTCCACGGTTCACTGTTGAAAGATGACCATTCATATGTTGTCTGAACTGTCCTTTCGTTTCACCTACATATATTACTCCACACAGAGTTCACTTGATACCGTAAACAATGTTGGTAGTTTTACAAAATCGTTTACACTTACATGCGAGCGTGGTAGTAACATGACATGCAATAGAAACACTAATCCAAGGATGTGATTCCATTGGCGATGTTTTACCCTTTCGCTAAAATTAGCAAAAACCTCCTAATCCAGAGGTGTGACCTCCTCTAAGATCCGGTCTAGGGGATTGGTCTACCCGATTAACTACCCAGTGCCTTTTCCCCAAAGATAAAGATCCAGAACACTAGACAACCTTCCATTTACCTTCTCCGGTGCAGTGTCCGAAGACAGAGACCGTTCAGGTCACTCTCCGATAACACTCGATCTCAACTAAGAGAATCCAACGCACACGTCCATAAGACGCGCTACTGGAGGTCTGACTCTCGTTAACATGGAGCTAGCTCGATGCCGTCGTGATGTCTCCTCAAAGCGTACCTAGCCTCCGCCAAAGGCCGCGCATTTTCTTGGAGAATTGCACTCCCGAAGGGCTGGAACGGTTGGCGCGCCGGCTGACAACCTTCCGAGCGGAGATGCCGTACCGACTGAGTTTCGTTTACAACGAATGAGCCGCTGGCACGGGCCGATCCTCAAGCTAACGATACATCAAGGCTCGTACAGCCATTCGCCTGGCCGGGGCGTAAACCCACCATAAACGGATTGCCTGAGCCAACAGCTATAGACTGCTCTTTTGTACCACTGGGAAGCCATCGTATCACACGGACATCAGGCACTACCGTAAGTGAGTCTAAGTGAGCTAAAATTAGCAGTAGCATAGAAAACAGTATTGACTGCAGATTAAATTACCAGTATGTTTAAATTTAAGCCGGAGGTGAAAACTGGGTCCTTCCCAGTGAGAGTTTTATCAAAGTGATAGAGATGCTACTGTTACTGCCGCTACCGTCTTTATATCATAATCAGTGTAAAGGAAATGAAGTTATTGAAACAGGAAGTGAAAAAGCCCTACCGACATGTTTACTTAGTCTCTCATGTAAGTATGTGTTATGAACGTGTGCCTTAATTATGTATATCGAAGGTTTTTTTTTTTTTATTTGTTAACGGTGAATTATCATTTTGATATACTGAATTATGAGATGAATCTTAGATGCCCTATTACGCAACTATTCCCACAAACATAGGTATAGTTGTACCACCTACAGATGGCACAACTCCATCCTACAAATACAACATACTTTTAGTTGCACAACTTCATCCTTGCGTTTAATCCGCAGGAAAAATATCGTTTATTTCTGAAGTGGTTTATTACAAGGACAATTACTGGCATCTCACATTTAACGTAGATTTAGATATGGTTGTTATCACAAGTTACACCACGTCATTTTGTAGGTCAAACAATCAGCACTGCGCTCCCTACTTCAGACTTACACACGATACTTGTATGATTTTGTCACAAACAATTTGTACCGTGCACTATCTAGCTTCAAATTATCGCTTCTAAGACACCACAACACTATCTAATAAGTGTTTACTTAAAATCTGAATAAGAAAATAGAATATCCGGTGGACATGACAACGAGACTGTAACATGACCGTCTAAAACACATTTACCGTGTATTGTAAGTTAACGATAGGTGGTTTAAAAAGACGGTATTTGTTAACAGTGCAATCCATTGAGAAAAGACCTTGGTTTACTTAACTACAGTAATTTGAATAACAAAGAGAAGATATTTGTATTCTGTGCTATGGAGTAAAAAAGAGAAAATATGACACATGTAGTAATAATCAAATTTCCTTTTTATCGGATAGAAGTTTGTTGATGTTACGACCTAAATCCGAGCATGAAACATAAATTTGCATGTGTTGTTCAATATGTTGCTTGGACATATCTAACATGTACCATGTGAAGAACTCTAAGAAAGTCAGTATGACTCTCCAACGTATTCAACCACTGGTGATTTCCTCGTTACTTACAAATGACATTTGTGCATTAATGAAACATTTATCAATAATCTTAATCTTCCAAATTCATTGCTTTCTTCATTAGATACGGTACTTAGAGATATACGCGATAAGCTCTCGATATTGAAGACAATACCTGATGACTAGACACTATGGCGTGTGAGGAGGAACTAAACCGGATACTCCTCCGTGTAGGAGAGGATCTACTCTCAGGTAACTTGATTTTACCTCAATCATAAAAGCTCGAGATGATCTACTTGAATGAAACTAAACTTACCTCAGTCCTAAAGGTTATAGAAGATCTTAAGGAAGGTAACTAAATCTTACCTCAGTCCTAAAGATTATAGAAGATCTGCAGGAAGGTAACTAAATCTAATCTCAGTCCTAAAGGTTATAGAAGATCTGCAGGAAGGTAACTAAATCTTACCTCAGTCCTAAAGGTTATAGAAGATCTGCAGGAAGGTAACTAAATCTTACATCAGTCCTAAAGGTTATAGAAGATCTGCAGGAAGGTAACTAAATCTTACCTCAGTCCTAAAGGTTATAGAAGATCTTAAGGAAGGTAACTAAATCTTACCTCAGTCCTAAAGGTTATAGAAGATCTGCAGAAAAGTAACTAAACCTTTTCTCAGTTCTAAAGGTTATAGAAGATCTGCAGGAAGGTAACTAAATCTTATCTCAGTCCTAAAGGTTATAGAAGATCTTAAGGAAGGTAACTAAATCTTACCTCAGTCCTAAAGGTTATAGAAGATCTTAAGGAAGGTAACTAAATCTTATCTCAGTCCTAAAGGTTATAGAAGATCTGCAGGAAGGTAACTAAATCTTACCTCAGTCCTAAAGGTTATAGAAGATCTTAAGGAAGGTAACTTAATCTTACCTCAGTCCTAAAGGTTATAGAAGATCTTAAGGAAGGTAACTAAATCTTACCTTAGTCCTAAAGGTCATAGAAGATCTGCAGGAAGGTAACTAAATCCTACCTCAGTCCTGAAGGTTATAGAAGATCTGAAGGAAGGTAACTAAATCTTACCTCAGTCCTAAAGGTTATAGAAGATCTGCAGGAAGGTAACTAAATCTTACCTCTGTCCTGAAGGTTATAGAAGATCTGCTGGAAGGTAACTAAATCTTACCTTAGTCTTAAAGGTTATAGGAAGGTAACTAAATCTTACCTCAGTCCTAAAGGTTATAGAAGGAAGGTAACTAAATCTTACCTCAGTCCTAAAGGTTATAGAAGATCTGCAGGAAGGTAACTAAATCTTACCTCAGTCCTAAAGGTTATAGAAGATCTGCAGGAAGGTAACTTAATCTTACCTCAGTCCTAAAGGTTATAGAAGATCTGCAGGAAGGTAACTAAATCTTACCTCAGTCCTAAAGGTTATAGAAGATCTGCAGGAAGGTAACTAAATCTTACCTCAGTCCTAAAGGTTATAGAAGATCTGCAGGAAGGTAACTAAATCTTACCTCAGTCCTAAAGGTTATAGAAGATCTGCAGGAAGGTAACTAAATCTTATCTCAGTCCTAAAGGTTATAGAAGATCTGCAGGAAGGTAACTAAATCTTACCTCAGTCCTAAAGGTTATAGAAGATCTGCAGGAAGGTAACTAAATCTTACCTCAGTCCTGAAGGTTATAGAAGATCTGAAGGAAGGTAACTAAATCTTACCTCAGTCCTAAAGGTTATAGAAGATCTGCAGGAAGGTAACTAAATCTTACCTCAGTCCTAAAGGTTATAGAAGATCTGCAGGAAGGTAACTAAATCTTATCTCAGTCCTAAAGGTTATAGAAGATCTGCAGGAAGGTAACTAAATCTTACCTCAGTCCTAAAGGTTATAGAAGATCTGCAGGAAGGTAACTAAATCTTACCTCAGTCCTAAAGGTTATAGAAGATCTGCAGGAAGGTAACTAAATCTTATCTCAGTCCTAAAGGTTATAGAAGATCTGCAGGAAGGTAACTAAATCTTATCTCAGTCCTAAAGGTTATAGAAGATCTGCAGGAAGGTAACTAAATCTTACCTCAGTCCTAAAGGTTATAGAAGATCTGCAGGAAGGTAACTAAATCTTATCTCAGTCCTAAAGGTTATAGAAGATCTGCAGGAAGGTAACTAAATCTTACCTCAGTCCTAAAGGTTATAGAAGATCTGCAGGAAGGTAACTAAATCTTACCTCAGTCCTAAAGGTTATAGAAGATCTGCAGGAAGGTAACTAAATCTTACCTCAGTCCTAAAGGTTATAGAAGATCTTAAGGAAGGTAACTAAATCTTACCTCAGTCCTAAAGGTTATAGAAGATCTGCAGGAAGGTAACTAAATCTTATCTCAGTCCTAAAGGTTATAGAAGATCTGCAGGAAGGTAACTAAATCTTACCTCAGTCCTAAAGGTTATAGAAGATCTGCAGGAAGGTAACTAAATCTTACCTCAGTCCTAAAGGTTATAGAAGATCTGCAGGAAGGTAACTAAATCTTATCTCAGTCCTAAAGGTTATAGAAGATCTGCAGGAAGGTAACTAAATCTTACCTCAGTCCTAAAGGTTATAGAAGATCTGCAGGAAGGTAACTAAATCTTACCTCAGTCCTAAAGGTTATAGAAGATCTGCAGGAAGGTAACTAAATCTTATCTCAGTCCTAAAGGTATATAGGAAGTAACTAAATCTTATCTCAGTCCTAAAGGTTATAGAAGATCTGCAGGAAGGTAACTAAATCTTACCTCAGTCCTAAAGGTTATAGAAGATCTGCAGGAAGGTAACTAAATCTCACCTCAGTCCTAAAGGTTATAGAAGATCTGCAGGAAGGTAACTAAATCTTACCGCAGTCCTGAAGGTTATAGAAGATCTTAAGGAAGTGACTAAATCTTACCTCAGTCCTAAAGGTTTTAGAAGATCTTAAGGAAGGTAACTAAATCTTTAGTCCTAAAGGTTATAGAAGATCTTAAGGAAGGTAACTAAATCTTACCTCTGTCCTCAGTCAGTCCTAAAGGTTATAGAAGATCTGTAGGAAGGTAACTTAATCTTACCTCAGTCCTAAAGGTTATAGAAGATCTGTAGGAAGGTAACTTAATCTTACCTCAGTCCTAAAGGTTATAGAAGGTCTAAAGGTTATAAGGAAGGTAACTAAATCTTACCTCAGTCCTAAAGGTTATAGAAGATCTGCTAAGGAAGGTAACTAAATCTTACCTCAGTCCTAAAGGTTATATCTGCAGGAAGGTAACTTAAGGAAGGTAACTTAAATCTTACCTCAGTCCTAAAGGTTATAGAAGATCTTAAGGAAGGTAACTAAATCTTACCTCAGTCCTAAAGGTTATAGAAGATCTTAAGGAAGGTAACTAAATCTTACCTCAGTCCTAAAGGTTATAGAAGATCTGCAGGAAGGTAACTAAATCTTACCTCAGTCCTAAAGGTTATAGAAGATCTTAAGGAAGGTAACTAAATCTTACCTTAGTCCTGAAGGTTTTAGGAAGGTAACTAAATCTTACCTCAGTCCTAAAGGTTTTAGAAGATCTGCAGGAAGGTAACTAAATCTTACCTCTGTCCTAAAAGGTTATAGAAGATCTGCTGGAAGGTAACTAAATCTTACCTCAGTCCTAAAGGTTATAGAAGATCTTAAGGAAGGTAACTAAATCTTACCTCAGTCCTAAAGGTTATAGAAGATCTGCAGGAAGGTAACTAAATCTTACCGCAGTCCTGAAGGTTATAGAAGATCTTAAGGAAGTGACTAAATCTTACCTCAGTCCTAAAGGTTATAGAAGATCTGCAGGAAGGTAACTAAATCTTACCTCAGTCCTAAAGGTTATAGAAGATCTGCAGGAAGGTAACTAAATCTTACCTCAGTCCTAAAGGTTATAGAAGATCTGCAGGAAGGTAACTAAATCTTACCTCAGTCCTAAAGGTTATAGAAGATCTGCAGGAAGGTAACTAAATATTACCTCAGTCCTAAAGGTTATAGAAGATCTGCATGAAGGTAACTAAATCTTACCTCAGTCCTAAAGGTTATAGAAGATCTGCTGGAAGGTTACTAAATCTTATCTCAGTCCTAAAGGTTATAGAAGATCTGCAGGAAGGTAACTTAATCTTACCTCAGTCCTAAAGGATATAGAAGATCTTAAGGAAGGTTATAGAAGATCTTAAGGAAGGTAACTAAATCTTACCTCAGTCCTAAAGGTTATAGAAGATCTTAAGGAAGGTAACTAAATCTTACCTCAGTCCTAAAGGTTATAGAAGATCTTAAGGAAGGTAACTTAATCTTACCTCAGTCCTAAAGGTTATAGAAGATCTGCAGGAAGGTAACTAAATCTTACCTCAGTCCTAAAGGTTATAGAAGATCTGCAGGAAGGTAACTAAATCTTACCTCAGTCCTAAAGGTTATAGAAGATCTGCAGGAAGGTAACTAAATCTTACCTCAGTCCTAAAGGTTATAGAAGATCTGCAGGAAGGTAACTAAATATTACCTCAGTGCTAAAGGTTATAGAAGATCTGCTGGAAGGTAACAAAAGGTTATAGAAGATCTGCAGGAAGGTAACTAAATCTTACCTCAGTCCTAAAGGTTATAGAAGATCTGCAGGAAGGTAACTAAATCTTACCTCAGTCCTAAAGGTTATAGAAGATCTGCAGGAAGGTAACTAAATCTTACCTCAGTCCTGAAGGTTATAGAAGATCTTAAGGAAGTGACTAAATCTTACCTCAGCCCTAAAGGTTATAGAAGGTCTCTAGGAAGGTAACTAAATCTTATCTCAGTCCTAAAGGTTATAGAAGATCTGCAGGAAGGTAACTAAATCTTATCTCAGTCCTAAAGGTTATAGAAGATCTGCAGGAAGGTAACTAAATCTTATCTTAGTCCTAAAGGTTATAGAAGATCTGCAGGAAGGTAACTAAATCTTACCTCAGTCCTAAAGGTTATAGAAGATCTTAAGGAAGGTAACTTAATCTTACCTTAGTCCTGAAGGTTATAGAAGATCTTAAGGAAGGTAACTAAATCTTACCTCAGTCCTAAAGGTTATAGATAATCTTAAGGAAGGTAACTTGATCTTACCTCAGTCCTAAAGGTTATAGAAGATCTGCAGGAAGGTAACTAAATCCTACCTCAGTCCTAAAGGTTATAGAAGATCTGCAGGAAGGTAACTAAATCTTATCTCAGTCCTAAAGGTCATAGAAGATCTGCAGGAAAGTAACTAAATCTTACCTTAGTCCTAAAGGTATATAACACCCCTGTCTGTTATATTTACAGATGATGTGAAAAACATCCTTTTCTTGCTGGGAGACGACATAGCAATGTCTGAAAAGGACAGGATTTCTACTGGAGTGGATTTGATGTCAGTTCTTAAAGATAGGAACATTTTAGGCCGCAATAACCTCGAAAGACTCAAAACTTTTTTATCGGAAATTAGAAGAAAAGATCTTAAAGACCGACTGGAAACTTACGAGCAGAAAGTCAGAAACATCAATACAGGTAACACAAGTTAGTAAAGAAATATGTGTCTGTATACAATAAACAATACATTTGAAATGACACTGACATTTGCATGCTATTATAGCTATGCTTATTTGAGTTACCTCCAGAACATCAAATGTTTGAGGCAATTTACATTCTAGACGTCAAAGAATTTTTAAATGAGGGTTCCATGGTTACAGCAATAAATACGTGTACTTTTATAGTCGCAAACTCTCGGGTGGGGGTGGAGGAAACAAAGGTAGTGGTTGCCATTATGGGAAAAAACTTATCTCCATCACTATGGAAATTGATTGGTCAGCATATGTTGTCGGATGACATATGACTGGATTACAGTAATCAGCTAAAGGTATAAGTATTAGTAGGATAGGATAAATATCACAACACTATCTTTTTCATGCTCTGTTACGTATCTTGTAGTGTTGTCCTTTTGTTTTCTTTAGCAAGGGCAAATGCAAATCTCACTTGTGTACCAAACTTTGTGGAGACAAAACAATGTAAGGAGGTAGAAACGTCTATGCAGGGGAACAAGCTCGTCATCTTGAGGGGTAATTCATTACAGTTGTGATCATGGTTTAAATAAATAACTATTGTATTGATTTAATATATTTAATATATCATACGTTTCATGATCGATTCCATTTCTTTAAAAACAGTTCAGAATGTGTTTACACATGTTTTTCCTATCTATCTGTAATTCAGCTTTTTTATAACGTAGCAATTTGAATTGTCAGATAACTTATAAGCGAGCTTTGAAAGATTTAAGATATACGCGTCTTTTTACATTCTGTTCATTATTGGAACTTTCACAGGAATATCTGGGTCGGGGAAAACACAGTTGACTCTGAAGTGTGTGAAGCGATATGTAGAAAAAACAGGATCGAACGTCTGGAAACTGACTTGTCAGGATGAAAATGATTTGATTCAGTCACTGAGCGAAATATTGGAATTCTTCCAAATGAAGTTTGAATGCCAGACAGTCGAAAAAAACAAATACATTATGGAAATGGTTAGTGTTATAAGCAACAAAGTCGCATCTGAAGAATGGCGGGCCCAATCATTCCTTTTCATTTTTGACGACATTTGCAAAGGATGCTACACAGCAGTTGCGGGGATATTTTGTGAGATGCGCGAAGCACCAAACGTTAAGATAATTGCTTCAACAGAGAGTTCCACATTTTACCAACAATTCATATTAGAAAAAAATGAAGTCTTTGTGTCTGTAATGGGTGTATCAAAAGATGATGTTATGAATTTTTTTCTAAATTCCGAGCATTTCAAAGGAAAAGATGATGACCTAAATCATTTAGCTAAATACTTGGGATACCTACCATATGCTCTTGTGTTGGCAAGGTCATTTATGGAATCTACCGGAATGAAAGTAAAAGAGTATTTAAAAAGGCTGAATGATCCAAAATTTCTTCAATCCATGGAAATTCCTTTAGACATGCAGAGGTACAACAAAGGTCTAGTCGGGGCTCAGATTTTGACACTAGAGAAGGTTGAAAAAAGCATATCTGAGCTTGGAAAGAGTTTATTACATTTAATGCCTTTTTTAGATTTCGAGAATGTCCCTTATACATTATTGCAGGAATTAGCAAACGATCTCGATGACGGATTAGAAATCAGGAAATTGATACGCGAACTTAAATCGTATTCAATTGGAAAGATCACTACCTCAGAAGAAGAAACAATTATTTCACTTCACGCTGTAACAAAAATGGTCATCTTACATCGCCTTTCGCAGGAAGAACGCGTGAGTATCATACAAAAATTGCTATGGTTTTTCAGTTGTCATCTTAGAATTGATTGTAGACTAAGGTCATCGCTGGCATCCAATCTCATTCTGCAAAATCATGCTGAATGCGTTATTATAGAAGCAGAGAGGAATGCATTTGATCTGAATAAGAAGGGCATGCGTTTTTTGTTGTGCATCATACAGACAGCTATAGGGGTTTGCTTACGCGTGTCTGGGTCACAACACTTGCTAGCAGATGAATACCTGACAAAAGCAAAAACACAAATGTTTGGGTTGATCGAAGAGTCCCCCGAAAAATTCAAATTAAGGCTGGATGACAAAGATACAATGGAAACAACAACAAGGTCAACAGGGCCAGGATTTATTCTCATGAAACTAAGACGCACGTTTTCCTCCAGCGAACGTACGGAAGACACGTCCTTTGAAAAATCTGAACAAGAAAGTACCAACTTCTCAAAGGTGCAGCGACTTTATACAAAACTGGAAGATGCCACGAAAGATTTGCCACTTCAGTTTATAACTGATTTTGTGTTGAAATTGAACCGAAGTGAGATGGATATGAAACATTTGCAAACTGTTGCACGTATGGGTAGTATGGACACCAATAAACTGTGCTTAACAATAGCACTGTACGAAAAACTGAAGTCAGCGAAAGCAGCTATGTCCATCGAACAAATCAGAGATATTTTTGCTGTGGAGCTGATGATTATCATTTTGTACAACAATGGCCGACACTACTATCAGTGGAAGCTGGGAGAAAAGTCATCCGATGAATTCTGTTGTAATGAATTATTGACCGCAGCCATGCTCGGAAAACTCTTAAAGAGGAACTTTCCAGATTTTGTGTCAGTGCAGTATCTAATCACCCACAGGAATGGAATGTTCTATCATGACGAAACTGGCAAAAGGTACACGCAGGACAAAGAACTGGTCCTCGCAAAAAATGATCTCGAAGAGACAATATGCCGTTTAGAGAGAATGTCTGATCCAAAACTTCAATATTTCGAATTTGGTATCTTGAAAGTGAGTGAACATCATCGGTTGCATCAGGAGGGAATGTGTTTAGAGCTAATGCTACAATGCTACATACAACTTTATTGCCTTTGCAACAACAAGGAAGAAGAAAGGGAACACCAATATACTAGAGCAAAAATTTGTGCAGAAAAGCTGCATACATTAACGAGGGAAATGCCGACTTGGAGGGCAGTGCCAGGATTTCACGTACAGTTGGCAAGATTCTATAACCTGAAGCAGAACCAAACTCTTTTAGGAGAAGCTGTCAAACATTTCAAGATAGCAGACGAATTGGAAACAGAAAATAACGTGAAAGGACTGTCGCACTTTCAGCTGCAGGCACGGTTTGGGCTTGTGGAATGTTACAAACTTCTCGGTGACCATGACTCGCTGGCAGAAGCGCAAGGTATTTGTCAATGTCTCGTTACACGATTGCATGAAACTAATTTATACGGAATTCAAGGAAAAGCACGGAAGTATCTAGAAGAAATTCAACAACTGATGGAATCTTCAGTTAGTGGTACTTAACTTGAAAATGTATTAGAAAGACCTGATGAAGCTTCAATGATGCCTATGTTATACTTATTAAAAACAAAAAATGCTTCTGCTGATCTTCATGAAATAATCGATCAACTATTGCCCTTATTTCGACTCTTCCAGTCTGCACAAATAAATAGAGGAAACGTCATAATGTAGTGAAGATGTAAACCCTCAACAAATATTGGAGGAGGAACCGGACGATCAAGAGGCAAAGTTTGTAATCTTGAAGAAAAAATCGAGGACTGCATTAAGAAAGGAAAATAACACATTTTTTATTGACCAGAAGGTAATAGCATTAAGAAGATGACATAATTCAGACAAATTACGATTATATAAAGATCACATTACGTTTGCGTCAATGCGTGATCTCCAATAAAGGTATAGAGAAAAGCAACTGAACAAATCATCGCCGAATGAAGCATTAAAACTGTCTTTAAAACGAAAAGTTGATGTCTAAAACATATACAAATATTTTCGGCGTGAAATTGTTGTTATCGTTTAGGTTGTGTGTTTGATGAACGTAAGTATTTATATATAATTAACAGTTTGTGAAACATCACTGTATCGTAAGTGTCAGTTGTATAGTAATTTTGAATAGTATCATAATGTTCATTTTATCATGTTTACAGTTATGTCGTAAAAGGTACGTAAGATGTATTATAAAGATCAGTGGGAACTAACTTACTGTGCCCCTCTGTTGGCCATCTTATTTTTGTTTTATTACGATGCTGAATTTATTGATGACGTCTTGTCTTTAAGTAACGTGTATGTCTATCAGAATAGGAACTCAAAGACAATACAGACTCATCTACATTAGTCACTTGTCTCTATCTTTTACAACAACGAAACCAACATGGACAGATGTCCATACAGTGTATGATAAACGCGATTACTTAAAATTTTCCAGTTTCATTTTCTAGGTGGCATTTTTGTAACCCAAACCTATGGTATTTACTTATAGGTTGGCGAAAAGTATAGAGAAATTTTACGTTCGTCATGGTGATGTCATATTCTATTTGTGTGATATGAAGATGGACGTGTTTGATGCTCGTTAGTTTGTATGTTGGTTCCGTTGTTCCATACATCGTTCTTTTTTTTGAGAACATGACATTACATACATGAATTGATCAAGGTTTACATGGCGGGTGTCGTCGATGAAGTCTCTGTGTAAGTCTTTCTTTTGTTCATATTTTCTTTAGTTTTATTGAAAACGATTTTGGATTATGATTCTGTTGACATTTTTTGTATCGTAAAGATAAGCTGTATAGATATATTCAGCCTATGGTGAAGTTCAGTTGTGTGGTAAAGGTAATTTGTACGGTGGTTGTCATTTTTTACGTACTGCATACTTGTATCATGATGTACCGTGATATTGTATCGCATCTTTTGCTTTTAATATTTTCATTGTACTTGACTGTTGTACTGCAATGTTTTGTACTAAACTGTGATATAGAAATTTGTACAAAAAACAAGAGTAGCTTTAACTACAATAAAAGAGTGAGATACAGTAGAGTCAAACAACGAATTAAACTACATCATATAATTGTTTCGTCCTTATAGGCCTCGTAGGTGATTTTTAAGACTTAAAGTTTGAAGGCATATGTATTGTATCCTGCTTTTGTATTCACAGTACAATCGAATTTTACAGTGCGTTTGTATTATACTTTTCTTTGTCGTGTATTTCACATTTGTCTAATATTGTATTGTGCATTTGTGTTGAGCTATACCAGCCACTTGTCTGTACATCATGAATTACAATTTTAATGATATTGAAAAATCTTTTTATTCATCTTTACATTTTCATATGACCTGTAAATAAGTAGTGCAAATTAATCAAACGATTTATATCTATAGCTTATCTGCAATAATGCCAGTACAGAAAAACATCTCGAATCTATATAATAGTTCCACAAATATCAAATATGAATACAAAAACACATATCAAAATGAAAACAAATCAGCGTGTTGATTTTCTTAATCTTGTAAATCCGACTCGTTTCATATAACACGTTAGTCACTTAATTGCTAGGTATCCAGTAATCATACTAAGAATGCATGTGGAGAGAAGACAGGACGAGATCGCTTGATAAAATACTTACAAAAAATAATTGTTGAGACATACAGAAAATATCTCCTTGAGTATGGACTTATGTATATATCATGTATTGTAATTGAGCATTGGTGAGGGCGAGAAATAATTAGCAATGTTCGTATGAATTATATTTCTACGACATGAAATATACAACACCTGTTAAGCATTTTTTATGATAAAAATTAAGAAAATAAAATTGTTTCATACCTTTATGTACGTATCTTAGTTGTCAACTATTTAACTAATGATAAAAATTAAGAAAATAAAATTGTTTCATACCTTTATGTACGTATCTTAGTTGTCAACTATTTAACTAATGATAAAAATTAAGAAAATAAAATTGTTTCATACCTTTATGTAAGTATCTTAGTTGTCAACTATTTAACTAATGATAAAAATTAAGAAAATAAAATTGTTTCATACCTTTATGTACGTATCTTAGTTGTCAACTATTTAACTAATGATAAAAATTAAGAAAATAAAATTGTTTCATACCTTTATGTACGTATCTTAGTTGTCAACTATTTAACTAATGATAAAAATTAAGAAAATAAAATTGTTTCATACCTTTATGTACGTATCTTAGTTGTCAACTATTTAACCATAGCAAAATGAAAATTAACTTACGACATCGAGGACACTATGGTTTAGATACAAAATTTCTCATTTGGTAAGTGTTATGGTTCAGTTTCTAAGAATGTGTAATAATTGCACACCAGACCATAGTGGTATAGCACCTTATAATACAAATTCGGTTATAGGAAATGCACACTGTGTAAACCAAGTTTTCAATCAATGTTTCGTACTCCAACGAGTATTCTGTGTTGCTAGACTCAAACAGCGGGTTCAAAGTAAATCGTAACCGGACTCAACAAATATGATATTATTATTAAATTCTTAACGGCCCGTCAACAGATAAAAGGCCATTAGGGCCATCAAGCATGTGATACTATAGTAGGAAAAACACAGAAGCAATGAAATAGTATAGATACCCTGTTTTTATCTTCTTATACAAACACTTCACGTTTGTTGTTCCTTTTGGTCGTCGATACGAAAAGAACATCGACTATAAACAATGTATAAAATAATAAAAATGGTATCATTAATTAAAGTCTGGTCAAAAGACATAACACATTGAAAAAGTTATTAGAGCGCAGCATATAGATATATGTATCAAAATAGTTATTCTAGCGCAGCATATAGATATATGTATCAAAAAAGTTATTTGACTTAAGAAGAAAACTTCTTTATTCTTTTTTAGATTTTTTTGTTCTGTGTGCATAAACAGTACAAATGTACACGTGTCGTTTTCCTGTCCATACTCATATGAACTATGGGTCGATTACAGTCTTAAACATAAACAATAAAGATAGCATATCTTAGCATATCTCAACATATCAGTATATAACTGTGTAAGTCACGTGATAAGATATCATGCATAAGAATACAGTAACAATAGCAACTAACTGATACATTGAATCATGAACATATTATCAAAATTTAATTTCGATTTAAAAATTGACGCATAACTTAAAAAAAATATTAACCGTAAAACAAGTTAAAAAATAAGTAACAAAACTTAAAGACCACTAGTTTCAAATTCTCGTAGAATACATGAACCATGAAACGTGTGAAAATATATTCTATTGCGAATGGTGATAACTATAACACATGTGGAGCAAAAAATGGCTCCGGTTTAATAACAATAAACAAAAAAAGCAAACCATCTACGCTATACAGATTGCCATTTACACGATACTGTGGTATATTCCTGTCATCTGGTGTGATCACTCCATCTTTACAAATTCGTCTGAAAAAGAATTGATCTTCGTTACTTCTCAAAATAGTTGTGGGAAAGTTTAAAGCTGACAACATACAGACAGCACAAAAACAATATGCTCCCGATCTTTCGATGCGGGGGGCATGGAAATCGGTTGGTAAACTTTAACCGCAAGCAATGATATATCTTTAAGGTGATCACATACCTCCTGATAAAATATATGCGAAGTTTCAATTTTTTCCACATGAATAGGCATTGCTCTCAAGAGTGTCCGGCTCGTCTATGAAATTACTTTTCTAAAAATAACACGATTTCAAGCTTTACTTAAAATGCATATTGAAAACGAGGCTACGTCTGAAAAAATAAAGTGCGCCAAAATTTGTGACAATGGTGACAGAGTGATTGAATTTTATCGTAAAGATCTTTCATCTTTTTTTCCGCACGCGTTTGTAATATGACATATGCTAAACGCGCAGGATTATGGGCATCGAAGTCTAAATGTTGTTGCATAGTCTACACCCTGTCTTGTCAGTCTTACAAGATCCGTTAAATAAGAATTCTCTTCATTGTTAATGTCATTAGGCAATAATTTAGAATCAGTGGAATATGGTATTCAATTATCGATAAAGACAAACTAGATTTTATTCTTTGTTCAACGGGAACTGGACATTTTCTTCATTTTTTTTTTTTTTTTTTTTTTTTGTTTTGTTTTTGTTTTTGTTAAAACACAAGATTTTACCCCTTTCAGTTCTTTGTTGTCAGGTGTGGTGTTCTGTTGTTCCTTAAAACGGTATGCAAATCGGGCTATTATCGCCAGCAGGAATGTCTCTATGACAAGCATGAAGTTGTGAATACCTGAAAGGTAACACCAGTTATTAACAATAATGATGAAATTGTGAATAACATTACAATAGAGATATAACAAACATAATTAATCTCAATATAGTGGTGATAACAAAAATGACGTCATGGATCATGATAAGATATTGACAAGGAAGGTGTTGCGGATTACAGTAAAACAATGATAACAAAGGTGTACAGGTGTATGATTGTTTCTAAAACAATAGCAACAGTGAGGTTCCGTCAATACTGATAACCTTCCCAAAGTAAACACATTTCAAACTAATTAATTTGAAACAGAACTTTCTATACATTGACATACTTACTAGATGCCCTTACAAATGAACCCCGGCTACCCTCACACGAAATCCGATCAAAGTTAGCAAGGAGGAAAAGGACGGACAGCTGAATGTCAAACACGATAAGTGTGATTTTGAGAGCGCCGGCTTTCAACATGAACCTTGGGGTAGTTAGCTTCCGTCGTGCTGCGAAGACAGTCACAAGAAGTCCGTATATGGCGAATATTGTAGAAATCACGGTGAGAATTTTCAGCCACAAAAAGGTTTCTGTTGGATCCGACTAAAACAAGAAAGGGAAACTTTTCTCATATTTCAAAAAATTTGAACCGAGGATGAAAGAGGTATTCTATTTGGTTTTCGTTACTGCGCCATACATCCATTTTGTACTAATGATACGTGAAAATTCTTAATTCTAAATGCTGGGAAGCCTAAATTTTGAAGCCTGGAAGGCGACTGAGAAAATGCAAAATGATCTAAGAAAAGTGAAAATCAAGATGGGCAGTCCTATGATTAAATAAATTTCGTAATTTTCATGCAAGAGACAATTTTAAAACAGTGTCAAATAAATATTATTGTTTCTTTTGTATATTCTGAACCGTGTCACTCTTCGCATAAAATAAAATGTCACATTCTATAACCTTTAAAACAAATACGTCCACTAGTATAGAAATATATACTCCGGCACTTACTGTATATAAACCTTGTATCAAAATATGAGGCCCTATATTATAGATAAGTGTAAAGTTTAACAGTTGCTTACACTTTGGTCCAGGTGATACCGGCCATCACTGTGTAGAATACTCAACACATACAAGAAACCTGGACGTATGAAAGATAGCTGCATTACCATGATCTTGATAATCTTCAACGTTTTGCTGTAACAAACAATTTGCTGTAGAATCCAGGTCAGGTCATAGGTCATACTTTAGATTAAGTAATCTGATTATTGCAGTTCAGATTAAAGCAAGATCTTTGTGAGAAATACGTTTCTTCTTCAACTGAATTAAGTCACATTACACGTAAGCTGAAGATAGAAGAAAAGTAGAAAAAATGTGGACGAACTTATAAGAAAAAATTGGAGGACAGTAATTATGTATCAGTTTAATAAATTCGAACCTCTGGGTATATTACCGCTAGTTACCAGGTTTACTCCAGCATTCTTACCGTGTAAGTTTAACATGGGTTAGACAAAAGCAGCAACAGCAACACGGAGGTGTCCTAAAGGATACTGTATCTTCCTCGAAAGCATGGAGCATGGCTTTGGTACCGCCAAAATAATCAACAACAAGATTAATAAACTGCAGGATACAAAAGGCCAGGAATCTACAGGAAAAGAATGATATCATAACAATATTAGTTACTGAACTCTTGGTGAAAATAATTGACTGCAAATCTATATTTCCAAATTGATCATGGTTATGTATCACAAAGGTAGCCTGTTCCTCAAGGAGTAGTGTGACAACAAAAATTATCCATGCAAGTTTTAAATTCTATCAATTAAATCATATTATTAATCATATCGTGGAATATTACATCATTGTAGTCATTTTAAAAATCAACATGGTATGGCCAAGGACTGTAATTTTTGACGCAGAGACTTAAACTAAAACAGACACAAGGCTTGCATGGATTTTTATCAGTTAAAACTTATCAATATGTAATCATATAATCATACGAAGTTCGTGGAGACTTTACATCAGACAAACAAGTGAACAACACCTTTCAATATAAATTTATATCAGAAACAAAAGACCCAAACAATGAATTCAATTGCATCCTACAGCAGTTTTGTTCTTCTAGGACTCTTCAATGATGCTGAGGGCCTAAATTTTAAACCTAGGAAACGAATGAAGAAAATAAAGATTGATCAAAAGAAATTTCAAAACCTAAATAAGTTTTGGGAAATTTTCATTGTTGAGAGATTCTAGTGAGCTGAACTGCCAGTTATTAAACTTAATATTAAACTTATTAAGGATAAGGTTTATTAATAATTCTGGATTTCTGTGTATATATTCCCGATGGCAAAACATGAAATCTAGAACCTCAATAATTCAGCTTCTTTCGCTCTACTAAGTTTGAATGCCATAACTGAAAGAAATTCACACTACAACCAATCACATCCGATGGATGATATTCATTGTTAAATCATACCATTTCATGGGATTTCATTTTTACCCGAATTATTTCAACATTGTAATATGAATTTGTTGATTAAGAGAAGCCAAGAAAATGACCAAAATAAAATTAATTCTTCGAAACCTTTACATGTAAATTTCAACATAATCAGGTGATATCTAAATTTCGACCTATCAGAAACCTTAATTATGTTTCCATAGCAACGGTTCTAGAAACAGACAGACAAGTTGTTTCCAGTGTTTCCTCTAACTTTGTTTGCGAGGGAGGAGTGTTTTTTGTATGTACTTACAATGCACTAAGGAATTCTGCAATGGGCGTTGCCTTTGGTACCATAATGCTTAACAGTGAATTGCAAGAGATGATCTGAAAGCAGGACGTTTGTGATAAATAAACACATTATCTTTTTTTTCTTGTTAGAAGAAAATAACAACATGGCAACATAATCATATTTCAAACTCAAATTCCTTAAAGCAAAATATAAACAAAAGAAATGTTTGCATGGAGACTCCTGAAAAAGTATAAGGAGAATAAGATCATGTGTTTGTTCCGGAAGAATAAGCGTCTTCGGCTCGATATACGACAACCGCCATGTAAACCTTGGTCAATCCAGGTAAGTAAAGTCACGTTCTTAAATGAGAGCAAGATTTACAACAACCGAACCCACAGGCAAACGAAGGTAGCAGTACACAGTTTCTTGGTGTGGCCATGGGTGATTTTTTTGTTTATTAGATTATCCCATTATAAAGGTTTTAATTAAAATTGAAAAAAAAATCCTTGCTAAAATTGGTCTTGTCATGTTAAAGTGGACAATGTGGGGTTTCATTTTTTCAGAATAATATTTTAGCTTTGTGTTGGAGATTACTATTTGGGCAGTCTATTATTTTATCTCTCTACTGTTAATGTAATTGTTTATAAATATATATACATGTAATGATGTATTTTTCATAACCAATCTGCTATACCTGTATATCTCAAACATGACGAATAATTTTTAGGAAAAATGCAAATTCACCGTTTTTCTCATTTTGATAATGATGGTGACCATTAAGCGTCACTATAAATTTTCATCGACCTACATCTTTTGAACCCTTGTGTTTCGAGTTTATCAGTCAGCTGACGACTTCTTGCACGAAAATCGTGATAATGGGAACAGACCCTTGAATATCGAATCAACCGTAAATACCATAGGTTGGAGATGTAGGGATACAGTACAACTTGCTATATCAGTACATAACAATACTTAAAAGAATATCTGAATATTTACCCAAGACATTGTCAGTTCATGCGTCTGATGCACTTTTAAATATGTAAGATTGTACAAAATACAAAAAATAGATATCAGAACTGAATCAAATTGCATAATACAGCTGTTTCGTCCTTTCATGATTCGTCAGCTAAATACCTAATTTTATACCTTTTAGGTGACTGAGGAAAATCGAAAGTGACAGAAATTTCAAAAATTAGATACTAGTTCAATAAACTAGAAATGTTTATGCACAAGACAACTGCACAAGAGCGGTTTGTATAATACTGTCTCTAGGCGACGGATAAGGTGGGTTATATGCATCTCATTAAGTTTACTGTAGGATATTTATGCTATATTATTTATTGATTATTATAAAATTCTAAAAATACAGTAATCGCGTTTCGTCAGCTTTAATAAGTAAATCAATATTCCCAAATGATTCACCTGGCACTTTTGTGAACCTGTTTTAATTGACATGCTCCCGTGTCCTTCAGTGTTTACACAACTAGAGTTTGTTCAACAGAGAACTGACGCCGGCTTTATTCTAACTGCTAGAAAATGTGTTCCTGATTAATTATGTTTTCAATAACTTTGTTGACTTACGATTATCAGTCTTCTACTTCTATATACAGACAAGACCCAATGTTAAATGCTGTCAATAGGTACATGTTATATCATATAATACAGTGCTAGATATGTGTAATACATGCAAAACCCGTACAGAAGTTCAGATGTTCAGACTGTAAGTGCAGGACTCGGCGGGTTGAATGGGTTGTACATTGCATGCCATGTTTAAATTTAAAAGAATGGTGGTACACTTCTGAATAAAGACATGTATTTGGTAGTACGTGTCAAGTTTCAATTAAAGTAAAAATTCAAAATCGAAAAAAATGCGGGCAAAATTTGAACAAATTAAAAAAATTACAATGAGATTTTTTAAGAGAAAATTAGATCAGGTGTTCCGGAAGGGTAGGGGTCTTTTGTTTTATCGACAACCATGTAAATCTTGAATCATGGCTTAGAGCAACGCAACCGCATAATAAAGTATTGAACAGGGCCAACTTCCTATTACAGAAAGGAATATCATTATTCCCCAATGAGAATGACGTTGACAGTATTTAACTGTGATTAATATTACTTATATTTCCGCTTATTCTTAATAGGTACCATTTAACAGGGTTGGAGATATTTGCATGTAGACTTCATCACTGATGTATATGGATATGTGACACGACCTCCTTGATCCTCATTTTCTATGTTACTTCTCTGATTGTCCTTGTTATACGAAATTCACAAAAAAAATAAATTTAGATAAAAGATTAGATTTATATGATGAAATAAGAGGGAAAACTCTTAAATTAACGTCTTTGTACACACGTAAATTCAAATTTTCCATATATATATTTAATGACTGAAAACAATATATGTCGTATGATCTTAACAACAAATGTGTTCAGCATTGTTTAATATGTCATAATGCGATAAAAATAACTTGAAATAATGACATATTCTTAAAAGGAGAAGTAATTCAAGACTGAAAAACTACATGAGCTTGTGTAAACGATGACTGCCTCTCGAAAGATAAATAGCTTCCAAGACGTATTTTACCTTTCATCTACCTCCTTAAAATTACAGAAACTGAGTTTCTCCTTTTCCATATGTGATTATCGAGGAAATTCAATGATGGTACTATTTATATAGACCAAATCACAATTACATTATTCCATATTGAAAATGTGTAGAATTTTTCACTATCGATTTATGTTTTTCAACGAGGTATGTGATTAGCATTAGAATTCTCTCTCTCTTTACAAAGGACATGGATGAAGCATTCTTCTCAAAAGAAAAACTTGTTCGTTACAAAATTAAAATACATATCACAGCAAACCATATGCAATATATGTTTTCCACCTATATATGACTCACACTGATATTACAGTGTAATTAATCAATCGCTACCTGACAAGCGATACACAGTCATGTATACATACATACCGGATAAACAGCCAACAGGCAAAGGATCTTGGGTCGGGTTTTTTTATCGTCATGATGCTTGTAAAAGAACCAGACTTCTTCCAGGAAAATCAGAAGAGTGAATAAAGAAAGAATGCATGCTATCACAGTTATAACTATTGTGCCGCTCTCTCCATTCAGCTCTGTAAAGACAAAAACGAGGATATTTGACTCTTCATAATTTATGTTACCTTACGCAGATATACTTTCTGAAATTGTTACCTGTTGTTGACCAGGTAAAGGTGTAGTTTTCATTCCATGCGATTGAAATTGATTATTCCATTTGTTGGATATTACGTTAGGAATATTGCCATCTTGTATTTTATTTTGTAAAATTGAACATTGATATATGATAATAATTATATTTGAAATTTGTTGTAATATATGAAAAAAACGTTAATCGTTATAAGATATGAATATCTTACCAGAATATAACACGGACGTGTAAGGATAATCCTGCAAACAACTCATGACGCTACTCGTCCTGATTAGCAGTGCTCTTGAAAAGATAAGAATATAAATTGAAGTGACGAAGAAAAATAATCCGCATTTGCTTAAAAACGCCGTCTTGAAATAAACGCATGGGGAATGCGTGTAGTTAAAACACGCAAAAGAGTGCAAACACGGGCATATTAACAGCATCTTCAAAAAACTTCAGTTTCTTCAAACACGAATAAGAACAACATAAACATTTGTGCCGGAAAAATACGAGAATACCAAGACCATGTGATCCGGAAGAGCAATCGTCTCCTTCCTCAATCCAATAAAACAAGGCCTTTATTAAAATCAAAATTTTCTTAAATGTCAGGATTTATTCTTAATTAGCGATGCTTTATTGCAATGTACGAAACAAAATAAAACGATACTACAGCGTAATCTATTTTTGTAATCATGTACCCAGCATTTGACAACAATTTGGTCCTACATAAGTATCCCTTCCATATCAAATCTGACGAGATAAAATGTAAATATGTGACTATTTTCAACATTCTTATTTAAATGGAAACGACTTTAAGATAATTTCCTTATATGATCAATTCATGCTTACATTGTAGAAATCTACTAGTAGTATTACTGTTTTTTCTCTCCACATTTTATGGTAGTTTAGGTCCTTAACGTCGTTTGCGTTTTTCTAACTGGAGATGGATTTGTAAAACTTGTTTTTTTATATTCAATTTCAATCACGTGTTTGATGTTACTACTGATGCTATGTAAAGAGAAATGAAGTTTTTATTAAAATTGCTTTTCCATCCATCCCTATACCATAATGGCCGTTTATCGTAAGTTTGTTAGGCACAATAAGGCATCAAGAGGTCCATACACAAAGAACACCATAGGGTGCATTCACTAACTGACACAGCACGTGTTACTGTAAAACTTGTAGACAAAATTCGAATGGGACGAAAAATTAATTTTTTTTTTAATTTATCAATTCACATTCAGTGAAATGTTCCGAAAAAAGACCGTCTGTTGTTATTTCCAAATTATTTTTATCAATAACTTTTAACAAAAGAGAAATGTACTTACATATCCAATATGATATATTTACATGAAGTATGAGAGGTGAAAACCGGTACGAGACCAGGTATTGTAGGTATTGTGTTACTGTATAGACAGTCCTATACAACAAAGGAACGTTCTCACGATTCGTTCAACGCCCATCGATATTACGCAATTAGGCCAACTTTAAGTTACGTTGACACTGCCAGTATCTATAATTATTCTTAAACTCTTAAATCTAAACGGTTCTATCATTTTATTTCTTTCATATCAGGTATGAGATCATTTATTGTCTACACATATTTTGTACAGTGTATTAATTCTGTGCTAAGTTCATATCAATTATGAGATATTTTTGTGTTTACAGATTTCGTAC
Organism: Ylistrum balloti; assembly: GCF_031769215.1. Lineage (NCBI taxonomy): Eukaryota > Metazoa > Mollusca > Bivalvia > Pectinida > Pectinidae > Ylistrum > Ylistrum balloti. The sequence continues at coordinate 40,068 of NW_026782195.1, forward strand.
ACTGTATGACATGTGAGTTCAATTTATATCAGTTATGAGATATTTTTTGTGTTTACAGATTTTGTACACTGTATAACTTTTGTGGTAATTTTTAGTGTCTGTAGTTTAATTTGACAATTCTGTGTTTCAAGACAAAATCTTACAATACCTGACAAGTCTTTAGTCTCGTTTTTAATATTTCTACAATATTTACAAAAATTGTCTAGTTCCAGGATACCTTGTCCATCAACAAGAACTGTGTTTGTTATGGTGGCTGATTCGGGACATCGTAATATCGCTTCGTTTAATGGGAAGCGAGATTGCGATACTACGATAGCACGATGCGATATCGTGGTATCGCATCGTGATATCGCATCGTGGTATCGTGATATCGCAATCTCGCTTCCTATTAAACGAAGCGATATTACGATGTCCCGAATCAGCAACCATAGTTTGTAATGAGAATCTCTCTCTTACTGTTTAGATCCAACCATTTTTGGACTGATACTTCAATAATGTACACCTCTATGGCAAAAGTTATAATATTAACGATAATACCAATAGCAGGCTTTATACACGGTGGATTAAATCACATGTAGTTCAGCGCTGATATAAAGATTAGCACATGTTTGTGTATGAATTTCTTTATCTGATCAACCTTGGTATAAGAACACGTTTTCATGAGATGCCAGACAAATTGCATCTACTGTTCTGATTAGATAGAAATATAACCCCTGGTCAAACATTTAAATATATAATATGATGAAATGTTAATATTAGAATAAAGAATATTGTATAAATATTCTTCCGTTACCAGTGGCATCGTAAAAATATAGATAATATTCTTACCTTTAACGGTCAGCGGTGATGTCGACACAGCTGTACTCACGGTGTCTGACTGGCTCACGTTGGGGTGTACATTTGTACTTAAAAATATACACACAACACACGCGGGGTTAATATATAGGACGTGTCGCGTAGCAATTCAGAATCAATCAAGCGGAACATGTCATTACGTTCACATGTTATCATTGGACGCCATTTTAGTATTTATATAGATACATGATATCACTAATTCGAATTATTGATATCATTAATATATTTATTGATAATATCAATCCAAAAATATTAATATAATTTAATGAATAAGTGATATCAGTGACAAATAAGCTTTGTCATTTTTTTTCGCAGTTATGTCAATAATTTGAATCAATAACATGTTTTGCATCATAAAGGCAACGACTTAAATGTGCTGATTTATTTTTATCGGTTTTGTAAAATGTGATGTTTCATACGACTGAATCCTTGATGTGCTACAACTCAACTAGAAACTATTAATTCGCTGGGAAATATTCGAAGCTTTGATGTTTATTCAGTATACAAGACGACAGCTACTTCAACAGACAATGCTTAGAATATAAATACGAGTCTCGTACAAGTTCTCAGGTATATACTGAAGGTGCATTGGTGTTTATCGTACAAAAGACAAAATTTATCACATGTCAATAGAAATTTAGAATTAGATACAGTATAGTTGATACTGAGCACACCCTTTAAGCAATTTTTAGATTGGTCGAAATAAAACCCAAAGGCCAGTTGAAGGGGTGCACCCCTTTCCCCGCCCCCTGGTCCAATAAATTACTTTATTTTCCATATGGAATTGTTTAATGAAGAAAGTATATGGTTCTTCACTGTAGCAGAGACCTAAATGTATGTGGATTTTATTTCAACAAATTTCATTGAACAAAAATGCACGATAGTATTAGACAAGAGGCATAGTCAATACTAGTATTTTCCTGGGGTCCGGCAACAATGTATTATGTTTGATGAAATATGATAAAACAAACAATGAATATATCAATTGCACTATCTGGTACTTACACACAATCACACATTCTTGCATGACACACATACGAGGGATGACTTATAAGTTGTGAGTCTTGTAATTGAAGAAGTTATGAAGGAATGTCCTTTTTCAGCTCTACTATTGCCTGACTATTTAAGGCTGTGTACCCGAAGATTGGTGTTTGGTCAGTTTACGTCTTGGGGTTAGCACTCAAAAATAAACAAGTGACTTTTGCAAAATGGACAAAATCGCTGAAAGACAGTGAGTCAATATTTGGATTGGAAAGATCTAGCGCCTAAGGATCACCATATGGTAGCAACACCAGAGAATGGTGTCCCTTCATATGCTACAGTGAAAAGGTGGGCGGCGGAATTTAAGCGTGGCAGGTATAGCCTTGGGGATGACGCCCGTCCAAGAAGGCCCGTCACCGTTGCAGTCCCATCTGATGCATCACTTCTTAGGTAGTTGATTGAAAATATTAAACTCGGGCTCCGCGGAAAACTCCGTAAAAGTGTGTTGTTCCACCAGGATAATACCCCTATTCACAAGACTGTCATTGTCATGGCTGCCATTAACGACTGTGGTTTTGAATTGATCGAGCATCTGCCTAATTCGCCTGATCTCGCTCCATGACACTTTCGTCTATTTCCAAAATTGAAAAGGCCGTTGCCGGTACTCACCTTCGGTTCGATGATGACGTCATACACGCAAAGGAGGACTTTCTGAACGGTTAAGAAAATTACTTCTTTTAAGTAGGCATCGAGGCCCCTTAAACATCGCTGGCAAAAGTGTATAGATACTGAAGGGGATCAAGTTGAAAAATAATGAAATATGTCCGCTAAAATTTAAACCCTTAAATACCTCGTACAAACGTATTCACACAACTCTTTAACCAAAGGAAGGATTATATACATAGAACACTCGCACGTGTATACAACTCTAGCTTTTATACACTAGTGACTCATAAAAAGACAATAATGTTAAAATAAAGTCATTTGGTATTCTATCAAATTTTAACTTGTTAGTAAATGAAATGTACTCATGGACTTTATGTAAAAGATATTCATTATCATAAGGTAATAAATAAAAATTCCCAGAACGAAATATTTGAATTTCCAATATGATCAGAAGTATCTTTTATGTAGTGTCTAAAGGCAGTATAAAGGGACATAGATTGAAAAAAAAAATCATCATTTTCAAAAGGCATTCAACAGGAATAAGCTGGGTTAAGGGTCACATGATCATTGAATTTATCATTATTCAGGTCACTCATCGCGTAAGTGATAAGATAACATATCTAAACTGGTAAGATAAATCAGAAAATGTTTAGCGATATTTATTGAAAGTATTTGTATGGTTGTTCAGTTTTCGAAAGTACTGAGAGTAGCTGAAGAAATGATAGAGCGATCAAGATTGTTCCACAGGTGCGTGACATCGGGAAAGAAACTAGGATCATAAATAACAAGGAGGAATGATAAAGCATATGTTATTCTGTAGACGAGGGTTGTCTCGTTTATCAGTAAAGGGTTCAGTGATGTAACATAAGTAGTCTGGAGTTATGTGGGTAATTATTATAAATGTCAAAACTAACTTGTTTATGACTTTATTATTTTTTTTCAAAAGCAATTTATTTGTATAATTCAAATTGAGGAGAAGTTCTACTTCTACAGTTATAATTTCAATAGCTTTTTCTACAAATTTTGATAAATTTCCTTCCCTATTGTTACAATTATCCCAAACAAATTAGATGATGCAAATTCCAGCTTAGGTCTGATAAAGATAAAAATATAACATTTCTAAAGACTTTCTGTGAAATCTAAGTTTTATTATGCGTAAAATATTCACGTGCATATTTTGTCAAATCATCATTTATATGATCACTCCAAGTTTCCTTAGCGTTTAGGTATTAAGCCTAAACGTTTATGGAAATTGCTTTCACTTATTACTTGCTTGTCAAAAATGAGCAGTGGGCGGCTTCTATTTTCTAGAACAGTTAGAACAATAGTTTTCTGTGGATTTGAATTATTCCTATATATAGTGTATGTAAATCTCTGATTTCTGATATAAATCTACATGCCATCTAAATTGGCAGTCTTGCTCCATATCCATTTCTTTGGTGACGTCACGATGTAGGTTTAATATGTGTTAGCTTTAAGTACCGTGATTTCTTGACGAGTTTCCAAAAGGTACATTCTCAATTTCATAAGTTAACAAACCCGTTTGTTGCAGGTTCCTAAAACCCTGTTGATGAAGGCGTGTGATCCTCTTAGTTCCCGTTTGATAGGTGTGTTGTAAAGCTCTGTTAAAACCTGTGTCATACAGGCGTGTCATAATAATCGCTTAACACCCGTTTGACAGGTGTGTTGTAAAGCTCTATTAAAACCGGTGTCATACAGGCGTGTCATAATAATCGCTTAACACCCGTTTGACAAGTGTGTTGTAAAGCTCTATTAAAACCTGTGTCATACAGGCGTGTCATAATCATCGCATAACACCCGTTTGTCAGGTGTGTTGTAAAGCTCTCTTAAAACCTGTGTGATACAGGCGTGTTATGAATCTCTCTTGAAATCCGTGTGATACAGGCGTGTTATAAACCTATCTTGAATCCTGTGTGATACAGGCGTGTTAGAAAACTCTCTTGAAATCCGTGTGATACAGGCGTGTTAGAAAACTCTCTTGAAACCCGTGTGATACAGGCGTGTTAAAAAATGTGTCTTGAAACCTGTGTGATACAGGCGTATTATAATACTATCTTGAAACCCGTGTTATACAGGCATGTTAAAAAATGTCTCTTGAAACCTGTGTGATACAGGAGTGTTATAATACTATCTTGAAACCTGTGTGATACAGGCGTGTTATAATACTATCTTGAAACCTGTGTGATACAGGCGTGTTATAATACTATCTTGAAACCTGTGTGATACAGGCGTGTTATAATACTATCTTGAAACCTGTGTGATACAGGCGTGTTATAATACTATCTTGAAACCTGTGTGATACAAGCGTGTTATAAAACTCTCTTGAAACCGGTGTGATACAGGCGTGTTATAATACTATCTTGAAACCTGTGTGGTACAGGCGTGTTATAATACTATCTTGAAACCTGTGTGACACAGGCGTATTATTAAACTCTCTTGAAACCCGTGTGATACAGGCGTGTTAAAAAATGTCTCTTGAAACCTGTGTGATACAGACATGTTATAAAACTCTCTTGAAACCGGTGTGATACAGGCGTGTTATGAAACTCTCTTGAAACCTGTGTGATACAGGCGTATTATAAAACTCTCTTGAAACCCGTGTGATACAGGCGTGTTAAAAAATGTCTATTGAAACCTGTGTGATACAAGCATGTTAAAAATATCTCTTGAAACCTGTGTGATACAGACATGTTATAAAACTATCTTGAAACCTGTGTGATACAGGCGTGTTATGAATCTCTCTTGAAATCCGTGTGATACAGGCGTGTTATAAAACTATCTTGAAACCTGTGTGATACAGACATGTTATAAAACTCTCTTGAAACCTGTGTGATACAGGCATGTTATAACTCTCTTGAAACCTGTGTCATACAGGCGTGTTATAAAACTCTCTTGAAACCGGTGTGATACAGGCGTGTTATGAAACTCTCTTGAAACCGGTGTGATACAGGCGTGTTATTAAACTCTCTTGAAACCTGTGTGATACAGACATGTTATAAAACTCTCTTGAAACCTGTGTGATACAGGCGTGTTATGAATCTCTCTTGAAATCCGTGTGATACAGGCGTGTTAGAAAACTCTCTTGAAATCCGTGTGATACAGGCGTGTTAGAAAACTCTCTTGAAACCCGTGTGATACAGGCGTGTTAAAAAATGTCTATTGAAACCTGTGTGATACAAGCATGTTAAAAATATCTCTTGAAACCTGTGTGAGACAGGCGTGTTATAAAACTATCTTGAAACCCGTGATACAGGCGTGTTATAAAACTATCTTGAAACCCGTGTGATACAGGCGTGTTATAAAACTATCTTGAAACCTGTGTGATACAGACATGTTATAAAACTCTCTTGAAACCTGTGTGATACAGGCATGTTATAACTCTCTTGAAACCTGTGTCATACAGGCGTGTTATAAAACTCTCTTGAAACCGGTGTGATACAGGCGTGTTATGAAACTCTCTTAAAGCTGGTGTGATACAGGCGTGTTATAAAACTCTCTTAAAGCTGGTGTGATAATCATGATATACAACAGTCTTGAAATTTGTGTGATACAGGTGTGTTATACCTCCCTCCATAAAATCCTCTTAAAAGGTTTATTACAGGTGTTCTAGAAATCCCGAAGACGCGTGTGATGCAGGAGTGTTATAACACTCTTAAAACCCATGATACAGGTGTGTAATAAAACCTTCCAGAAACATGTTTGACATGTTAAACCCCCCTTTTGAAACCATGGGAAAATGGGCTGTAAAAGCCCTTTTAAATCTGTTTGAAATAGGCGTGTTATAAATCTCTTAAAGCAGTCGTTCTGATGTATGGATATTCTTGGATCTACAATATCATGATACAATGATTTTGACAGCTCCTCTGCTGTAAGGATATTCTTGGATCTACTATACAATGATAAAATGACGTTGATGACCTCTCGGAAGTTAGAATTAGGTACATATATCTTGATCATTATTATGAATATCAACTCAGCAATTTCTTTAATGAGAACCAACATTCCTTTTTTTCCATTAGCATTCTATCTCCTCCCTCCTCCTTGTCGGTCTACTTAACAACCACTGTTGAATTGAAGGAAACAAAAATTAAAAGTTAAAAAACAAAGGAGTGACTTTTTTTAAAGAATTTTATTTCAGCAAGTGTTACAAACTATCACTGGAGCTATCTGTGTTGTCTGAATCACTGTAAGTACACACAAGACCGAGCCCTATTGTATTGGCAGAAACAGGACCAGGAGAGCTGGTGCTGTCATTGTTCAATACATCATTGTCACATGACTTGTCAACTGTCTTCGAAAAGTCACTGGAACTTGAGTCTTCAATATTGTTATTATCACAGTTGTTTTTTCCTCTCTGATCATTACCACTAGTAGTTACATCTGCAACTGAGCCATGCATAGCTGACGTTCCAGGGGAGTTAACTCTTTCTTGTTCAGGTGTAGACAATCGTTTGCGAACTCCCAAGGACTGCTTCAAATGCTGCTTTTCTGTTTTGGACATTATAGCAGGGGAATTAAACACATTGATTCTATTTGTACTTATTTTGCCTGCAAACTTTTGTTTGATTAATTCCTTTGTTTTGTCTTTAGTTGATGTTGGTTTGGATTCATTTGTCACAGACACACCTTGGAATATTGGTTTCTGTTCTATTTCTTTTCTTTTCTGTTGCTGCTTTTCATCGAACGCTGAAATGAAACAAAAATGTTTTAAATGACAAACTTTTTATAAAAAATGATCATGAAATATTTTTCTTCTATAAGGTCAAACAATAAACTTTCATCTTTCATCACATTTTCTAACAAATCAAATCTTTCAGTAAAACAATATACATCTTTCGTTACTGACTATAATTGTGATGCCAAACAACTTACATTCGGTGGCAGTATATTTCAGAAGTCCAGCCAGTCGTACATCTGCTTCATCCTCCTCGACCAGTTGTATATCTAGAGAAGACTTTTCCAGAAGTTTGTCATCCAAAGCCTGTGCTTCTTTGATATGCTTTTTCTCCATCTAATAGAAAATATGGAAACTGTAAATTTTATTTTTAATCTTTAATTTACATTTTTCTTACAACTGTGGATACTTTCTTTGTCTCTGACACAAGAAACACTGAATGGATTCAAATATTGTGACTGTATTAAATTTTCACTTAACCAATCCTCTTTAAATTCATATAATTCCAATTACTCATACATACTGCAAATGAACATTCACACAGATACTCAGTAGTTCACAATAAGGGGTGAAGCATGGAGGAGAGGAAAGACATACCCTAAATTTTTCCCTTGCCAATTTGTTGATCATATAGTCATCCTTCCACTGCCCCCTTTGGCCTTCTATCTGGCCTAGGTTCATCACCCGAGATTTACCGGCGTCCTTGTCATCTGATCCATGCTCTAGTTTATACATGGCATCAGTAGCCAGCTTCTTCTGTGTAGCTTTATCTGCATGGAAAAGTCAAAATTTATTACATTGACATACTATCCTATCTTAATTTTACCACTGGGATATATAAGGTTACAATATATAAAATTAAAAGAATTTTTAATGGTTTCAAATAACTCTTTTTATCTAAATTTCAAATTAAACTGCCATCAAACAATAGGAGTATGTTAATAGGAATGAAAAATTAGTAATATTGTGAAGTTACAATAACCCTGATGATTTTTATTGTTACATCACCATTCAGAATTTATTGTCAAACCACTTAATTAGATATACCATTTGTCTGTGAGACTTGCATAAAGACTGAAATGCATTTGGTTATGCTTTTAAATGGTATTTCGTTTCCCCCATTAGCAAAATGTTGGTGCAATACACATCTATAGATCCTTAATAATTTGTTTAAATGGAACAGCACTGAATAAGTTTAGAAACATTGATATTGATCAACCTTACTGTGATGTCACTCTTTCCAGCGCCCTTTAATCCATTTCATTTAACATAATGCTCTCCCTTTATCCAGTTTTGGAGTTAACATTTCACTTACTTTAATTCCTTATTTGATTTAACCTGTATCTAATACCTACCTTGTATTCAAAAGTCATGTTCACATGTATGTCTTTATTGCAATACTTGTGAAGGTAAAACTTACATTTAACATAAATATCAAAATTACTTTTAATGTACTTCTAATACTTTAAATAAAAAGTTATTACAGGCACTAAAAATAGTATATCATTGTTTTCCAGATTTTAAATAAATTTTAAATGAATCTTACATTATTACCTATATTTATTGCAAGTGTAGCTAACTAAATAAAAAAAAAACTCTCATAGATAATGTTTAATTCAAATAATGCTCATTTTTTTATAGAACATAATCAGGTCTAACCTTCAGGTACGATTTGTTCATTGTCTTTAGGATCCCATCTTTGTTCTTTCCGACGCGCTCCATTTAAGATCACATAGTCATGGTTCTTGGAAAAAGGAATACAAATCCTTGAGTGCTCTATGTAATAAATATTACCTGGTACCATTATCTTCATGATTTTATACAATAGTAGTATTGGTTATATTTAATTATCTTTATATACTTATTTCTTTTGATGAAAATTTTGGTAACATAATGTTAAATTATTGAGATTTGCTTAAATTTAAGTGGATTTAAGAAAACTCAAATTTGACAAAATTAAATGAAGATTAAAACAATAAATACAAGAAGTAGCAATATCCATATTTTTCTAAATAAAAGTTTATTTTTGTTTTCGCTTGTAATTTGATGATATATACCACATTCACTCATTCATTTTAGTGTGAACCTGTTGGTTACCTTAGGGTCTGTCTGTATTTCAAAGTGGTTATCACACAAGTGACACTTCATTCGAAACTTGTAAATAGGCGTTGTATAGTAGTTGCCCACTTTGGACTTCTCAGCATTGTACCTCACTCCCATCGCTACAGGCTTATTACAACCTCCACACCAGATGTTGTAGGGCAACTCAAACCTATCAAAAACACACATACAGCAAATATTGGCTAAAAGATAGAAGTAAAGTATTCAACTCTACAAAATTGTTGGAATTTTCCCAGTTGTAAAGTATGTTACTGAATTTATAGGCAATTTTTTTTCCCCCAACACTAACAACTGAATGTGTACTGTAAATAACAGTACTTGCTTAAATCCAATGACAACAAAGATTTGGCAACATTTTCTTTTCTACAAATTGTCAGTTTGAAATATCAACTTATGACTGAAACATCACTTCATATGCCAAAACCTGATGTTTGATAGCACAATACATACACTCATACATTTAAAAAAATCAATCTGGATCAATTTTCACATACATATTTTTCTACACAAAAACTTTTCCTATAAAATCCTTAAAGAATAACAACAATATTAATTGTTATATTTGTATTTTTGAGAATGGCCTCCTATCTAATCTACATATATGTTGTTAAATAAAATAAATACAATCTTACAACTGTGTAACACTTAAATAACATCAACTTCAGAAGCGTTGAAAAGAAGCAACATTCTGTCCATTGTTTAGCTAAGGAAAGGAACACATCATGGTCTTTCTACTTTCACCAAAGATTTAAAAAATATCAACTTTTTTAACTTAATTACCTCCCTTTTCTCATATTCCAAACTGGAGCATATAGAGCTATATCAACTGCAAAATGGGACAAAACTAATTCAATTAAGCAACATTTCTTTCAGGCAGAGAAAGTTCAGAAATATATTTCTTGTCCATTTTACAGTTAATTTAGGTTTTAATTATGAAACAGTCTGCCTTTCAATATGTCCATTGTGCATATTGTCATTTCAAAAACTTTTAAAAAAAAAGTTTTTATATGAGATGCCCTGAATCAGGAAACGTATACAAAGTCTACATTAAAGAGTATGCATTTGTATAATCATATTTTACCTAATGACAAGAATCCCCTGTTTGAGTTTCCGAGCTCTGTCCCTTAGTGGGTGCTGACCGAAGTGCTTGTTGACAGACCCTTTGCTTGGGTCCCAATCAGGAGGGTAATATTTGTTCACAGATTTTCTTTCAGCCTATGAAAAGAATTGTAATTCTGATTAATGAATGAATGAAAAATCAACTCTTCCATCTTTCATAAACCAATGTCTATTTTTTTTAATTTTCGTGTAAGTCATTCTTAACATACTTGTGCTTTAATTTCATCACTTCCAAATGATTTTCAAAATGTAGATCACAAGACATCTTTATATACAATTAACATTCATATACTGGTGAAAATAAATATAAATGCATAACTGGGTGATAATGTCAAAACCAAAAGAAAACTTGGAAAATATTTCACACAAGTATATGTAGCTGGAGGAATTCAGCACTATACACATATGTTGATCCCTGAATCTTCAAGTGTGCTATGTATACACACCATCGATCTACCTCACTTACCCAGAAAAAGGATAATAATGAATATTACTGAAAATTGACAATTTTTTCATGCATGATATGAATGTTGTTTTCACTTCAACACAAGAAAACTTTACAGTGTTGATGATCGATTGTGAAAACCATCATTCATCATTGGATCAGAGAGGGTAAACAATTAGATAATCGAGTATATCTGATCACTGTCTCATCTCTACTATCAACTGAGCTAACCGGAACTTAACTCTCATACCAAATATTTTTAAAAGCCTTTGGAATATTTATCATAAAAAATCGAGCAATGAAGAGAATGTGGCATAAAAAATTTCCTTTTGGCTAGCTTTAACAACTGCCATCAGAGTTACTTTCAATACACCAGACGTAATCCCCTATGCATCAACATGTCAACGTGATTATCTTTAAGTAACAGTCTTAGTAGGCACAGTACACAACTGTTGTATGCCTAACAGAGAGTGAGAAAGACTGTCACTGTTTCGTAGCCTATTCGGAGGCGTCTCAAACAAACAAAAATTATATGAAAACTTCGAAACAAGTTGAGTCGCCTACCATGCTGAATGTGAGTGGTGAGGACTACCAAGACAACGTGATTAGTTCCCCTTGCAGACACGTACGTCTGACGTTGTATGGATTATTCAGGTTGTAAACTTTAGCGCGGAGCTAGCTTTTATTTCATGTGTATTTAATATTCTTTGTAAATACTTATACATCAGTGTAGTTGTTTCAAAAGTCAACAATATTCTTTACGATTGAAAATAGCAGGAAAATTCATGGTAGAATATTTATAAATAGTATCTATAGTCTCAAGGTCACTGCTACTTTCGTATTTTTGAAGTTGACCTTGAAAGGTTACGAAGTGCCCGGGTTCCTTCAATTTTGATATCTGTCAACTGTCAGTAAGCTGAAATTCGCTGATGACAGTGCCTCTCTATGAAGAATAAGTAATTGTGCAGGTAAGTGTTTATGTGAGAACACTTGTGTTTGGTAATAAATATGCGTAGAAAACTTTCCATGATAGCAACAAATATTCGTTTCCAAACGGGATCGAAATGTTGATCTGTCGGTGCAGTGATAGGGGCCGGTAACAGGAAGACTAATCGCTTGGACGTTACGTACTGTCCATGCAAAGTCAAATATACACTCATTTGATACTAATTGCGAACATTATACAAGTGGGCAACTATTAAAAGACATATTAGTCAATCTTATTACGACTCAAATACATATACATTTTATTACATATCATTATGCTGGGCGTTTCACCCCAAACTAGTTTCATATCTACCTGTTTGAGACAATTTGCTCCATTGAGTTTTGAAAGGTTAAATCTTAGAAACGTTGCCGACTCAATTAAAAAATATCGATTCTCCAGTGTAAATTCAGATTTGAAGACAACACCATATTGATTTCATAGAATGTTAAAAGCTACGCAAAGAAACTCACAAGAATGCCGCTTTACAATATATATATATATATGTATCATGCAATAACACATCAGGTATAGCGGTGGGCTACCACAGACAGTTAAAGATCTGACTCTTGAGGTGTGTGGTTACATCAATATGTCCTTTAATTTTGCTGATGCTAGCTATGGCAATGCCCAGGATACTTCTTTATGTAAGAAATATGATGTTCAAAGTGGTAGCACAAGGTACTACCACGTGGCTGTTGGCTGATTGTAGCAGAAGTCATTTCCAATAGGATTTGAACCCAGGACCCAGGACTTGCATGTCTGATGCTTAACCAACTGAGCAGATTAAAGAGAAGTTCTGTTGAGCCCAGCAGTATATTGCAGCTAGTATTTACCCCTCCAGGAAAGAACTTGTTCAAAAGTTTCCAGGGGTTACAGCTATGCGTATGAAAATCAGTGCCAAGTATTATCTAGAGTCCCTATATATACTTGGGCCCCATTGTTACAGAGGTCATTACAGAGGTACATTGTTTGAAAAAATGCCTCAACATGTACATAGTGAATAAAATAATGCTAATAAAGACTTTTAAAAAGTTTAGAATATGTGTGATTTAGTTTCCATTAAAATGATATTCAGCACAATTTCACCAATAAATGGTTGTACATTTTAAGAACTATTACTTTTTCTAACAACTTTTAAGACTATTTCCAGCATCAAAATATATTTCCTATGGTCAGTTTGGACAGTTGAAATTGATTGAAATAGCCTGTGCCAGTATAAGATTAGTCTGTCTAAATATAGCACAATAAGGAAACCTGTATTAAGTCATTCAATTGATCATAGTTGTATGTGAAGTATTTGGTATGTACACAGGTATGTATGCTGTTCACTGATAATATCTGCTGGAATCAGAATTCCATTGCTTTGTTTGGCTTACTTATCCTTGATTTTAAAATAAACACCAATATTTTACATTATTAAGTGAATAAAAGCAAACCTGTTATGGTTCAGTCATGATCAAGCTTACATTTATAAATCAGTCTAGCTAGATTTGTATAGAATTTCCATGACTTAAGTATAATATTTTTGTTTATAGGGCGAATTGAGGCATAAAATATCTGTAAGAATATCACATTTTAGGTTGATCCAAAGAAAATGTGGCTAGAAAAATAAATTTTTTGCATGTTTGCCAATTCTAATTGCTAATTTTTAAGAATGTAGCAGAGGTATTTTTCCCCTTATTTCCTATTTTGATATTGAGGGTGATCACAAGACTAAAACATCTTTATTTATGATTTTTTTTAGTTTTGTCTGATTGCTAGAAGAATATTATGACTTTGAACTTTTCTTCAAACTATTTCTCCAGAAGGATAAAATTGGTGCAGGGACGTGATATTGGTGAAAAGTTTCAGGGAATGAAATCTGATTAAGTTTACATAGGGAATTGACCTTGATCCATATTTGTGGTCACAATTTGTTAAAATACTCAAACAACTTCAAACCAGAAGACTTACAATCATGATATCTAGTAGTAGATTCCTGGAATGAGAACTGACAAAGTTTGTGAAATGAATAGACCTATGTGATATTTAGATCACAAGAGTCGAATGTGTCAAAAAGATAAAGTTTTCTACCGATTAGAACAAGAAAAATAGTGCTTTTGCCATTCTGACCATCTCTTTGTAAAATTTTTTGCAAATATTGAAGGTCAAAAATCTTCATACCTATTCAGATTAGATTGTGTCAGGAATGAAACAGCAAGAAATACTTCTAACACATATCCAAGGTTACCTGATAAGCTCAGATGAATATACTGTTAAAAGGAAAGATCTAGATAGATGGACTGGAAATGCAGTAAAAATTATCCATTTTTTTTGTATAATTTTTAGCGTGGAGTTTTAACATGAAGATTTTGATGTTTGGATAAATGAAATTAATTTCGACCCATTAAAAGGTAAAATTTGCTTGATTTACTTTCTGAAACCATTAATATCATTGGGCCCCATGTAAAGCTTTCTTTAAAAGATTCCTGTTAAGATGCCATGGAATATATTCATGGAAATTCTAGATCTAGCTGGAGAAATTAATAAGATATGGAAATGGAGTGTAATATTCTGCTCACATTCTGCTTACATGTAGTTTTTTTGTGTTTATCTGAATACAAATGTTGTATTTGATTTATACTGTGATTATCTTTTAAAAATAGATTGGTTTATTATTAATTCATTAGAAAAAACATTTCAATATAACAGTCCAGAAATGATATACTTGAAAATGTTACTGTTAAAATAGGTAAAAATGAGGTACAGTTTATTTTCTAGAAAACATTGCTTGAACAATACTTATTCTTAAGAATCATAATTTTAAACTGTTTTTAAAATGAGATTACATGTCTGGTTTTGGGAGATAGCATTCCACTCAGCTATAAAAGCTGTTCCTGGAGTGTCATTACACATGCTTAATGTAATTTAGATCTGAGGGTAGGCTAATTCATTTGTTGAATAGTCTCTTGGTCTAGATATATACTAATTTGTTATCCTTGCTCTATGTGATGTAGCATTACTATCCATCTTAGCTCTAGAGATCTAAGATTTATCACAATAAATCTGGGCTATAAGGGTACGTACCATTGTAAAAGACCTAGAGGTCAATCTTTACACAAAGACTTCTATACCTCCCAACACCATCACTGAAGCTCTGCCACAGTATGTGTATCATGATCAGGGCTTGGTAAAAACGCTTGTCCACCCATCCTGATGACTTGCCATTCATGCATTCCTTTTGCAAAAATCCACTATAATAAATTGTAAAAACTCAGCAGGTGAGTTTTTGCCATTTCAAGTATAAAACAAGATCACATGACAAAACAAGTGTTTCATCGACCATGATTGCCGTATGTGCTGCTGTGGTAACGCTCGAACATTTTGGGATACATGTAAGCATGAATAAAAAACGGCTCATAGAAAATGGGATTGATTTTTTACTGGTCAGTCTAAGAAAATTCAAGACAGTTGTCTTGACACATTTAAATCAAATGATAACGGTAACCAAAATGATCTTAAGCTTATACATGGATTCATTCACAAAAAGGTGACAATTGTAGTTAAAGAAAGGCTATTTTAGCAATGTTTACATTAGCATATTTGAACATTATATCTTGCCAAGTATGTAATATATGTAGATCGGATTAGATGTAACTCCTTGTGGTGTTGGAAACAGTCCAAGTTCACAGAATCTTTGAAATGACTGATTAAATGTAACAACTAAATTGTGATCTGAAACACTGATCAGCAGACTTTGATGTGTTGAATAATGTTTATATGTTTATGAATGAAATTAGATGAAATAATTCAACCAACAATTATGTTATGTAATAACAATAACACACAAATTTCAACTTGCACAAACATACATGTCAGTTTTCCGGTTATGTGAGTTGTTAATCCGAATGAGTATTTTTTACCCCTAGTGAGTGCTTTTGAAAGTTTTTGCCAGACCTAAGCATATAGAAGTTATCCACAACATTACCCGCCTGGAACCTCTCCCTAAGTTTCCTCGGTACCATATTCAAAAGTGCCTGTAAGTGAAGTTGGCACAGAATCTAGACTCCTTAGTAAGAATAAATAGCTCCCATTCCTAAAGGGACCCAATTGCTGTTAGCTTGGACCCAATCTAAACAGTTGCTGACATGGTGGGCAGTGAGGCGAACTCATATTGCTGGTTTACTTGACCTTAGACCAACACCATGTACACAGTTCCTAACTGTCTGAGTGGCTACCTAGTAGTTGTGGCATTCTTGAATCTGTAATGCCATACTGCATGAGCTAAAATCAGACTTGGCACTTTGTTTTAGCTCCTGAATGATCACCAGCAATATGTCTGGCAGGGTTTCTGTTCATTAGGAAATGATTCCACATTCTTGATACCTTAAAACCGCACTATGAACCACCTAAAGTCTGCAGCTACCTGATATTTGGGACATTGTAGCAATCTGATTCTGTCATGTAACTATTGTCTGGTTTGTCTATGCGCAATACAAAAAAACATGCAAAGAATATACATGTATATAAAATTGAATTTCCTCAGCATGAAACAATGTCTTACTTAGCATAGCTCCGTTTTTGAAGGAGGTGTACCTATGGAAAAGCATGATGTAGAATTGATATAAAATCTATGCTTTCTCCTTTTCTCTTCTTTTCTTTCTATCCTATCATCTCATCTTTTCCTCTTTTTGACAAAATGATTTAAACTTACATGTGTACGTCTACGAATTACTTATCTTCATATTTATAGTATAAATATGTGTCACATGCAATATATTAATTATTTGTAATTTCATTTATGGAGAAAAGTTCATAAGTAGCTAGAACTTGTCTCTGATCCATTTATCTAATACTAATAATTAAATATGTTTAAATCAAAATCATAGAAAAGCACGCATGTGGTGTAATGGTTGACTTATCACACCCGCACAGGACAGTTTGGAAGGCTAATATATTCATTTAAAATGAAACAAAAAGAAAATTTAATATCCTTTTAATGATAACACCCAAATTTCTTTTTCAAAATGTAAGTGACTCTTAGCAAAATGTGAATTGTACATTTGTATGTGTAATACTAAATGTTAAATGTGAGAAATGTATGTACAGTGTAAGAAAATAAAAAAATTGCCTGACTTTTTATGGAAATTTAATTGGATTAATTATAAACCGGTGGATTGAAGATCTTCTAGATATAGGATGTCAGATTGGGCTGTAATACATAATTATTTCACATAGTAAAGACATGCAAGACAGCGTAACTAACTTTGCTGTAATTAGATAATCAAATGTAATTATTTACAATTTAACTGAATCCCGTTTATCTGCATTTGTAAACACACATTTAAACAAATAAATCCTTAAATTAGAATATTTATTGTAACAATGTAAACATTAAATAATTAAAATGATTTTGAATAATCATAATATTATGTTAAAACTTTCTTTTTATTATCAGATGAAATTTATTTCAAGACCCTAATTAAGTGGTTTAAAACGACCGTAGTATGGCTCCTCCATTTAAAGGGTAGGATCTGATACATGTATAAACTTACAGAATTGTGATATGGTGTGAGTAAGTGTGAAAATATTGATATAAAGTATTAACCCCATTAAAACTCATTAAAGATGAAGAGTGTTTAATGGTATATACTTGTACCTGTTACTGTCATTTAAAGGTTTTCCTCTTTAGTATAGGACCTTACAGTGTTTATATGTGTAATGAATATTAAGAGATCTAGAGCTGTGTATATGTATATAAATGTTCAGAACTGATTGATGTGAAACATCCTACTGAATTGAATACTGGTGCAGATCACTTCCTTCCTAAGCAAGGAAGGAGTGTGTACAGCATATATGATGTGGTAACAAATCTGTTCAGATTTATACTGCAGGTTGTGTATACAGCAGAAGTGCATACAGTTGTTTACAATCAGTAGGAACTATGTAAAAATCTGCATGAAGAACTTACCAACAAGTGTCATACCTGGTTTTTGTACTTTTTAGTGGGAGTTTGTCTCCTAGGTTCCAGACCTTAGTTTGTGTGCGAGCTTGTGGTGCAGACATGCCTATCCAGCAGGTTCGAGTACTGACATTAAATGGAGGGGAGGATTTGTCCCGCACTCTCTTCAGGCTGGAAAAAGGTAAGAACTATCAGGAGAATTACATAGAAAATTGAACTGAGATATTGAACAGGTCTTTTTAACCTGGTTTCATAGATATAGGTAAGAATGAGCTAGTCTAAAATTTTATTGTGATGTTGTAGGGTGGGTGCTTAGGTTTGTGATGGGCCCATCTCTCCATGCCAGTCCTGTGCGTGTGTTCTGTAACCATCCACCTTCCAAAGATGTGGCCTATGATAGGGAGGTGTACTATGAATTAAAATGGCGGTCACCGTCGGGTTCACGGATAGACAGACACGATGTGTACACAGAAGTCAACATCCATATAGCTGGCTCCTTCAATTACTACTTCACAGTTGATGAGAGGTATGTTCTTGTAAACTATACATACAGTTTAAGGAATTTCTGATTGTGTTAATTCCAACACAGTTTGAATTTTTTGAAAAATTTAATTTGCTAGTGAATTTCTATTGAGTATTGACCTCATAAAGGATTGATGACAAACGTCTTTAAAAAATAATATTAATGTTCTTACCAATTTTGTTAAATTGTATCTGTTTTCTCAAAAAATAATTTCTTTTCCTAATGATCACTTCTCTAAAATGTGCATAGCTACCTTGTAGTGGTGTCCTTCTTACTGAGGCAATTTTATTTAACCATGTTCAAGTTCACCCATGATAAAGGGTTTAATGTTTGTATTTCCTGGCCTCAATCTTAATTTTGGCAAGTAGCACACAGCTGAATTATCAATGCATTTTTATACCTGTATATAAGGGACTTTTTCCTAATCCTTCACAAAAGGTCAAAGTCACATACAAAAGTCAAAGGTCATATGTTTCCATTACCTTTTCCCCTGCTCATTTTCTGTATAATTGTGTTCAATACATGTATTGAAGTTGAACAAACAAGTTAGCAATTAATTTGCATTACTGCGGGAGAGTAAGTCTGTATCGCTTTCACATTCTTCCCAAAAGGTCCAGTTCGCTGTTGAATGTCATTTATTAACTATCCTCATTATGATACAGTTAACCTTCTTTAGTGCAAACTGATCTACAATTATAAAACTCAGCACAATCTACAGCTTTAAAACTCAGCACAATCTACAGTTATAAAACTCAGCACAATCTACGGTTATAAAACTCAGCACAATCTACAGTTATAAAACTCAGCACAATCAGCAGTTATAAAACTCAGCACAATCAGCAGTTATAAAACTCGGCACAATCAGCAGTTATAAAACTCAGCACAATCTACAGTTATAAATCTCAGCACAACTACAGTTATAAAACTCAGCACAATCAGCAGTTATAAAACTCAGCACAATCTACAGTTATAAAACTCAGCACAATCAACAGTTATAAATCTCAGTAGAATCTACAGTTATAAAACTAGCACAATCATCAGTTATAAAACTCAGCACAAACTCAGCACAATTTACAATTACAAAACTCAGCACAACTACAGTTATGAAACTCAGCACAATTTACAGTTATAAAACTCAGCACAATCAGCAGTTATAAAACTCAGCACAGTTATCAGCACAGTTTATAAAACTCAGCACAACTACAGTTATGAAACTCAGCACAATCAACAGTTATAAATCTCAGTAGAATCTACAGTTATAAAACTAGCACAATCATCAGTTATGAAACTCAGCACAAGCTCAGCACAATTTACAATTACAAAACTCAGCACAACTACAGTTATGAAACTCAGCACAATTTACAGTTATAAAACTCAGCACAATCAGCAGTTATAAAACTCAGCACAATCTACAGTTATAAAACTCAGCACAGTTTACAATTACAAAACTCAGCACAACTACAGTTATGAAACTCAGCACAATTTACAGTTATAAAACTCAGCACAATCAGCAGTTATAAAACTCAGCACAATCAGCAGTTATAAAACTCAGCACAATCAGCAGTTATAAAACTCAGCACAATCTACAGTTATAAATCTCAGTATAATCTACAGTTATAAAACTCAGCACAATCAGCAGTTATAAAACTCAGCACAATCTACAGTTATAAAACTCAGCACAATCTACAGTTATAAAACTCAGCACAACTACAGTTATGAAACTCAGCACAATTTACAGTTATAAAACTCAGCACAATCAGCAGTTATAAAACTCAGCACAGTTTACAATTACAAAACTCAGCACAACTACAGTTATGAAACTCAGCACGATTTACAGTTATAAAACTCAGCACAATCAGCAGTTATAAAACTCAGCACAATCTACAGTTATAAAACTCAGCACAATCAGCAGTTATAAAACTCAGCACAATCTACAGTTATAAAACTCAGCACAGTATACAATTACAAAACTCAGCACAACTACAGTTATGAAACTCAGCACGATTTACAGTTATAAAACTCAGCACAATCAGCAGTTATAAAACTCAGCACAATCAGCAGTTATAAAACTCAGCACAATCAGCAGTTATAAAACTCAGCACAGTTTACAATTACAAAACTCAGCACAATCAGCAGTTATAAAACTCAGCACAATCTACAGTTATAAAACTCAGCACAGTATACAATTACAAAACTCAGCACAACTACAGTTATGAAACTCAGCACGATTTACAGTTATAAAACTCAGCACAATCAGCAGTTATAAAACTCAGCACAATCAGCAGTTATAAAACTCAGCACAATCTACAGCTTTAAAACTCAGCACAATCTACAGTTAGAAATCTCAGCACAATCAGCAGTTATAAAACTCAGCACAATCTACAGTTATAAAACTCAGCACAGATGTGTATTTCACTTGACTTGTTGATTGATGAGATTGAAACATGTTTTATAAAATGTAATGATGTTTAGCAGTTTTTCTTAATGTAGACATGACTATGTAGAAGATAATTGGTGTGAAAATATTCTGATATACAGCTCGTCTCCGGACAAGCCCAGTGGTAAAGGTTACTTCCTGGTGGATCCCACGCTATCCTTTGACGACGATGATGATATTGACAGTGAAGTTACACTTGACTGTGTACAGTGTCTGACTGTTCTATCCAAATGTCTTGGTTCTTTCGATGAGTGGGAGAGCAGACTCCGTGTTGCCAAGGAAACCGGTTATAACATGATACACTTCACTCCTATACAGGAATTAGGCCAGTCTAACTCTGCCTACTCAATTCGCAACCACCAGGTGTTTAGTCCTGTGTACAGCCCTCCAGGTGTCAAGTATACTTATAACGATGTGGAGAAACTTGTCACCAAAATGTGGAAGGAATGGAAGGTGTTTTCTCTGACTGATCTTGTCCTAAATCACTCAGCCAATGACTCAAAGTGGCTTCAGGAACACCCAGAATGTGCATATAATCTAGTAAACTCCCCTCATCTGAAGCCAGCTTACTTGGTAGACAGAATCCTGCGTCACTTCAGCAATGAAGTAGCAAAGGGCAAGTGGGAGGACAAAGGTGTTCCAGCCAAGATTTCAGAACATTACCACTTAGAGGTAAATTGCCAAAGTTTTTACTGATAAGACAAATCAAAATAGTATCCTGGTTATGGTTGTACCATGGCGCTCATATATGCTGTAATTGCAAAATTGTGGAGGGGAAAATGTAAAAATTGATTACTAACTGTAGAGACACTTTTTAACATGTCTGAGAGTGATGTTAGGTACTAGTATTGAAACGAGAAGTTACGGAACTTTTACTGTCAACAGCTAAAATAAAGATTTGTGGGGGAAATTTAACAGCATCATCAAGAAATTTTGTGTGTGGATTGCATTATTTTTTATGGTTCATTGTAAAAAATAAGGCTTTTGTATGTATTTGTTTCAGGCTGTTCGACATCTGATGATGACCGAAATTATTCCTCCCCATAAATTATACGAGTTCTACACAGTGGATGTGGAAGATTACCTAAAAAAGTTTAGGAAAGCTACAGAAGGTAAGTGTGACAATAAATAAAATTGTGTAAGAAAACTACAGATGGTTTCGTTGACAAAAAAAAAAAGGTTGAAGGAAGCTGTAAGAGATGTGCTTGATAATTACTTAAAGATGTTTAGGCAAGCTGTAGAAGGTTGGGTTGACCATTACCTAAAACAAGGTTGAAGGAAACTGTAAGAGATAAGTTTGATAATTACTTAAAGATGTTTAGGCAAGCTGTAGAAGGTTGGGTTGATCATTACCTCGAAAAAAAAGCAGGTAAACTACAGAAGGTAAGTTTGACAATTATCTATAAAAGTTTAGGAAACATATCTATAAATGGTAAATTTGACACTAGTTGACATTGTAAACAAATGCTGGGAACCAATATTCTGTTTCATGATATTTGCTGTATAACTTTTTTTACTTGCCATTGCCTCTGTATTTTTCAATACAAAATGAACGTTTGGGATCCTTCTATTTTTCTTATTTTGAAAAACAAATTTTCTTTATTTTGTCCGGTATGTAAATGGTTTACTTCATTTGCCTTTGTAGAAGGAAAGGAGGTGGTGACATTTAAGCCTAAGCTGGAGATTATTCAGGACCCTGAGTTTCGTCGACTTGGCTCTACAGTAGATATGAACACTGCCTTAAGACTTTACCACATTGGCAGGTAAGTAAAGCATAGTACATTTATAAACTACTCACAAGTGTTGTCCTGTATTTTGTAACATTAAACTCCATACCTTGGTAGTCTGTTGTTAAATAAACTTCATTATAGTACAGATCATTGTATCATAATGTAAGTTTTATGTTTGACATCTATTGTAGTTAAGTGTAACCCTAGTGTAATTGTGTGTATCAAAAGCCTGATTTCTTAAGATACATACATTATTACCAAGACAAATACATTATTACCTAGATACATACATTGTTACCAAGATACATATATTGTTACCAAGATACGTACATTGTTACCAAGATACATACATTATTACCAAGATACATACATTGTTACCTAGATACATACATTATTACCAAGACACATACATTATGACCAAGATACATACATTATTACCTAGATACATACATTATTATCAAGCTACATACATTGTTACCAAGATACATACATTATTACCAAGATACATACATTATGACCAAGATACATACATTATTACCAAGACACATACATTATTACCAAGATACATACATTATTACCAAGCTACATACATTGTTACCAAGATACATACATTATTACCAAGCTACATACATTATTACCAAGATACATACATTATGACCCAGATACATACATTATGACCCAGATGCATACATTATGACCAAGATGCATACATTATGACCCAGATGCATACATTTTGACCCAGATACATACATTATGACCCAGATGCATACATTATGACCAAGATGCATACATTATGACCCAGATGCATACATTATGACCCAGATACATACATTATGACCAAGATTTTATTGTATTGATCAGTAAGGTGCTTTATGGTGTAGATTATTGAAAACATTTTCAGGTATGATGATGTCAGTCCCAATGAGAGAATTAACGCTTGTTGTGCTGCACTGGAAAAGAAATTACATGAACTCAATAGTGGGAAGATTAAAGAAATGGAAGACCATATTCATGCTATTGTAAACAACTTCATAGCCAACACAAGATGGAGGTTTCTAACTGGGGATGGGCCAAAGCTGGGAACAGTTACAGTGAAGACGCCAATGATGCACAAGTAAGCTTCATATGGTAGTGTAATGGAATCAGACAAACAATATGTAAAGAAGATAGGGCAGGGAAGAGCACTTACTTATCCTAATATGGTATATAACCTCTTCAGTGCTCATGGCTCAATAAGGGCGCCCCTGCCTATTTTCAGGAAAATTTCTTGGCTGAGTGTCAAGTTGCGTTCAGAAATGATTAAAAAAAATTACTACCCCTACCTTTTTATTCAGAATATATAAATATATATACATAAAAATATCACATTTCTATTTACTCTCAGTTGAACTGGAAGCTGTCTGCTACATACATATGACCTATAGTCTGTTTCATAAAAATCCTGAATTTTAAGTCTTATAAAGGGTGCCCTTCAATTACATGCACCTTATTAGGTCATATATGGGAAGTGGAATTTTTAGTCAGCAGGTTATGTCTGTTGAGATTCTACTGCATATATCAATATATACTAACATGAATTCTAGGTTCTAGCTAAAAATTATAATAATGGTGACATATTACATAATTAAAAAGGGTGTCTTGATCATGTTTGTCAGCCAAATGCAAGATTGTCGTAAAAGGATTAAAAAGTGAGGTTTTTAATTTTTGTTTTAATACTATTTTTCAGAGGAAATCTCTTGTTTTTGTTGTATGTTACATTACTTTTTATCATAATTTTGACTATTTTTACAGTTATTTTATTCAGCCTGATTCCTACATAGCATCCCTGGATACAGAGAAGGCCAGGATAGATACAGATGCTGCCAAGCACATAATGGCTTCTAATGGCTGGGTTATAGGTGATGACCCACTGAGAAACTTTGCTGAGCCAGGTAACAAGACATTCCACATCAAGTTCTTTTGTTGAAGATTTTTACTTGCAGATTTTTCTAGAATCTTGATAAAAAGCCTTGTAAGGTATCAATTTTCATCTCCTTTGCAACTAGCCTGTCTTAACTTACCTGAAATATTTAAAAAAAAAAAAAAATAGAAAAATACAATTAGTTCAAAGCTTTTCAAAACAATTCAAGGTTGTACGAAATAAACACACCACACACTCAGGTAAATTATGTCTTTACACTCAGGTAAATTATGTCTTTAAATGAATTTAGTAATTGATACAGTATAGTATGCCAAATGAAGATTGAAAATAAAGGTATTTACTAGTATGGCAATGTGATGTTATAAGATGAGTGAAACAAACAACTTGCTGTATTCAGTTCTGATATTTCCTTTAGGGTTATAGCAATTAACTGGTTAAAACTAATGAAATTAAGCTCATTTTGACCTAAGGACCAGTGAACCTAGGCTGTGATGCAGTGTCTGTTGTCCCAAGGAGTTAGTGGATTGGGACCCAGTAGTGGAAATAGAGGTCAATTTTTAAATTCCTCCTGTTAAGACAAAAGAAATTTGGCTTAACAGGAGTTGGCCTCCTTGAGTTAGGTCTAGAGAGGGAAGGCTCTTTACTTGAAACTGGGGTGACACTCTATGTATTTCAGAGTAGTGTATTTGCTCTGAGAGGCGTATACTAAAATGGGAAATGTTCTATAATATCCAGTAAAGTAAAGCAAATTTTGGTTTTCTTGATTGCTAAAATCAGATGATTGATAAAGGCCCTACATTCTTACTTATAATTCTTTAAATGCTAAAACTGCTTCTGGTGTTTTGTAATACAGGTGACCATTGGGAGGTGCAGAAAGGTTAGATATGTCCTGTAAACATGTATCTCTATATTTATATCAACTTTCAGATGATATTCGTATGTAGTAATACAGACCTGAAGTCACTGAATACTCTATGTCTATCAGCAAGTGTAGGAGAATATGCTGAAAGTCACTTCAGATATATGTAATTTTATGTATTGTATAGATGCATGTTTTTATAATAATTCTAATTAGTTATACCATTCATTTGTGTAAGGTGATATGACAGAATTGCTGTCTTATTTGATGACTGCGTCTGTGTTGTATTTCTACATCTGAACTTATGTAATATAGCCTGTTATGACATCATAAAAATTATTATAAAATATCATCACAACAGACCTGTTTACCCTTTTGTTTGTTAGTGTTGTTTTACTTGGTCCTTTGTAGTTGTTGGCACAGGCAGCATGTGAGCTGCACAGTGGTGAGTCAGGAAACAGCAGCAGATGCCCTGTACTGCTGAGGATGGATGGGGAGAGGTGGGGGGAGTAGGTTAGGAATGGAGGAGGGAGGGGTTGTTTGGTTGGTGAATCCTAGAGGAGTTTTATTCCTCTTTAACAAGCAATAGAATAATCAGGTCTGCCTGACATGTTTAACAAGTAATAGAATAATCAGGTCTGCCTGACATGTTTAACAAGTAATAGAATAATCAGGTCTGCCTGACATGTTTAACAAGTAATAGAATAATCAGGTCTGCCTGACATGTTTAACAAGTAATAGAATAATCAGGTCTGCCTGACATGTTTAACAAGTAATAGAATAATCAGGTCTGCCTGACATGTTTAACAAGTAATAGAATAATCAGGTCTGCCTGACATGTTTAACAAGTAATAGAATAATCAGGTCTGCCTGACATGTTTAACAAGTAATAGAATAATCAGGTCTGCCTGACATGTTTAACAAGTAATAGAATAATCAGGTCTGCCTGACATGTTTAACAAGTAATAGAATAATCAGGTCTGCCTGACATGTTTAACAAGTAATAGAATAATCAGGTCTGCCTGACATGTTTAACAAGTAATAGAATAATCAGGTCTGCCTGACATGTAACAAGCATAGAATAATCAGGTCTGCCTGACATGTTTAACCAGCAATAGAATAATCAGGTCTGCCTGACATGTTTAACAAGTAATAGAATAATCAGGTCTGCCTGACATGTTTAACAAGCAATAGAATAATCAGGTCTGCCTGACATGTTTAACCAGCAATAGAATAATCAGGTCTGCCTGACATGTTTAACAAGTAATAGAATAATCAGGTCTGCCTGACATGTTTAACAAGCAATAGAATAATCAGGTCTGCCTGACATGTTTAACCAGCAATAGAATAATCAGGTCTACCTGACATGTTTAACAAGCAATAGAATAATCAGGTCTACCTGACATGTTTAACAAGCAATAGAATAATCAGGTCTGCCTGACATGTTTAACAAGTAATAGAATAATCAGGTCTGCCTGACATGTTTAACAAGTAATAGAATAATCAGGTCTGCCTGACATGTTTAACAAGTAATAGAATAATCAGGTCTGCCTGACATGTTTAACAAGTAATAGAATAATCAGGTCTGCCTGACATGTTTAACAAGTAATAGAATAATCAGGTCTGCCTGACATGTTTAACAAGTAATAGAATAATCAGGTCTGCCTGACATGTTTAACAAGTAATAGAATAATCAGGTCTCTGCCTGACATGTTTAACAAGTAATAGAATAATCAGGTCTGCCTGACATGTTTAACAAGTAATAGAATAATCAGGTCTGCCTGACATGTTTAACAAGTAATAGAATAGTCAGGTCTGCCTGACATGTTTAACCAGCAATAGAATAATCAGGTCTGCCTGACATGTTTAACAAGTAATAGAATAATCAGGTCTGCCTGACATGTTTAACAAGTAATAGAATAATCAGGTCTGCCTGACATGTTTAACAAGTAATAGAATAATCAGGTCTGCCTGACATGTTTAACAATCAATAGAATAATCAGGTCTGTCTGACATGCTTGCAGATTATATAATTGTATATCACAATGACGATACATCCTTGTGTATTTACAACACTGATGAGTACAATTCATATACATATATACATATACAATGTCATCCAGATGTTCATATCCTGTGACAAACAATTTGCCAGTATGATGATGTCGAGAATCTCTAGCCCATATCATTCCAGCTTCTAAACATACACTTTTGAGGATGTTGTAGGGGTGTTACGGTTAGGTATTTATAGAATTTCTTGGTAAGCCAAGCTGGTGTTTAAGATAGTTTGAGTCCGTGATAGGGCACATGTCAAAAATTGTCGTCCTATGTTGGTGATGTTTCTGTGTCTAAATACAGTGTAAGGGTAAACAAAACGAAATGCATGAACTACAGTATATGTTGATTCGTTGGTTTCAGATTTTATTTACTTGTTGTAATGGTATCGAGGTTGATGAAAATGGAGATATGAAACATGACTTATCACAAACTGATCCTCCATATGTTTATATAGCAAATACTTTTGAATAGGTTTCAAGTTACCTGTTCATAATATGAAGAAAGAAAAATGTGAATATAGTTTGCCAATCAACTTTCATAAAACCGAGGGCTACTTACCAATTTTTTTTTTTTTTTTTTATGATCCCGATACACAAAATTATTTAAAACATAAGGTTTTCTCATACTATAAGTTTGTTAAACATTGTAAAAAAACCTATGTTAGGTATATAATTTCATGCATTATTTTTTAGGGGGAACTGGCTCAGCTCAGCTTAGA
Organism: Ylistrum balloti; assembly: GCF_031769215.1. NCBI lineage: Eukaryota > Metazoa > Mollusca > Bivalvia > Pectinida > Pectinidae > Ylistrum > Ylistrum balloti. Next base: position 68,126 of record NW_026782195.1, read on the forward strand.
AAACGATAAGAAACACTTTTGTTAAACATGAATTTTTCACTACTTGTTCATGTCCTTTAAGCTCTGGCAAGTCTGGTGACCTTGACATTTCTTGTTTATGTGCATGTTGTTACTGTCCTGCAGGCTCCAACATTTACCTGCGACGAGAACTGGTGGCCTGGGGAGACAGTGCTAAGCTGAGGTATGGAAAAAAGGAATCAGACTGCCCATACTTGTGGCAGTATATGAAGGAATATACAGAAAAGACTGTGAGGATATTCCATGGTGTCCGACTTGACAACTGCCACAGTACACCACTACATGTAGCTGAGGTATTCGCCATCACATCTATGGTCTAGCTTTTCATTCACGACTGTTTTGTTAGATAACTTTTCATATTCTATGGATAGTAAATACAGACTTAATCAAGCTGCTTAATTATAGATTTTTTTTAATTTAATTATTTTTTGCTTTGTTCAATGCTGAGTTCTAGCCCAAGTAACAAGCAATGTTTCGTGACTATTTTCCTCAGTATATGCTTGATGCTGCAAGGAAGATTCGGCCTGATTTGTATGTGGTAGCTGAACTGTTCACAGGCAATGAGGGTCTGGATAACTACTTCCTCAACAAACTAGGAATCAACTCTCTCATCAGAGGTATCCTTGATACAGGGACATTCTTTTTTTTAAATGAAGTAGATTTATGTTCATAAATGAAGTGTTTGTATAATGTTACAAGGTTACTAGGGACAAGCCTTTTCAGTTCTCCACAAGCTGCTTTCAATGAGCTGCTCTTTGATGTGTAACAATAATACACACAGGCTTTTATTTTTTGTTCTTTAGAAAATAAAGAAAAAATTGTTAAATTAGACTTTGAGATACAGAATTATTTTTAGATTCAATTAAAATTTTAAAAGTGTTCAGATACATAAGAGTATGTCTATTGATGAAAATGAGTTTAACTCCACATACATATGTGTTTTCCTGATGAAACAAGCTTAGGGGACATAAGTTGTACAGATGATGAACACAGGCAAATTTTGCTGGTTAAGCAATTCTATCTAAGTCACTATGGTAACAATATGCGCAAATAGTGCAGCAGGATTGTAAGTGGGAAAAATTTCCAGAAAGTATATTGTAACCATAGTAACAGTCAGTACAGTATGTACCTATCTGTTTGTAGGGGTCCAGAAATATGTATGTTTTTATCTGCTTGTAGAGGCCCTGAGTGCCAAAACTGGTCGTGAGTTGGGAGGATTGGTGTACAGGTATGGTGGCCAAGCTGTTGGCTCATTCATACAACCCAGAGTACGCCCTATGATACCCACAGTGGCACATGCTCTTTTTTTTGACCAAACGCATGACAACCAGGGTCCTGTTCAGGTTAGTTATGACACACGGAATCAAGTAGCATTACTAAAAATGTTTCTCTTTGATTACATTCTCTGAAAACTTAGGTTAAATTTCAGCTAGGCAAATTTTCTACTTTCAAAACAAATATTTAGAAGACTACAGGTATTATCATCAATTTTGTATACTTTGATGTCATCTTTCTGTTCACTGTGATGTTTATTCAAGGGAATCCTTCCTTTCATAGAAGAAGTCTTTGTTATATTTCATTTTAGACTTTAGCACTTTTATAAAGATGGTAAATTCAACATGACACAAAAATAAAGTTAGAATTTGTTTTTAGTTTTAAAACCTGCCTTAAAGCATAGAATACTGTAAAGTATTTTTTTTCTCAAAACTATTGCTTTTTGTCAACTTTCTCCCAAAATTATTGCTTTGTATCGACTTATTCTCAAAACTATTGCTTTATGTCAACTTAATCATTTATTCTAATTTTCCAATATGTTTGTGTGTTCTAAAATGTACTTAAATCTTCTTTTATCTAACATGTAACACATGTGGAATATCTAATTCTGTATGTTCATGAAAGGCCAACTTTAAGATTACACCTCATATCTTAAAATGTGGATATAATTTACAACTGATGAGAGGAAACTCCTACAGTTTGTTTGAATTATTATTATTTTTCCTTGCTTTCACAGCTGAGATCAGCGTATGATCTTTTTCCAAACGCAGCTCTTGTAGCTATTTCCTGCTGTGCGTCAGGAAGTAACCGTGGATATGACCAGATCATTCCTCATCACGTGAGTAACATTGATGCGACTGTTATCATTGTCATAAGGACATTATCCCTTTGGTAAGGAAGCATTACACAAAACAAAAAATGACACATGTAATTATCACCGCCACCAGCCTGAAGTGTTGTAACAACTTAAAGTACTTGAACAGTGGAGTGAATAAATTATAGCTAAATATCCAATCAAAATACTGATAGAATTAGATACTGGTACAAAGTGCATTGTGCTGTAAAATGGTGTAATGTTAATATCAGGACTCATTATTGAAATAATGTTTTAATTCTGTATACCAGATTCATGTGGTTAAGGAAAAGAGATTGTATACATCTTGGAGTGACAGTCCAACACCTGATCGTGCCCACATCAATCAGATGTCTGGCATCACCGCAGGGAAGACCGTGCTCAACAAACTACATGGGGAGCTGGGCAGGAGAGGCTTCTCTGAGGCAAGTGTGATCCTGTAAACAATAAAACATGTTGTTTATAGAGAAGAAAAGGACCAAAGATAAAACAGAATTCACTGCTTCTGTAAGAAAAATTGGGGGAAAATGGTGTATTGAAAATGTGACCTGACTCTGTGAATAATTAACAATAGACCTCCATCATCTGAATAAACAAATTATCCCAGAAAAAGGTACGTTGCACTATAGGAAAAAAAAATTAATTCAAATTGAACTTGAGTTTATGTATAAAAGTGAATGAACTGTATGTTTTTAGGTTTTTGTAGACCATGTGAGAGACGATGTGATATCTATCACCAGACACAACCCCCATACACATGACTCTGTAGTGCTGATAGCCAGGACTGCCTTTCATCATCCAAATCATCCCCACGACACTGGTTTTATTCCACCTGTTACCATTCAGGGTATATTGATCATCATTTTAATACAAGTTCTTATAATACAACCAGTAGCAGATTTGAGTGTGATGTTTTTCGATGACTCCGTGGTCACCTTCATCAGAAAAATATCAACTTCAATACAGTGTTAATGTCTTGTGTACTTTTTACTATGATCCGTTTACCATCTCCTCACACTTTTTTTGCCCTTAGTGTACAATGGATTATAATACAGGGAGAAAAAAAGCTGGACGATTCCCTACTATCTTCTACACTATGTATGTCAATGCTAGTACAGTTCACACTGGACATTTGTCTGATGAAGATGACTGTGCATACCTAAAAACATCACACTTAAAAGACATCACACTATGTATGTAAAACTTCACACTGGACATTTGTCTGATAAAGATGACTGTGCATACCTCAAAACATCACACTTAAAACTTCTTCTGGTTGTGTTATAAGAACTTCTATTCCATTGACATGACCAACCCGAAGAAAATGTTTCAAGAACTTTTATTCTATTTGCACTACCAATCTGGAGAAAATGTTCTGAAATATTGTTTACAAATCATATGTATGTTTGAAGGGTCAACTTTTGAAATATCAGATTCTTCCAGTTAACAGCTTTCTTTCTCTTTTTAAGATTTGTAAAATAATTTTCCTAAATTTAGACAAGTGTTAAATATTGTTTAGGATAAAATGGCCTTCAGTATAACTTAGTGCTAGGTATGTAGATACCTGTAGAGTTTCATTGTGAAAGGTCTGTGATATTAATACCAGAAATAATTTGAATTTTAAATCTAAAAATAACATTTTTGTGCATCATTAAAATTATCATGATTTTCAAGGGCTATTCCTTAATGTTGGGATCTGTTGATAGGCATTGTCACCCGGATCTTGTTCGAGGGGCGTCCTGTCCACACAGGTGATTCACAATATAACAAGGATGAGGATTACATCAATGGACTGCCTGACTACATCTTAGAGCTGCAGAAAGACATCGACGTAGGGGAAAGTCGTATGGCCAGGGTAGTGGTCTCAAATGACACGCCTACCTCTGAGGTTCATCTTCACATGTTTACACCTGGAAGTGTCATAGCATTCAGGTAGGCTAAAGTTTTTTACAATACTTTTTTTATGTGAAATCTGGAATCCTGAGTTTGTGATGCAACTCTCATGTAGAACAAGCACTGATATGCATTTATTCTGATTCTTTTACTGCAGATGTGAATTTCCTACACAACCCAAAAATGCTATTCTAGAGATACGACGTGGAATTGGTCAGTTTGGTTACCTCATGAGATCCTATAGTGGACGCACTATGTTTGATGAGACGTGGGATAAGTCCAACTTTCAGGCAATTGTTGGACAGCTGACCTTGTCTGATCTAAACAGAATTCTATATCGATGTGACCCTGAGGAGAGGGATGATGGGAAGGGCTTTGGGGCCTATGATATCCCTCAATATGGACCTATGGTGTATTGTGGTCTCAGAGGTAAATGTTTATATTGCTTTAGATTAAATAATTAAAAAAAGAACATATTATGTTCTCTTATTTCCAGTCAACAGACTATTGCATGTTGGAAAATATTTCTGTAGTTTAGGTCACCCTGGATTGTGTTTACTCTTTCATCCATTCATTTTAGGTCTTCTCAAATTTTATTACATTTTAGCAGTGAAATATAGGGATATCTCAAACTGATAAAAGTGATAACTTTCACTAGAGAAAAATATCACTTTTTTTTTATATTTTTCACTAGTGAAAAATATCACTTTGAGCATTGACCACTCAGAGAGCCCGATACAAATCTACTCCAATTCCAGGGGCCAAATCAGCAGCCATTCCCATCTGTCGGGGGTTTGTTCACTGAGAACACAACCTTCAACTCCACGGTAAATTTCCATTTTCATGGCAGTCAGCAGACGATGCAAGCCAGTAACTCTATGTTATCAGTGGTCAAACCCATCCCCGTTCTGAGTGTCTTGAGTGTCGACCAAGGCATTTTAAAAGAATCCGTGTCATTGATAGTGACAGCGGCTAGGATGGCGCCATACTTTTTCATGCTCGAAAGAATTTAGCAAACATTTTATTGTGTATAAGTGACATCAATAAATTACAAAATCCATGTCCAAACACAAACAAACATTCATTATGATTTATTTACGAGTCTGTATATTTTTACCGATTTTTCATAAAATGGACTATTTTTTGCCGGGCACAATATCGTTGTATAATGAGTGAGTAGTGTCTGGAAAAAGCATGGTCAACTTACCCATTTTATAGTTATCGTAAGTTTGCCATTGTTTTGGTTTATTGTTGCAATGAAAATGTAATAAACAGAATATTTAATAGTGTCTTTAGTAAAATAACAAAGATACCAAAATATAAGCCACACTAGTGAAATAGATTTGTTATTACTATTACACTAGAGGCACACTTTTTTGGGGTCAGATTAAATAAATGCCCCGATTTTCTATAGTAATTGCGCTTTGTTCTTTTTAGCTTTTTGATCTTGTCTGTAGATCTTCTCTCACAGTTACAAACTGATTTTTTGTCAAACTTTGTTGACTTCAATATACTGGCACAAAATTGTGCTTTCTTAGTGAGGTTTTGATAAGACAATTACTGTTTTATTTTCATGTTGGTATACAATATGAAACAATAATGTATTGTTGTTCAACCCAGCACTGCTCTGTTACAAACAATGTTTGGGTTGTAATTGTAGTATTATCTATTTGTCTAAAATTTTGGGAGTACAAAAGTGAAAAGCATTTCTAGAGAGTTTATCCAAGACCAGACAAGCCATGACCAATACATTTCTGAAATGTCCTGTGACAGAACCCTTACTAATCATGCTGTTTAACATTAAAAAACAGAGATTTTTGTATCAGTGCATTTTGTCTTTATTCAATTTCAAATATGATTTCAGGTTTAATGGCAGTACTGTCTTCCATACGCTCCCAGAATGATTTGGGTCATCCTTTGTGCAACAACCTACGTAATGGGGACTGGCTCCCTAGCTACGTGGCCTCTAGACTCCTTCTTCACAAAAGTACATATGATGTAGGTATTTTGTCCCCACCATTAGTCAGCCAGTCTTGTAGTCATTGTTTAGTTACTAGGAATGTGAATTGAATTTTTTTACTCACCAAAGGAAGAGCATATAGTCACACTTTGCCAGTCTGTTTGTTCGTCTTTCTGTCTGTCCGTCTGTCTGTTTGTCTGTCCATCATGATTTTGTCCAGAGCATATCACAAACACTATAAGAGGTATCAACATGAAACTTCATAGGTAGATAGATCTCATTAAGGAGAAAAGCAATGTTCAAGAACCATAACTCTTGTTACATAATTATCCCTTTTGGAACTAGGGTTTATTCCGGGAGCATCCATAGGTTCTACCGATTCTCTTTGTTATAATATTTGTAATTGTTAATCTGTGTAATGATGAAGTATGGATAGTACACATCAACTTAATCAGGAAAGACAAGGAAATAAATCAGCATTCAATTTTATCATTTTTTTAACTCTGATGAAACTTTTATCAATCAACACATATTTCTTTCTTTTTAGTTATATTTTGGTGTGATCATGCTGACTTTATTCCATATTTTTATTCATTTGAGTGCGAGAATGTATGTGACTTTGACATAGGATATATGTTATTCTGGAGTGAAGCCCTCCTGATCTCTTTAATTCACTGATTAGTGCTGTATGCTGTTCTGTGACTATAAAATGGTATTGAATTGGAAGTTTTGAGGTATACTTTTCATAAAAAAAGCATTGTCTTTAGATCTTAATCATTCAGTTTATAAGTCCTGATTAACTTTAGATCTTAATCATTCAGTTTATAAGTCCTGATTAACTTTAGATCTTAATCATTCAGTGTATAAGTCCTGATTAAGCTAAGATGATTGAACTGTGTTGCATTGCAGCTTGGTAACTGGTTCATGGGAATATTCCATCATCTCAGTGAGATACCCCGTTTTCTCATCCCATGTTATTTTGATGCAGTGATCACTGGAGCATATGTTGTTTTGCGGGACCTCACTGTCAAAATCATGTCTGAGTAAGTTATTATAATGTTTCTTCACTGACAACACATTATTGTTAAATATCTATTTTTGTTGTCTATTTTTCAAAGAATTAAATGTGGTTCAACTTCAGAAATTAAGAAAATAAGAGAAAAGATACTTATGCTTGCTGCCTCTGTTAAGTTATCAGTGTGTGATTGGTTTGTTATTGGTTATATTCCATACAGCCTAATTTGTAAATATTACAAATCCATGTTAATAAATAGCATATTTTAACTACAATAGTGTACACTGGCTTATTTTGCATTCAAGGAAAAGTTATCATATTTTTGTTGTAGTTTTGTTAAGGATGGGTCTACATTTGTTCAAGCACTGGCCTTAGGGTCAGTTCAGTTCTGTGGATTTGTCTTGACAGCCAAGTTGCCTCCATTGTCACCAAATCTGGCACAGCCAACGCCGCCTAACTACACAGACGAAAACAGTGGCAAAATCATCCAAACAACTCTGTCACTTGCTGCAGGTAAATTTCTCACAGTGACCTCCAACATTACCAGACTGATGTCCAGTTTGATATAATGTAATTATATTAAATTTAATTAATTGATTCCAAGTACGGTTCACAGTGGTTAGACATTTTGTTGTTTATCAAAAGTAGGTTACTGTGACATACATTTCTTTCTTTGACCTACATCTAAGAAAAGAAATGTTTGGGGTCTATCTCCTACACCACTAGTCGTTAGAACTTCACACTGAAGGTATGGAATCACTTAAATGAGACAGTGTGTCAGTGGGGAATGTAATTTGCCTCATCGTTTTGCTAGTTTTTTCCTAGTACGTGTATTGTTACAAGACTATCTGTTAAGATTATTGAAAGGTGTTATTAATTGAAGGTTTCAGATTTCTGATGTTGTTTGCAGGTTTTTCCCACTTTGCCAGTGGTTACATGAGGAACTGGGGAAGAGACACGTTCATTGCTTTACGAGGCCTCTTACTGCTGACTGGTAGATTCTCCGAAGCAAGGTCATTTTTACTTTGGCATTATATAGACAAGTTTGCCTTAGAGAACACTTGTAATAAGTTCAGTTCTGTCTATAATCAATTAAAGATCTAAAATATATGTTGTCTTATAAAGATGTTTACATTCTTGAGTTTATACAGGTTTATAATCAATGTAGTTTTTATGAAGGTTAAAAAATTACTATTATTGGTCCATACACCCTTATAACTATGGTTGGTCTATACACCCAAATAAGTGTTGTTGGCCCATACACTCAAACTACTATTGTGGGTCCATACACCAGTATTACTATGGTTGGTCCATACACTCATATTACTATGGTTGGTCTATACACCCTTATAACTATGGTTGGTCTATACACCCAAATTAGTGTTGTCAGTCCATACACTCAAACTACTATTGTTGGTCCATACACCCTTATAACTATGGTTGGTCTATACACCCTTATAACTATGGTTGGTCTATACACCCTTACAACTATGGTTGGTCCATACACCCTTATAACTATGGTTGGTCTATACACCCTTACAACTATGGTTGGTTTATACACCCTTATAACTATGATTGGTCTATACACCCAAATTAGTGTTGTCAGTCCATACACTCAAACTACTATTGTTGGTCCATACACCCTTATAACTATGGTTGGTCTATACACCCTTACAACTATGGTTGGTCTATACACCCTTTTAACTATGATTGGTCTATACACCCAAATTAGTGTTGTCAGTCCATACACTCAAACTACTATTGTTGGTCCATACACCCATATTACTATTGTTGGTCTGTGCACCTCTATTTAACAAAAACCTGGCTAGATACACCTCTTTTCAGGTCATTGTGTAGTAATTCATAGTAATTGAACATCTCCATAAAGATCATAGTCTCTCTGCTACCTTGTGTACCTGTAAACAATATATTTGTATAGGTACATCATCCTGTCCTTTGGTGGCTGTTTACGTCATGGCCTCATCCCAAACCTGCTGAATGAGGGAAGTGGTGCACGCTATAACTGCAGAGATGCTGTGTGGTGGTGGCTACAATCCATCCAGGACTACTGCAATATAGTTAAGGGAGGTCATGCCATTCTTCAAGACAAGGTGTCAAGGTTGTACCCTACTGATGACTCTCCCTGTCAACAGGCAGGAGCTTATGTAAGTCATTCATCCAAGTTTTAATTTTGTAAACTTTTTAGATATTCATAGATTGTCTCATATGTAGTTTTGCCTTAGTCTGTAGTTATGCATATTCCATTTTGGGACTGACTGGAAAAACAAAATGGCCGACAAGTGGCCATCTTGGATTTTGACATCAGAGATCGTTATCAGTGTTGGATGGATCTTTCTCAGTTTCATATGTAGGTCTCCTTTGGTTATTAGTTGTGCCCTTTTGATTTTGGGACTGATGAAAAACACAAAATCACTGAGGGTCAGCCATCTTGGATTTGGTAGTTAAAGATTATTGTCACTGTTTTTTGAGAGGAATAGGATTGGGGGCATTATATCGAATGTCTAAATTACATATTCTAGTTTTTGCAAAAGTTTTAATGCGTTTAGTTGGAGAATCTTTAGAGTTATCTGCCTTAATTTTACTTGAAGTGTCCTTTATTTTATTATTTAGAAGCTTTTATTTTCATGAACCATTCGAAAAATCCTTTTAGCTATTAAGTATCAATTACTCGTTAAAATTTATTAAAGAGTTTTTTGTGATTTTAACAGTTGAAGTGTTTTTGTGCAGTGTCTCTAGGAAGGATTTCAATGAAAGTTTCATCATATATATCTAACTCAAACTGTTCAATCTGAGCTTGAGTTATATCCTGTTTACATATCAGTCCTATGAAGTAAAACCTGCAGAAATATTTGTTATTGATGTTTTATGATACATGTGCTACATCGGTTCACCATCAAAATCAAATGGTCCTATCAGTGATAGAGATTGTGCTCATCTCTGAATGTAAAAAAGCATGCGTTTTGGTACAAAGTACAAAAGACACCACTTAAATTTTTACACTAGCATTCCTTTTATTAGAATGAATTTGCCCAAAACTTCAAAAACTATACACCCTACAGTAGTCCCTGTTTTTACTACTACACAGGACCAAAGCTTATGTGATGTGATTCAGGAAGCTCTCCAACGACATGCAGAGGGCCTCAAATACCGTGAGAGGGATGCAGGCAAAAGCATCGACGATAACATGTCTGATGAAGGTTAATTATTTATGAGACATTTTTATTTAAATTTTTACTTCAAGAACGGTCCACTTGAGGTAAAAGTTGCAATTATCTTACCATGTATGAAACTGATGATAAGTTTTGCTTATTTCAACAAGGAGTATAAGAGACCAAATAATCTGAGGTCTTTATCCTTTGTGTTTAGTTGACTTACCAGTCGGTAAGTGTTTTTGATTTTACTGTATCTGCCTTCAATCTTGATATACCAATGAAATTGAATGCCATTTGTATTTTGAACATCTAGGTTTCAACAATGAAATTGGAGTGAGGTGGGATGAAGGTTTTGTGTTTGGGGGCAATGAGTGGAATTGTGGTACATGGATGGATAAAATGGGAGGATCTGACAAGGCAGGCAACCGTGGCAAACCTGCCACACCTAGGTATGCCTTTTTCCCTAGTTAACATACACAAGGTAGGCAACCGTGGCAAACCTGCCACACCTAGGTATGCCTTTTTCCCTAGTTAACATACACAAGGTAGGCAACCGTGGCAAACCTGCCACACCTAGGTATGCCTTTTTCCCTAGTTCACATACACAAGGCAGGCAAACAGTGGCAAGCCCCTAAACCCTACGTATGTCTCCTCCTAGTTAACAAACACAAGACAGGCAAACGTGGCCACACATAAATCATGATATGCACAATTCATTTCACTGTATTATGATAAGCTTGCCACACCTAGTTTCGCCTCCTCCCCTTTGTAATCACACAACACTTTTTGATGTGAAGCTGAAATACAACGCATAAATGTAAATAATGGTTTTCATTAGGGTTATTTCTCCTGTTATGTTGAGGTTTAATTATGTTTAATATAGAAATAGTGTGTCTGTGTTAATGGCCATCAACCATTGTTAGTAGTTTGTAGAAAGGGGTACTATAGAGATGAGTCTGTGCATAGTGTACTGTTTTGTCTTGTAGGAATGGGTCAGCTGTAGAGATGGTGGGTCTGTGTAAGTCGACTGTGCGTTGGCTGGAGGAAATGAATTCAAAAGATCTTTACCCATACAACTCTGTCAGTGCAACTATAAATGGTAAGTTTACTTTCTTTCAGAATTCCTTATGATCTAATTTATAACAAGTGTTTGTTGGGTCAAGTTATGCATGTCAAACTGTATTCAACATGATCAGGATCACAGAATGAAGTTGAAATTCTTTGAACGTTTGTTATCCAAATTTCTCTATAGGTTTGCAGTTAAGGGATATTTAAAACAATTTAGAGATTGGTTCCCATTGCCCCTTAATAGAGGATGTTCAAAGAACAGGACGGTTTTCAAGGTGCCAAAGTCAGAGACCTCTGTCAAGGTACAGAGCAGTCTTTCTTGAAGTTCATTTCCTTTGGTCCATTGTTTTGCATGTTAAATGTTAGAATGAAGGGGACTTTATTATCATCAAAAGCTGGAAAAAAGATTGACCCGATAAGCATTTTGTGTTGGACTATTCTGGTTTGTAATCACAATTGTCGAAACTATTTACTGTTATGTAATGGATTTCTGGAATGAATGAAAGTCTTCGGACAGAAAATTGTTTTTTTTTAGGTGAGGTAAAGCAGGTGACATTCCAGGAGTGGAACAGTTTAATACAGGCCAATTTTGAGAAATATTTCTGGATTAACTCCACTCCCATCCCTGAGAATGAGCCTCATCCTGAGCTGATCAACAGGAGAGGGATGTATAAAGACACTTACCTTGCCAAGCCATTCTGGACAGACTTTCAGCTCCGACCCAACTTTCCAGTGGCCATGGTTGTTGTAAGTACAGAGAACAAAGGGTTAGATATGTCGGTTTCTATTGTTGTCAGATTTGACGTTCAAGTCCTGGTTCATTTCACTGTTTCTGTAATTTGATCCGTATACAGGATTTCAAATCAGAAAAAATTCCTTGTAAACTTGATGCTAATTTACATATCAAAATGTGCCATGTGATGCACGAAAACACGCAGAATCTCTATGGAAACTTCTTGTAAAGTACAGATATGAAAAGCATATATGACATGGTTTATGTGATGTACTTATTTATTCCTAGCAATATGTATATCAAATGTGTCCTTAAACTTACTTGAAATTGGTTTAATGTTCGGTCATGGAAAAAACCCCAGTATATGTCAGAGTGTTTGATTGCCATTTTCGCTTTGATGGGCGGAGCATTGAGAATAGAACACAAGGCATTCGAGTAAACAATTCACATGATCTACAACAATTTTTCATGCTGGAAATATCCAATGTGGTCATCCAGGTCTTTTACAATAAAACTAAAAGGCAATGAAATGGAATTTTCATTATAAACATTTCCTTCAGATTGGTTATAGATATGTTGATAGTGTGTTGATATCACAACCAGTTACAAAATTTGTGTATCATCATACAAAGCATACTGACTTTCTAAAGGTATCACAAATAGAAGAATAAAGAAAGGGACATAATTAAGTACCAGGCCCCACTTGTATAAAACATCTCAACTTGAGATTTCCTCAAGTCGAGATTTTCCTCAGCTGATATCTCCTCAAAAACGGCTTGTATAAAATTTTCTCAAGGAATAGGAGGAAGGCATCGGCTAGGATGTCCTGAAATTCCTTGAGGAATTTTCATACAAGATATTTTCAAGGAGATATTAGCTGAGGAAAATCTCGACTTGAGGAAATCTCAAGTTGAGATGTTTTATACAAGTGGGGCCTGGTGTATAATAATTTATGTGTAACAGGCCCCAGAACTGTTTACTCCGGAAAATGCTTGGACAGCCCTGCTGGAGGCTGATGATGTACTGGTTGGCCCGCTTGGTATGAAGACATTGGACCCTAGGTAAAATGCAATATATATTCCTTCATCTTTTTCATTGTTTTTAAAGTAAATGCTTAGACTGTTCTTCTGAAGTAATGTAAACATCCAGTGTAGTAGTCTTACCTACTTGTTTGCGACTTTTTCAGTGACTGGAGCTATGTTGGTGACTATGACAACTCCAATGATTCCTCTGATCCTAAGGTGGCAAATGGCTTTAACTACCATCAGGGGCCAGTATGTACACTTATTGTAATTAATAATAAAAATATGTCATACCAACTGGTCATACTGTTTGAATAAAAACACTCCAAAGTAACATATACTTGAACAAATATATTTGTTATACACTAAATTACATTGAGCTACTTCAGTTGTTAGTATTAGAGTTCTTATTTCATGGTTCCATGGTCAAATTCTAGGTCACCGTTTCTAATTACAGAAAATCTTCAACCATTTTACCATAGTTACTTTATTCCTTAAAGGATTTTGATAAAACTTACATAAAAAGTTAAATAATATTAAGAGATTCCCTCAAATGACTTTCAATGTTACTGTTACTTTTTGTGAAAAATTGTCGAACAATGATAGTTATGAACGTGGGAGTGGAAGCGTTCATGTCTTAAAAGACATTTTCTAATATTTGCAGGTTGCTGTATTATTTGTGGTCCGATGTTAACAATAAATATTTTGACAATATATGAATAGTAAATGTTTCTTGTTTGAAGACGACAGAAGCATTTAATTAATTTCTTTTAATCAGGAATGGGTGTGGCCACTTGGCTACTACCTACGTGCCAGACTGCATTTTGCCCGTATTCTGAACAAAAGAATACCAGGACTGCTGAAAACAACAGTCAGCTATGTCAAGTCCAAACTGACAACTCATTACCAGGAAGTGATGTCCTCTCCTTGGCAGTCATTACCAGAACTCACCAACTCCAATGGCAAGGTAAGGTCATAGGTCACATAAACCAGAGGTCACCAACTCCAATAGCAAGGTAAGGTCATAGGTCACACAAACCAGAGGTCACCAACTCCAATAGCAAGGTAAGGTCATAGGTCACATATATCAGACCTCACCAATTCAAAGGGCAAGGTAAGGTCATAGGTCACATATATCAGAGGTATCCAACTTTACCCCTAATGTGAACTCATCAACTTTAGTGGCAAGGCGAGGTCATAGGTCACAGATAATACACAAACATCACATGAACAACAAAATCTCTACATATATGAATAAACAACTAACAATTTGTTTGTATTTATAAGAAAACAAAAGTCATATTGGTATAGGTACCAACAAAATATGTGTGTTGTATGGTATAGAAACTTGTGACTAAAGTTTACTGAAAAAACTGGTTTTTGTTGTAGTACTGTCGGGACAGTTGTCGAGCCCAGGCATGGAGTGTAGGATGTATACTGGAAGTCCTGTATGACCTCGAACAGCTCGAGGACAGTGATGAGATTGCTGATACAACAAAAATTGTTGCCCAAGATATGAGGACAATCACAGTCTAGTGAGTGAGAAGAAATCCAACCCCTGAATCAGGACAATTACAGTCACCCTCAAGTGACATCAAGGCATAATCATGGTTACAATTTTATGACTGGGCTTGCATCCCAGCATTCAATCAGTTGATCGATATACAGGCCCTGCATCAGGAAATTGATAACTGCAGTCAAACATTTGTGAAATATCAAATGAAATTTTTATTTTCTGAATCAGAGTTACTGTAAATGTACAGTGTATTATTTTAGGGCCTTTTTTTAATACTGAAAGAATTAATGTGATAAAATATTAGCGGTCAGGTGGTGCAGTGATAATGCTCTCACCTTTCACTAAGGTATCCGGGGTTCAGTTCCCGGAACAGACGTGGAAAGATATTTTATCATCTACCAGACCACATTGGTTTTACTCCAATTTCCTCCCATAGTTTAAGACCCCTTGTGCACTTCCATCCGTGCCAACAAGAGTGAATAGTATAAATTGTAATAACCTGATTCGCAATTGTTTTTATTTTTTGAAATATGGAATGTGCTAATTGCTGTTTTTGTGTATTGTTTGTATACCAGTATCAATTTCGTGGATATACAAATTCATCTTTGTGCTAATTTGCCAAAAAGTGATTATAATCAGAAATATGATTGCAGTTAAAGTGTATTTACAATTATTATTTTTTTATAGTATTAATCATTAAGCGATGAAAGGTCGTGTAATGAAGCATAATGGACGGTGGTCACACAGCTTATCAAGCTGAGGTGGTCAAGATTTACATTAGAGATCAAAACATGATGGCCTACATCTTGTTGAAGTCCCTCAATGTACAGGTTATGAATTCATATTTTTATCAAAGAACTGAGCTTTTAGTTTTTGGGGCTTTTGTAACCTTAGGTTATCACTAAATTGTGTCTGGAGATGTCTAGTTAGTGTAGATAGTGTCTGGAGATGTCTAGTTAGTGTAGATAGTGTCTGGAGATGTCACTAGTGTAGATAGTGTCTGGAGTTGTCACTAGTTAGTGTAGTTAATGTCTGGAGATGTCACTAGTTAGTGTAGATAGCGTCTGGAGATGTCACTAGTTAGTGTAGTTAATGTCTGGAGATGTCTCTAGTTAGTGTAGTTAGTGTCTGGAGATGTCACTAATTAGTGAAGTTAGTGTCTGGAGATGTCACTAGTTAATACAGTCTGTGGATGTCTCTTGGTTGTACGGTTAAGTATTTGGGAAAAGTTCTAACATGCTGATATTGTGGTCTCACTTTTCCCCTGACCAGCACAAGCTGTTAACCACTCACTTAAATGGCACTAAATCAAATCACTGTGCACCCATGTTGTGGGCAAACACGACTGTGCTGGTGAGAAACCTCTTTGCTCTCATCATAAGTCACTAATGCAATAGAGTTGTGTTTTGGGGATCTCATTGTTACAAAATACTGTTACCTTGTATATACATATGTTCCTATATGTATGTCAGCAATATATAATGTATATATTAAATATAATGATATTAGAATTAAATGTTATAGTAATAAAATGTAACTAGAAATCAATTAACAGTTCACTAATGTATCAATGTAGGGAGATCTCTGTTTCTTCATAAGGCTTGTGTTGATAGTCTTTTGACAAATAAAATGTATGATGATAATACTTACAAGATATTACCCCATAGAATTTATTTTTCTGTTAGAATTATACACATCACATAACAATGATATGTTTAAGTTGGGTAAATTTATTCTCTAGTGCTGGCTTACATGTACTTAACATCGTTTATTTGTTATTCTGCTTGTTACTGTATATTTCTTTTCTGCCGGTGCTATTTATATAGTCTGTGGTCTGTATGCATATTCGTCATTCCTAAATCCAGCTTATAGTAATATTTCTGTGATATCTAGCTATAAATGAGCCTGTGTTGTCCGTACTGGGATACCCAGGGTAAGACTGAAGTTAGAAAGTTGTCATGTTTAATTATGTGGGTGTCATGCGAGCTTCATCATCTTTCAACATTTATCCTTTGACCTATTTTTGTGTTTTCCTGTAAAAATGATTTTTTACCTAAGAATGTAACCCACCACTCTGTTCAAGTGTTTACCTGAATACAGTGAAATCCAAATAATTCACAGTTCTTGTGTTTCTCTATTTTCTTTTCATCACCAGTAATGTTACTTGAAGTAAACCCATATAATTTTGCCTCTGCTTACTTGCAATTTTAAACTGTTTCGAAGCGAAATTGACTCGTCCAATTATTCCTAGCCAATTTAACATCCTGTTGCCTGTTACAACATTGTCCAGCTGCTTTAAAAGGTAAACTTCTTAAGTGTTGTTACCTCAGAATCTCTGGTTCAATCAAAAATATGGCTTTGTCTCTTAGGTCTTGCAGATATACTTGTTTGGGTTTGAAAATGCTATCACTTCATATGCCTTTGAACTCGGACACCAGCAGGTGTTCAATAATAAACACATTCTAGGCACAACTATTGAAATTTTTAGTATTATCATTGTCTTAACACTGCAGTTAATTTCAATTACTGATGATAATGTAAATTTGTCACCTCAATCCAGAAGTTTGTGGCACCATAATGCATGAGTGACATGTTTGTAACTTCACAATGCATGGCTGATATTTTTGTGGCATCATAATACATGGGTGGTGTGTGGCATCACAATAAATAGATGACATGTTTGTGGCATATAAATTAAATGAAATAGAAGTGGAATAAATGAAGTACTGTTAAGAAACTCATTAGGGTATTTCAGTTTTATTTTCTTATCACTAACTTTAATTTTCATTATGTATTCAACATTCTTACAATTTATCAAGTATGCGTATAGACCTCAATAGATATTTCTTTATTTTCTTAGAAGCTACACACTTAAGCCTTTACTAACATCAAAGGAATAAAGGTAAACAGGAGTTGCTATTTAACTCTGTTTACCAAAGTTTGCTGTGCCAATAACAAATGTGTAACTATTGATTTGCAAGAGGAACGGTGCATCAGTTGATAAGTTCTCTGAATGAAAGAAAAAATCTAAATGCAAGCATCTGATGTACTAGATGTTTATCTACAATCATATTACATTTACAAAGTGTTTACAGTAACTACCACCATGTCAGGGCATATCTTATAGTATTGTTTTAACCTACTGCTTTCAAAGTCCAAATCCAAGTACCTTTGTATGAAAGTGTTGGTTATTAAAATCAATTTATGTACCTCACCATTTACAAATGTATTGCCCTTTTGTTAACCCATGGCTCATATTGATATAAACATGTCATAAATGCGATATTTTACTTGTGAAGAGGTGTTGGAATCCTTTTATGTGTAGTTTGAAAATCCAATCTACAGAAAAGAATGGTTATTATGGCTAGGATGAACATTAAATGTCACAGATCTTGCCTCGTTTTTATTATGTTAATTACCTATAATCCATAATGAGATGTTGGTGTCTGAATTTTTTTTTACACATTTTATATTGTTATATTTACAATTCTTTAATCCAGAGGCTTTAGTTGTAGCCACCTAACATCCTCAGTGTACCCAATAACCTGTAATCTTATCTCATTATTTTGGCATTCCCTCCCTTTTTTCCACATGAAATAGATGGTAAATGTATAGTGGAGGTGTTCAGAACTCATGATCTGAGATTTAGCAATGTGATGGGAATGAATGTTATTAAAGAATATTAAACATTGTTATCAATTATAAAAGATTTTGAGTTATCTTTCTTGACACTTACATGGTGTCATTTGTTAGAATCAGAAACATACTTTACTTAACCTCCACATTTTACTAGGTTGTCTCCCCTTGCTTTGGGGATTGCGACATTAACTGGCTTTGCTGATCAAAACATACCAGGAATCTGTTTACATGGAACAACAACCACACCTGAAAGCTTGCTTAATAATTTTAATAACAAAGTGATATAGTGTTAATTGCTACACAATGGTGTGTAATAATCCCACAGCAGCCTTAGGCTTGGTGATAAACACATCTTAGCTATTCAATAAATATCTACGTGACATACAATATCAACCAAGTACATGTAAAAACCAAAACATGTTTTCTGAATTAATGTATTTCCATTTTCTATTCGGTAATTAATCCCCTTGTTCAGAAAGTTGCACCTACAACTGATTTCTGTAACTCAAACTGCGACTAAAATGAAACTGCTCTATAATGAATGATTTTTGAAGAAATCTGAATGAAATTATTATGGCTCAAATTTAAGAAATGGGATGAAGGAATGTTTCAAAATGTATAATATGCAGCAATTAATAGTGACAATAAATATGAGTTCCAAGTAGAGATTTCTAATTCCCAACAAAATGGAACTACAATCAGAACTGAGTGACTTTTGTCACCATTTTACAAAAGTAATGAAATTTTAGTTTTAACTCTTCTATTTCAAGGATCAAAAGTTATGGTTTTATTGTCATTTAATGATTAATGAACAGATCAATTTTTCTTGTGAGACTGAAATAATGACACATAATTCTGACTCAAGATATTCCAGGGACGTAAAACTGGTCACTATTGGATCTCAAATGAGTTTTCATTTTCTATAAGGCTTTATGAAACAATTTTTTTTGTGAGCCTTGGCAAGCAAAAATTAAAACGCTTTCAAAAATTTAAACTTATTAAAGATGAGTTTCATAAAATCTCATATGACATGAAATTAACTGAAGATATATTTCACCGCATAACTCATGAAGTTATATTTGTACAGGTTTTGACAAAACAAAATCAAACTGAGGCAGCCATTTTGTTGTGTCTTTTCAAATTATGGCAAAATGTCATTGTCATGTATATTGAGGCATCACAATCTATTTCTATCACAATGGTGATGTATAAACAAAATACATGGGCAAATTCACTGGATAACATTAAATTTCATGTATATCCCTGAATGCACTTTCATACAAGTGAATTTGTTGTGTCACCATTGGTCTTAAGCCATGATATATTTATATAAAAAAATCAATTAAACTAGAATTAATGCTGGCCCCTTAAAGAAACAAAATTACTACTGCGGACATACTAGCGATATTTATTTAGTAGTCGTCCAATTTAAAATTTGTAAATTGAATAAACTGTCCTTTTCACTGAAGTTTTTCTGATGAATAAATGGCATCTTGAGAAAAGCTTAGATATTGATGCAGTATAACACCAATGACAATACACCTTCACTACATTAATCAATAAGATCACACAACCTTCAATCACTTGTTGATGATTGCTAGATGTTGACAGAGCCCGAATTACACAACAACATCAGGTAGGAGTAATCATTTCTCAAGCTTGGTCCCATATTAATTGATAAATGGCTGCTAAATTTTAAAATAAAACGAGATATAACCCTTAATGTGGATTCTACCTTTGGTGTGACATAACAGATAATAAAGGAGGGTTCTAATACAGGTTTGAACCAAAACATATTGATACCTGTCACATTCATTTATTCTATGAATTTTTAAAACTGTTGAAAGGTAAAAGTGAATATCTAGATATAGAAAATTACCAATAACAATATGTGGTATTTCAAGAAATATGGAAAAAAAAAAAAGATGTGTACTCATGTATCTGTAAATAACAACGACTTACGATATATACCCCTGACACTAACTACTCTACCTACAGAACTAGGTACATATTCTATCACAACCACTGGCGATTTATTTCAGTTATATCATTTGGACATTTAAACATATTTCCTCTATAATTACACTGATGTACAAAATCACAATGAATATGGTCCAAAAACTTTTCATATCAACACTTTAATGCCAGATTCACACATTGGTCTTTATTTAAGACCACAAGCTATGCAATGATCACATGTTCATTTATTCTTACCTATTCTCACTCTGATTTTCGCAATTAGGAGAACTGGCCATGTCAAACAGAACAATGCGAAACCCTTGATAAAGAAGTTTCATCTTTACAGGAAACAACATTTGGCTGTTCCTTGTTATAATGCACATTCTAGGATATTTTTGAAACATAATTCAGCCATTTCTGAAGCATAAAAAGTGTGAAACCGTTTTGGGTGTAAAACAGCAGTACTTAAACTACCTATATATATTTTTTACTAACGACCTACTTATAAGATACAAGTGATGTGTCAATTTCACATCAAAAATGTATGATAAAGAAGGAGAAAAATTATGCTTAAAAATAAAAAATAGGGAGATTTTTAAAAAATAACTGATACTCTAGTGTCACCAGGAAAAACAGTCAACAAAAGAATGGATTTCACCATTGTAACAACAAGGAATAAACAATAGACAGACACTTATTACAGTACATAAAACAGTGCATAAGTTATGAATATCACAGATTAGTTGTACAAAGTTCACAAGAAGAAAATCATTTGTGATTACACAGTCATGTACTTTAGAATGGTAAATTACCTAAGAACAGTTCACATCATTACAACATGTACTGAAAAGTGCTTCTTGTGTTTCTATTACACATACAAATACATTTAACAATACATCTTTGAGAGGAGTAATGTTAAAAAAGAACAGTTCTAATTTCAAAATTACAGAATTTACCAGTACAGTAATTAGTCTATAAATAGTAAAACAATGGCCTCATTTTTGTAAAAATTTTCAATCTCTGTATCTAGTTTGTATATGATTTTTTTTTTCAAATTTAATTTCATGGAATGATGTCATGAAGATACTTAAAGAACAGAATTGGTCAATATTAAAAATGTTATGCACTATGGAATAAAACTGTCATATAAGCTCCAAATATAATCACAGAGGCATCAAAGAGTTGTCTCTGTAGTACAACCTGGTTCCAGTGGTTAGTGAAAAATTCAAATTGCTGCCATTTAACAAACAGAGTGTTATAGACAAAATTAACACTCAAAATATATCTGTCTGATGTGTCTCAACAGATCTACACATGACATGATACAGAACGTTTCCAATTTTTGTTAAATTTACATTAGAAATTATCACTAACCAATGGTTATCTCTAACCAGCCTTTGAACATCTGGGGCCTAATGTCTCAATAAAACACTTGTTGTAAAAAATCTCCCATAAGAAATAGCTATCACACAACAGACAACATTGATAAAGTGGTGCATTTCAATGAAGGCATCAACAAGCAGTTATGCTGGCACAACACACTGCCTAATCCAATTGTCTCAACTATGGGATAATCCCTTAACATAAAATCATAAGTTTCATCAACTGTAGGATAACCCCTTAACATAAAATCTTAAGTTTCATCAACTGTAGGATAACCCCTTAACATAAAGTCATAAGTTTCATCAACTGTAGGATAACCCCTTAACATAAAATCTTAAGTTTCATCAACTGTAGGATAACCCCTTAACATAAAATCATAAGTTTCATCAACTGTAGGATAACCCCTTAACATAAAATCATAAGTTTCATCAACTGTAGGATAACCCCTTAACATAAAATCATAAGTTTCATCAACTGTAGGATAACCCCTTAACATAAAAGCAAAACAGTGTTATCAACTGTAGGATAACCCCTTAACATAAAATCTGAACAGTGTTATCAACTGAAGGATAACCCCTTAACATAAAATCTAAACTGTCATCACAGTAACTCTATATGATGTCACAACACCAGGTTACAACACAACAAATTAACATAGCAGTGATGGAGGAGGGAAATAACACAAAAGATTAACACAGAGTGATGGAGGAGGGCAATAACACAAAAGATTAACACAGAGTGATGGAGGAGGGAAATAACACAAAAGATTAACACAGAATGATGGAGGAGGGAAATAATACAAAAGATTAACACAGAGTGATGGAGAAGGGAAATAACACAAAAGTGACGGATGAGAACCACTCAATGAAAATTCTATACACCAACATTTCATCCTTGCCTTTTACAATTGTTCCTTTTCTATCTCCCATTTATCTCATCGTATTTACGTCTTGAAATTTTACAGTGTATATAACACCAAGATGAAGGTGTATTGTCTTCATGGACTATCGAACAGATACAGATACTCAACTGATTCACTTGTCTTTTCTTTTTCAAATTTTGGAGCACACTAAGAAAGAATGCTACATGCAAATATTATAAGCTTCCTCTGTTTTTCAGCAGATATTGCTTGAGCATAGTAGCAAATATTATTCTGGTGACACAGAATTCAGACTGAGGCTTGTTTCCATTGATAAACTATCATAACTACATACTAAATCTTATAAGTCAATTCTATACTTTTTATCTGTAACCTCTAAACTATACTGTGTCAGTTCCTTAACATTGCAGAACTCCATGTGAACAAATAAGGATTCTGGATTTTTTTTTGTGTGTATGATCATTTCTTTTTTGAAGTTTGAATAAATCCCAATGTAATTTCTTTTTTGCAAACTTTTGAAGCAAGATGTTTTGATTTGGTCAGTCAGATGTCACCAAGAAAAAGTTGTTTAAAGGAAAAGTAGGCTGGCGAAAGAAATTTGCAAGTAACAGGTTACATCTCATCTAGTGCATGGCTAGCTGTACATCTCATCTAGTGCATGGTTAGCTGCACACCTAATCTAGAGCATGGCTAGCTGTACATCTCATCTAGTGCATGGCTAGCTGCACATCTCATCTAGTGCATGGCTAGCTGCACATCTCATCTAGTGCATGGCTATCTGCACATCTCATCTAGTGCATGGCTAGCTGTACATCTCATCTAGTGCATGGCTAGCTGTACATCTCATCTAGTGCATGGCTAGCTGTACATCTCATCTAGTGCATGGCTAGCTGTACATCTCATCTAGTGCATGGCTAGCTGTACATCTCATCTAGTGCATGGCTTGCTGTACATCTCATCTAGTGCATGGCTAGCTGTACATCTCACCTAGTGCATGGCTAGCTGCACTTCTCATCTAGTGTATGGCTAGCTGTACATCTCATCTAGTGCATGGCTAGCTACACTTCAAATCACCTAGCACATAGCTAGCTACATCATATTGACTGTATGGTTAGCTAGATCACATTGACTGTATGGTTAGCTACATCTCATTGACTGTATGGTTAGCTACATCACACTTTATGGTTAGCTACATCATATCTAGACCATAGCTGTAGCTACATTAATTAAACTCAGTCTATACATCGCACACATTTTTGATAAGATAGAGAATTACAGATGAGACATAAATATTGATAGGTAAGGCTTCTTGTTAATCAGAAACACACTCCCTAATAAATGTGACACAATTTTGATTATGTACAGCTTACAGCATCTAGTGATATCAGGCTATCCAAGAAACAAAATAATGATTTGTTTTGCAATAATCCAAAAGGTTTTCATAAACAAAATGACCTTATTTTTCTGAGAAAAAAAATGAATTTTTTGTCCATCACATTTGGTTCATTAGAATTACATGTATGGATATCATAAGACTGTCTTGTCTATTCAATCCTTCTTGCCTATTTTCAAATCCTTTATTGATAAAGAAAAAAAAGTGTACTTCATAGAATACTTCATGTGTGTCATCCCAAATTACACAGTGTATGTATGTCATACATTCTATAAATGACAATAGATACTAGGCATGAAAAATTGATAAAACTTACTAAAAAATGTAAACTTAAAGCCCATATGTTTTAATAGAATAAGTTTAGAAAATATCATGCAAAGCACAGTTGATTTCAAAAGTTATACACTACAGTTGATGTAATGGGTTGGTCTACATGGAATGTACACAAAAAAAAGTCATGACAACTTTGAGTATCAATTGAATATACCATAATGGAAAGCATACAAAATATGTCACTGGTATGGTATGTGTACAATGCATATATGGTATATCTACAATATATTGTTACCTGTACAGAATCTAAAGTAAAGCAGCTGTACAGAAATGGAACTTCACATGTAAGGTACCTGTACAGAAACAGAACTTCACATGTAAGGTAGCTGTACAGAAACAGAACTTCACATGTAAGGTAGCTGTACAGAAACAGAACTTCACATGTAAGGTAGCTGTACAGAAACGGAACTTCACATGTAAGGTACCTGTACAGAAACAGAACTTCACATGTAAGGTAGCTGTACAGAAACAGAACTTCACATGTAAGGTAGCTGTACAGAAACAGAACTTCACATGTAAGGTAGCTGTACAGAAACAGAACTTCACATGTAAGGTAGCTGTACAGAAACAGAACTTCACATGTAAGGTAGCTGTACAGAAACAGAACTTCACATGTAAGGTAGCTGTACAGAAACAGAACTTCACATGTAAGGTAGCTGTACAGAAACAGAACTTCACATGTAAGGTAGCTGTACAGAAACAGAACTTCACATGTAAGGTAGCTGTACAGAAACAGAACTTCACATGTAAGGTAGCTGTACAGAAACAGAACTTCACATGTAAGGTAGCTGTACAGAAACAGAACTTCACATGTAAGGTAGCTGTACAGAAACAGAACTTCACATGTAAGGTAGCTGTACAGAAACAGAACTGAACTTCACATGTAAGGTACCTGTACAGAAACAGAACTTCACATGTAAGGTAGCTGTACAGAAACAGAACTTCACATGTAAGGTACCTGTACAGAAATGGAACATGACATGTAAAATAGATGTGCAATATCAGATGTTTAATGTTTTCAGTTAGCAGCATATTATATACTTGATGAATGCATGTTGAACAATACAATATTCTTCACAGCATGGGTCATACCTGAACTTGTATGTTACATACATATAATTTACATACATGTACCATTATTCTTCGCAGTCTGGGCCATACCTTAACTTGTATGTTACATACATATAATTTCCATACATGTACCATTATTCTTCACAGTCTGGGCCATACCTTAACTTGTATGTTACATACATATAATTTACAGTCTGGGCCATACCCTAACTTGTATGTTACATACATATAATTTACATACATGTACCATTATTCTCCCTCTATATGCTGTGTACCTTACACATTTCTTGTACTTTTATATCACTAGTGAATGCATACAAATAATTCTACGCAGTACAATTTACTTTGAGCACATTAAAAGTACATAAAATCACCATTGTTTCTAATTGTAACTCAAACCACAATATAGCAATTTTATGTCCATCACAACCAAAACTTCTCCCTGCCATCTAAACACTCTCATAATCTTACCTAGAGTACAATCACTTACACACTCACGTCACTTTTCCTCAAGTAAATTCACCTAAACATCTCATCATCCTTTCTATAGTAAATTCAACCTTATACTCACATCTTCTAGAGCAAAATTAGCAAACACTCACATAATCTTCCCTAGAACAAAATCATTTCAACACTCACATCACCTTTCTTGATGAAAAATCACCTAAACCTTCAAATCACCTTTCCTGAGTTCAAATCACCTAAATATTCTCATTACCCTTTTTCTGGTAAATTCACCTAAACACTCATGTGTTGCAATGACAAAACTGTCTCAACACACTCAACACCTTTTTCCTCAGGTAAAATCACCTCAACACACTCATCACCTTTCCTAGGACAAAACCGTCTCATCTTTCTCATCACTTTACCAAGGGCAAAATCACCTGAACTTTCTCATCATCTTGCTAAGGGCATAATCACCTGAACTTTCTCATCACCTTGCTAAGGGCATGATCACCTCAACATATTCATCACCTTTCCAAGGACAAAACTGTCTCATCTTTCCCATCACTTTACCAAGGGCAAAATCACCTGAACTTTCTCATCACCTTGCTAAGGGCATAATCACCTCAACACATTCATCACCTTTCCTACGACAAAACTGTCTCATCTTTCCCATCACTTTACCAAGGGCAAAATCACCTGAACTTTCTCATCACCTTGCTAAGGGCATAATCACCTCAACACATTCATCACCTTTCCAAGGACAAAACTGTCTCATCTTTCCCATCACTTTACCAAGGGCAAAATCACCTGTACTTTCTAATCACCTTACCAAGGGCAAATCACCTGAACTTTCTCATCACCTTACCAAGGGCAAATCACCTGAACTTTCTCATCACCTTACCAAGGGCAAAATCGTCTCAACACACTCATAACCTTTCTAAGGGCACATTCGAGGTGACTTAAACACTGAAGCATTGGAAGTCTTGACAAATAATCATTGTTTGAGGTTATAATAATACATACAGACTTCCTGTTGGGTTCTATAATACCCTTCAAGCATGATAAATTTTGTTTTAAGTTCTATACAAACTCTATTATGATTTCTGGTGAAACAGCTTAACACAAATGTCATCAGTATTGCCTCTCTAGTAGAAATGTCAACAGAATAGTGACATGTTAAATAGCCACTACAACACAAAGGAATTATACATCATCAAATATTCCCTTAGGAGGTCGTGAGAATGACCTCTGTGTGCCAAACCGACTAGAAGGTCCTGTGGGCTGGGATTGGTATGATTGATGCATGGGATCGCTGCCCCGCCAGTCATCAAGTACATCAGATGTCTCCCCTGTATAGTCTATTGGTTCAGCCTGTCGCAGAAGTTCTGTGCGATCATTTTCATCAGGGCTCCTTGGGACAGTCTGCTTAGCTAAAAAACAAAACAGAATATACTGATTTACAATTGTACTGAACATGTATGACAAATCATTATATTTGTAAATCAATGTAGATATTGCCTTTGTCCCACGACCTTCTCACTGACATTTACCTGTACTTTTCGTTTTCACTTTCACTGATAATTTATGTCACTTTGATCACCCGTAATACTGTTGCAAGTTCTTACAATTAAGTCCTTCATTCAATTATTTTTGACAAACAAAATGACACGTTAACTTACAAAAGATTAAAAATCATCCGAAATATTTTTCTATTTTTCAATACCAGATCTTAAAATCTTAAACTGATGATCTTCAGTGTACGCTGCCTATCTTAATTGGTGTTGTATACTTTGTGTATGAATACATATATACAGCAATATATGATATATCTATGATGCATGAAAGCATTTACAAAAAAATATATATCTAATGAAATTTCATATAGCTCATTCAGCCAGTGATAATTTTATATATCTGAATACTGTGGCTCGTATACATGTCAATGTCATTCATCGTAACATACACAACAATCCACTCACTGAGCAAGCAAGATAAGACATCTCCAGTAGATAAATTTCTTCAAACAGCAAGTAATTTTTTGGCCTAGTTTTGTAACTGTTTGTCCAAGTGAAAGTGTTTTATTTTCCAAAAATGATAACAAAATGAGTAGAGTATGTAGTTCCTTGAGATCTGTTCTTATATTTCCCTAGTTTATACAAACACAGGCTGTTTTAAACAGGTTAAAAGAAAACCCAGACCTTGTCAACTCGCTCAATGTATTCCAATTCCCGACCATTTAATAATGTTTCTTCACTATGGCAAAAATTTTAAATGAAATGTAGCATTGTATTATGTGAAATTAATACGACTTGAAAACAAATATTTTGATGGGAAGACAAAATTAACATTTGGCGACTGTTACCCTGTGTAAAATACATAATAAAAAACCTGATGGTGAAGTCCTTCCTTTCTTGTACAATTGTCTAGGGAAGGAGAGTTATATCATTTGTATTTTAATACTTCTTAAATTAGCCAGTTTTCATAAAATATCAGAAATATTAAGTGATGTACAGACATTCCTGAATAGACATTCACAAATAGCTGAACATTCTGGGATTGATTTGTTGGCTCCTGGAAATCAATTTTAACTGAATTTTTGAATGAGCACATTACGCAAGTAGAAGTATTTTTTACCATTTTCAGTCCAAAAAAGTACCTGTGCACACCAAGTATGTGTGCACATTACACAGGTTTTTATGGTATACAGTACTTAAAACTGATTGAAAATATATACTGATTATGTATGTAAATTTTATATTCATGTACAAAAGCCTACAGATTATATTGGCGTATACGCTGCATAATAACAATGAAGATAAAGCATTACTTTAATGTTTTTATGTGAAAACTAGCTTAATCTAATTATCTATGAGCAAAATAACAAGCATTGTCTACGGATCAAGTGTAGGTAATGGAAAGCATGTATACTGGAGTATACACAAGTAATATTGTTAGTTTGTGTAAAATTGTTTACGGGGAGAAGCAGAGGCATTCTGGGTAATTGGTTATGATAGAGAGGTCGTCATACTAAACAAAAGAAATAGGTCTGGTATTAAAAGCATTTGTAGGTAATGTTGATAATACATGTATCACATGTTGAATATCTTATAATAATTGAAAATGTCCATGTCATATAAAAAAAATTGATTATTTGTTACAAAACTTTAGCTGTTAACTGATAAATTTGCGAGTTTAATGTTCTATTTAACTCGGACATAATCGTGTGATGTTACATAGGAATATCCTGATATTTACCTGGAATTGATGTCCGAGAATAATGACCACATCTTACATGATGTATATCAGATCTTTTATGTAGTCCATGATATGGATATCAATCAATTTTATTGGTCATCTTACAATGGAATAACTTTCATGAACTATCAGATCCACATTTGAATAAAAAAATTGGCCTTTAATTTTCAGATCTCCAAATTGACAAAACTTCTTTCATAATACTTCCATCTCATTTAATTCCTTAAAACAACATACTGGATGCAATCTCAAAAACCAAGACAGTTACAACATGAATGAAGATTATGAATAAGCTGATTTGAAAAGTGACTCAGCATATATCAACAGAGGATATTAAAACTTTTAAACATTTGCTGTTGAATATATATGTGAGATACAGGTATTACTTTGGCACCAGAAAACAATCATTATAACACAGTACATCAAGTATGTAAGCATCAAATAACTTTGGAGTGAATCCCTGTCTTTGGTATTGGGAATTCTGGTCTCTACAGGTTCTGTTTCACTTAAACAGGTTTCTCACTAAAGGTATGAGTGTGTGTGGACACTGAAGCAAAGTTATTGTGTTTGTAAAGCATGGGAGTTAGGTTTCTGTCCACAAACCTTCCACCTCCAAATCTAGACGCAACATTTCCACATCTAGATCTAAAAATTAAAATGGAACTCATTTATAACTCATTCTTCATGACAATAGAAAAAACAAAGGTAAAACTGCTTTGAGAATTTTATCAGGAATTTAGGATTGACACCCATGTCTGGGAAAGGATACAATATGAATGATATTGTATCAGCGATAATACCTTACCAATGTGCTCAGGAATGACAAAGTGCGAGAAAGAGAGTTGAGAAAATTGTCGACTAATTTGACTTGAGGATTAAGAGGTAAACCAAGGATGATCTGATACATTACAACAGATTTAGTACATAAAGGTCACAGTTAGCTTTGTCAATCAGAAAGGTATCAGATGTTAAATTCAAGGACCTGAACTGAGTTAAAGGGACTACATGGTTAGATATTCAATTCATAACTGATAAAAAGCATCATAACATTTAAATATCTGTTAAAAGTTGTCTACCTTCTGTTAATTATAATATTTCAAAGTTTGCATAACCATTTTATTAACATCATCAAAAAATTGAAATAAAATAGGAGTGACCCCACACTAATTCATATCATTATCGTTCCGATAGTGTAAACAATGTCTTTGCGCATGTAATTTTAGTTTCAGATCAATTCAAATTCATTTATCTCGCTCTGTCACATGTATAGTGTGAAACAAGAGGTCATTTTACAAAGTAAGAATTGAAACATGGCAGGCAAATTAAGCTTCGGCTAAGTACATAGTTATACATAGTAAGAAATCATTTCAAAACAGCGGGTTAAAACGAGGCTCCGAAAGGTCATGTGATGAACTGGGCTATCTCCAATCAAAACAGCGATAGGTGGTGGACACAATAGCGAGTGTCGATTAGCGTTAGTTTGAAGCTGATCACCTTTATCAATGTCTCTCAGAGAGTGTTATAAATTTGTGAAGAGTCTACCTTTAAGTATCAAGTGCTCGCCCAAAATCAAATGCATGGGGGAAAATAACGAAATTTAACCATCTAGTCCCTTTGAGGTCCACTGGATATATTGATCTCTGAATCACTAATACGATATCACAACAACAGAGGTTTACATGACCAGTCCATGTAATACACTAAACAATTCAAATATCAAGCAAAGCACACACAAAAATGCGAACAGCTTCAGATACATTTTATTCTAATTTTGTCCTGATCTTGACCTTCAATGAAATGTCGCGACAACCATTTGTATGAAGACACCAAACACTGTGCATCTTCACTAATAGGAGAACAACAATGTATTAGGTAACCATGGCACTATGATTACCTAATTAGCATGCGGTGAGAAAAACTACCTAAAACTGCTGATCAACTTAGTATGTGTGAGATCGATAAATATTACATCAAATCCCTCTCCTTACCTTCATCCTTCTCTGTAGGATCAGTTACTGAAATTTTACGGTTTTATGATCATGCAAACATTTTTATATAACTATTAGGTCAAGAGTGATGACAAATGGATTATCAGTAAAACTAGTTCACAACATACACCTACATAGATAATATTTGACAATGTCCTGTTTAATATCACACATATATATACTTCAAGAGTGTTACAGAATATTTACTTTTCTTGTTAGTGAAATATGTATGACATTTAACGAGAGGCAATTGAACTTTCTTCCTATTACATCTTAAAGGGAAAACAAATAAAAACAAAATACAGTGTTCAAAACAGTTTGGAAATGATCAGTTTATTCTTTGATGTCAGAGAGTTTGATGTTAACATAAGAGTACCATTTGGAGTAGACAGTTTTAGGTGATATTCTGCCATTTAAACTGTTATCTGGTAAGAATCATTTAACAAAATTACTTTTATCTTCTAAATATCAGTCAAAACCTAAAATGAACGCGCGAAAGATTTGATGAAACAAAATCATTCAACCTTCATTTCATTTGCATCTGAGCCAGAAAATCTGCTGATTTCAATTTGATAAATTCCATACAATCTTATAGCAAAATTATAGTAGAAGTAGTTGTTTTATACATAAAACACTGCTTTCATCTGTTGTGTACATATATCTACACTACAGCCAAATCTATCATAATAACTGGTAAGTTCAGCAGTACTAAGGGAGTCTGTTATACTAGAAAATTAAAAGTTAATCAAAACAAACAAAAAAACTAGAATCTAACGAAACATATTGACATGCACAAAACCAAATCAAACTATCTAAAATACAATCTGACAACACCTATTCCATTCTAATAGTCATTACAATTCTATCTATACGTACCTCGTCGTGAGTATCCATCCTGTTCCACACCATTACCCCGCTGCATGACCCGATCATTGGTCCCGTCACCAAACTTTTCTGTCCACTGGCGTCGTCGTGCTTCACCCTCAGCCTTCCTCTCGATGCGCCGTCGCTCTGTACAGAAGAATTGGACACTTAGAACATATGTAATTATTCTTTATATCTTAACAAAAGCCTTCAATGATTCCAGAAAATTCCTTTACAATCAAAGCTAGTCTAGGTATTCAAATTGCATATGGGGGGAGGGAATAAAATGGCATCAAAACAAAGTCCCCATATTTTACACACAATATGTATTTACTGAGTAGGCTATCAGGATAATATGGGTTTTTCTGTATTTATCTATGACTTGTAAGTATTACACACTGAAAACATATAACAGCATAGAGAATTATCATAAAATGTCATTGCATAGATTTGACCTCCTGCAATTAATATAAATCTTAAAACGAGTATAACTTATTGTACCTCTGCGGATAATCTCTCGTCCCTCATCGACAAACTCCTGGGTCATGTCGTCATCCCCAATAAACTGGGAGAATCCCAGAAACTGTAGAATACGTGACCCCAGGCTGAAGTATGTACAGATACACAGTAATACAATGGCAATGGGAAAGTAAATGTTGAATCCATCAGACACGAATGATATCACATCCATATGTCCCATGATCTGAAAAAAATATATCTGACAGTTATATATAGTCACTGCAAACCAAAACATTTATCAAAGTCAGACAGAGGACAGAAAGGTTCAATATAACACGAACATAACATAGATTGTTGTTGGGATGAAGACTATAAGCAAGAACGATAACTCTGGACAGTCTAAGGTACCAAAACTAAAGAAAGGACCATAACTCTGTAAATCGTGAATGTACATGAGGACAAAATTCCTTCTTTACAAAAACAGAAAGTATCCAAAGTTTGGTGTACCTAGTTGAAATAACAACAAAATATGGCTGGTCAACAATTCTGTTTGGCAAACCATGCTGTGCATCCCAAATATGAAATACTTCGAAAATATGGTATTAATTCATGGATGTTTTAGCTTGATGATCTAATCAACCCAAGAGGACATGAAGCAAGCTTGTACCTCAGTGTAAGATGTCTCCTCCAGGTTTCCCCTGTAGGTGATATGACTGTCCAGGTGAATGAGTCCCAGGAAGTTGAGACACAAAGGAGGTGTAAGACGGCACAGCATCCTGTTGACAAAATTCTAACTATAAGTCAGCAGTGAAAAATGTCCAACAAACACATTGCATTTCAAATCAGAAACTTAAATCTTTTTAATTTTTTCTTTATCCAGAAAAATGAGTCATGTTAGTTTTTTTTCAATGTGTTTGAAGATCCCCGCCAAAATATAATTGTGCTCCACTATGACTTTAAACCATCAGTTTCCTAAGTAGAGAGTAGTCTTGAAAATGTTTGTGTGGTATCCTTTTTTTTTTATTTATTTATAGAAACATCAGCTATTTGTCACATTCATATTTTGATAATTTTTCACAAGACTTTTAAACACAATCAATAGTTCCATGAGCAGGTAGATATAACTGAAGGCTTGACTAGTAAACTTACATGCCAGTAAACACAAGGCTATACTCATCAGTCTGATGATGGGGAGCTATGTAGTAAAAGTTTAGGATGCGAATCTGGAACACACTGTAGTACGCACAGAAACACAAGTAGGCTATAGTAATGATGGATGCTAACTGAAATAGATATGAAATAAAATACAATATATGTATTAAAAATATGTTTCAACCTGCAACATCTTATATTTCTACATTTATTTTTTCAATTTCATCCTACTATCAAAAAAAACATGATAATATTGCACAAATAACATAAATTATACATTATTTCATTTCTTTTGAATGGTGTACTACAAAGGCTTCCTGACCAGTGAAGAGATTCTATCATGCTAGATGAAAAAAATTATCTTGACATAGAAATCTTAAATGTAAAATTGGATTAACATTATCCAAAGAATTCAAATCTCGTCTCTGTAAACACATTATCTTAATTGTATTAATAATATCCATTCCAAGCAATTCAAATCTCACCTCTATATACACATAATCATAATTTTGTTTGGCAAGATCAATGAAAACAGCAAATAAGGACAAGACAGGCTCTTTGATGAAGAAGAGACACTCTGACCAGACAACCATGAATGACAAGACAGTAAGGAGCACGGCAAGGATCCTCCGGAACCATGGTCGTAGCAGACACTTCCAGTACCACTCTGGATCAAAACAGGTAAAAAATATATATCATCAACTTCATGTTTGTATATGGAAAATGTACAGACAACCTTATCAATCAATTTGGTATTAAGTACCACTGTTTGCTTGCTTGTCCATACCATTATTTACCTATATTTAATATCAGTCCTCTAAATTAGTCTCGCTAATGAAAGTTGTAGTTGCAAGTGTAATATTACACTTGCATACCAAATTTGATTGAAAAAGATACTATCTTCACTTGAACATGCTTAGTTGCCTCCCAATGTTGGCCATTTTTTTCAAATTAAGAAACAGAAGTTGCAACTATGTAGTTCGAGTGAAATCTGACAATCATTAATTTTCGACCAATCAGAAGGGTTCATTTACTTTCCATGGTATAAGTAATTGATCACAGAGGAGTACACAGTAGAACTTAATCATGTAAAAGTTTGTTTTCTACTTACCAACAGTAGGTGTGTAGAGACTGGTCAACAGACCACCAGTTTTGTGACCATGAGAACTGTGGAAAATGTGGTCCGTCTTTCCTTCATTATTACAGATGTCCTCAAGTTCATAAGCCTTTGACATAAGGTTGTTCCACTGGGCCTGTGTTCTGTGGTTGGTCTGTGTTGCCTGGATCACACGCTTGTGGAGCCGGACCAGGGATTTCTCACTTGGCACATCCTGTGGCTTGTTAAAGTCCTCATAGTCATCATTGTTTGACCTGACATTCTGTCTCAGGGACTCTGGACACTGGAAATAAAACAATATCACTGTTAGACTGTACATTGTTAGAATGTAAAATACCATTGCCAGACTGTCTCAGAGACTCTGGACACTGGCAAACAATACACAGACCGGAATGAAACTTCGTTACATATTTACATTTGTTTTGTCATACGTAAAATACCTATTGAAATTGCGCCTTTCCACATTACAACTGTGTCAGTAAAATCAATACGTTCATGTCTTTGAAAACTGTCGCATAAAGCCTGAATAGCTCACTGCATTGGAACTAGACAAGCAACAAGAAATATAATTCCTATCAGTTTGTCGTATCTAATACAGCATGGACTGCTTTCAAACATTTTTATCCTATTTCTGGTTTTCCATGATGTTGAACCCCTAGGAAATTAGAACACATTCATCTGTACATTCTACATCTACGTCCACAGTAACCCGACATTCCGAAATATTAACAAATAGTTGTTGTTGTAAATTTATGAGAAAAATATGCAATCGTCTATTAATTTCAGCTGATACCAAAACAATGAATTAGTATTTCTGTTATGTTACATATTTGGTGCATCCTAAAACACATACATTTAATGAAATACAATGTACCAGCTTTGACAACATGCATCGGGAGAAAATTTCACTGAAGCTATAATATTATAATGTAGGTGTGGCATTGTATTGCAAAATTGTGACTCCATATGATTTGGAAGATATCACAAAATGAAATCTTAAAATATACAGTAGATATAGGATATATATTGATGAATTATGGATTAAATATAGAATTATGCAGCACTACCCAATCCCAAGCCTTATAGTATACCTCGCGTAAGCTACGACTTACAATAAGGGTGTTCCCTGAATCATGCACATTAACTAAATATCTGCATCAGGTGTACATAGTTTCATATATCTACCTGGTTACTTATATTCATAGTAAAAATCATACAATAAATTTTGTGTTTTTTATTACAAATTCATTATTGTAATATTAATGAAAGATTTGAATGAACCACTGACATTATAAACATTTTTGTAAACAAATCCAATTCCGGTCTTGACTTGATCTAATCAGACAAAGATCTACACGGATCTTGATCTAATAAGTCAAAGATTTACACTGACTATTCCCTAACAAGAACAAGATCTTCACTGATCATGATCTAATAAAACCAAGATCCAAAAAGACTAAGATCTATTGCTGGCAACTTAACGCCCACTAAAACCATGAGCACCACAGACACCAAACCACCACTATAGTATAGTTGTTACCGGTAGGTTTCCCTGTGAACAGAATGTAAGATGGTTAGTAGATCCTAACACTGACTCATTTATTTTCCTCCGAGATCATACTCTACCGAATAGAAGTTTCTCATGCTACTACAGTTTCTGTAAGAAGATATATATGTGATATTATACAATACACAGGGATATTTTCTTCACAATTTAACTTCCAACCATTTTGCATTTTTACAATATGAGGTAAAACTTGGACTAAATTTTTAGGTTAAACTTAAAATATGTGCTTTTAACCAATGTTTAAAAATGAACAGTTTTGATGTGAAGGCACAAAACACTGAATAGATGTTTGCCTGTTTACAATACATATAATACTATATATATTAATTACCAAAATGTATTTTATATGTGTATTTTACAGACAGTAAATTAACTGAGACATGTAATTACCGGTAAACATATTTGTTACTACACATTACCTAGTCACAATATTTTCATGTTTTTATATAGTAATTCTCTGCAATATATCTATACATGTGTATCAATGTATATAGTTCCAAAAGATGCTGAAATCACTACGTGATGTTATTTGGTTTATATGATATTTCAATATATTTAAGTTTTCTTTTTATTCACAAATCATTAGATTTATTGAATTTTCAAAAACTGACTAGTTATAATTAAATTAAATCACTTTATTACTTTCTTGGTCTGATTAATACATGTGCTGTTCATAGTATCCCTAGCTTAAGTTTTGTTGTTAACAGAAGATGAGGAACAAAAGCTGGAAAATTAGAGAAGAGTTGATATTCCTTACTCAATGCTTTAGCATTGTTCAATTATTGACTTAATATCAAAACTGTGTAATGAATTTTAAACTTTGCTCATTTTCATATTGTTACCCTTTACAGCCTTTGGATGGGAACACCTTTAGAATTTGAATGCAAATTATCTATCACCACAACTGTACAGCTGGTAATTTTCAAAAGTCAAATTGTTTTGTATTTCTCTTTTAAAAATGATCAAATTATATTTCAACGAATTAAAGTTTTGCTTTCTGGACGTAAAAGGAACTTTCAAACACAATTTTCTCATTATTTCACGGATTAAACTTTTTGCAGTCACTTTAATGTACCGGAAAATAGTGAAAATGTCATCGCCACGAAAGTAACCATCTATATGGTATTTAACCGTGTTGTAATCTCTACAACATTAACTTCAGAAGGCTGGTGACACTCCCTTAATAGTCTCCAGGCCATTCAACATCATGTGCTGATACAGCTTGGAAGTAATCGGCTCCATTTAATTCTCTATATTTGTTGATTCAATTGCTCATGTGAATGTTAATGTACTGTCATTATGTTAAAAGTATAAGTATCTAACAGGAAAAGTGATTTGAAACATGAGAATAAAAATATCCAATCAGAGAGCCCAAGACTGCAAGAATTATGCTTGAAGCATAATGTTTGAGAATTTGATATACTCACCTTTAAGAGAATGGTGTCCATATGTTTCCTCAGTGGATGGTTGTACCGAATTTTTTCAGACACCTGCTTGATTTCCTTGAAAAACACCAAACATGTTGATAATCTAGTGGAGAGCCCTTCAGTGTTTTTCAAATTTGCTGATGTTTTTATGCATTTTTGTTAGAAGTAAGGGTCAATCTGTCAAGAATTTGTGACAACAGTTTGCAATTGCAAATGATGTTAATGAAATATATATATTTATAAATGTCACAAATCATTTTCAAATGTCATGTTACATCACAATTGAATAAGAATATCTAATTCAGTTCTTAAATATCATCATCAGAAATACACATTTAAATTTTGAATTCTTAACACAAGGATATCAATGCATCTTTTCAATAATTCTGTTTTTCTTTTCTATCCTCAGACTTTCTATCAACCTTTAAACTGCAACTAGAAACTTTAACAGTGTTGATGAAAATGGCCTTCACTACAAATATCACCAAGTGTTTGTTTACCAGTACAGTTATTGTTACATTTGTGTAAAACAAAAGCTGCAAAAAAAAAAAAATAATCCCCTTACAGTGTTGTTTAATTTTATCTTCCCTTGCATTTTGAACAGTCGTTTATAATGTACACTTTTAGATAAAATGCATCTGTGAACCTGATGACGTTGTGTTGAATTTTGACCATCATGTCACCAACATTTTCATCTTTTGAAGTTACTTGGTGTAACTCAACGACATTAATGAGTATCAAATGTACAGTGACATTAAAAGTA
The DNA here is from genome assembly GCF_031769215.1 of Ylistrum balloti. Classification (NCBI taxonomy): domain Eukaryota; kingdom Metazoa; phylum Mollusca; class Bivalvia; order Pectinida; family Pectinidae; genus Ylistrum; species Ylistrum balloti. The sequence goes on from NW_026782195.1 coordinate 106,349, forward strand.
GTTAAAAACAGTGGACAACAGTGTATTTTTCAGAAAAGCGTTATGAAAATTTTATCATGTTTCATGTCCATGTTTGTTCCTTGCTTACATATTTTGAAATCAAATCCTGTGCGGTAAATGAACTTACATCTAAAACATCCTCAAGGTTTTCTTCGGCCTCAGTTTTCTCGGTACTTAGTTTGGCTATCTTGAACTGTGTCCGCTGTAAAGTGTAAACTGTTTTACCACTGTTCCAGATAGTTCTTGGAACCTCCACCAGTCCATAACCCAACAACAGTACAAGGAGGAAGAGTCCCCAGGTGTTGCTGGCTGTAACACCAATCACCTTCAGCTTTTCTCTGGACAACAGTGAAACGGTTACAGGCATAACAACAGAAAATCATTGTAAAACATTCTCTGTATCACAGGTATACCAGCAAATGACTTCAGCACTACAAACATTTTTATCATTTCGACATCATTATTTTTAGATACAAAATAAATATTGCTGAATGCTTACGCGTCAATGTGAAGGTCTGGTCTCACTGCAACATAAATGAGGCACACACCAAAGATGAGAAGATAGGTGGCATAGTATATGATGTTCTCTATGATGGCCGTTTTGATTTTTCCTGCAACACTGAAGTCCCCAGCTGTTGAGTAGGACTGCATCATTGGCAAGAGTAACCTGAAAAATAAGTCATTGCCATATAATTCAATGTTCCCAATGGGTTGCAAATTTGGAAAAATATACCAGTAGTTTTTGAATTTACAGAAATCCTGATTATGTTCAATAAAACTGGGCACAAGTGCCTGTTTTGGAGGGTTGAAACCCTCATTTAGGGATTTCTAGAAATAATAATATTTGGAGAAAAATGACTTGATTAGCAAGAAAACAAGTCAATTTCTTACTGATTATAGTAAGAACCTGTTATAATAAAATCTTACCAAGTCAGAAACTGTGATGTCCAGTAAACAACATGCCACAGAGCTGGGAGGACATTATCAGGGACATGACTAACAGGCTGCTGACATGGGTTAACGATAGATAGATGAAGGGCTTCAGCACCTGTCAGTGCGACCTGAGTTGTAGAGTTTTCACCTGCTGTCGGACTAATAGGTATCTCTGTCACATTGCCTGTGCCACTACTGTTTGGAGATCTTGCTGTTGTTGTGGACAACTGGGGTAACCGGTTATCTCTCAGGCATTGACGATAGAAAGTCTGAAAGTTACGACATTACTCAACATGTAATATACAATAGCAGTAGTATGTATGTCAGAAAAATTAAGCTTTATATGATTACAAATGGCTTAAGCAGAAAACAATACACTGTATATATACTGTATCAATATACACTGTAGCAATGTATCTAGGCAATTCATGTAGTTAAGCATCATAAAGATTCTGAAAAGAAAGTGTTAATGCTTAATCTATGTGTTCCTCAAGTTTTTTTTTTTTATATTGCATATATATATATATATATATAAAAATATATATTTTTTAAAAAGGTAAAATCAAAAATCATTTAAACCAATATCTAAATCACTTTATCTGTCATTACAATCAACTGTACAATCAAGAGCTGATATAGATATTATAACAGACTTAATTTAAAAACACACACTCCCCCCTCCCCCACACCATCAAAAAAAAATTGAGATGCTTCCACAACAATGAAAATATCTCAGGAATAAAGGTGAGAAGCAAAAATAAAAAGTCAATATTTATCAGTGATAATGTGTTAAAAGTTTATAGAGTAATAAAGAATACACCATCAGAAGTGCTAAAAAAATTACAACCGAAGTTAGCTGAGTCAAAATTTTCTTGATAATAGCCAGTAAGGATACACAAATGTTACTTTCATGTAGGCAACAAACTCCATTCAGAATATTTTTAATTACATGTAAATTGTATGAAAATCTCACCTGAAGTTTTATTTCAAAGCTTAAATGTGACAAACTTTTTCTGGTTAAAATCTATGAAAAATCTCACAAACAAAGTAAATATTACATATGAATTATCAAAAAATAGATATACTCACTGAAGAAACATCCAAAGGAAGGACGAAGATTATCATAAACGAAAAATACCAAGCAACAAAAGTAGCTAATGTTACCAGGACATGTTGCTTTCTCAAATCTCCATAGCGATGAAGGAGAAATGCAGCTAAACAACATGTACAGATAATCTCAACAACTAGTGGTCCAGCACTCATGTTGTAACTTCAGGAATCTGGGTCACATGTGCTCTTCAGATTGATCTTTCATCGAAATTACCTGGAAGAAAAGAAAATAATGTAATCTATGAAATGGTAATTATGTCATGCTTTCTCATGCTAGCCCATCATATACAATATCACCATTAAACATTTTATATTGGACTGCATTGACCTTCTGTCTATTGGAAAAAAAATTTATCGTAACGTTACAAGTCTAAAGAAAGACCCTTTTTGAAACTGTTGAGATTTATAAAATTCTTGGACATCTGATGTTGGTCTATATTATAGATTATGACTCAACATCTTAATCTTTTGAGATAATATAAACAGTTAAGATTTTATTAATTTGTCTTTTACCTTTTAATTTGTTTAATATTATTTCCTATATTGATTGCTGTGTTTTTCACCAGTTGATGGCCCTAATGACCTTTTATGTGTTGACAGGCTGTTACGATTGAAATAATAATGATAATAATCACATATAGTAAGTAATTCCTCAATTCCTCCAGAATAAATCCATTGCTGATAAGAAACTGTACTTTTTTGAAAATTGAAACTAAACTTAAGCAGTGACAGTACGTCCTGAAACTTGAAATAGTTTGGCAATCTAAAAATATCATCTTCTAACATCAGTGAAAAAGCCTATATAGAGAATACATGGTCAGTGTCTTAAATACAAGCTGTATTTTGGTGTGGGTGAAGAAAGACAAAAGTGGCAAGCCTCTGGCATCTTTAGTTCACCTTCAATTTGAATATGCCATTTCAGTTTGTGACACATATCTGAAAAAAGACACTGACAAGATGGTTCAGTGCAGGGCTGCCCATTATGTTACCAACAGACATCATAACACCTCAAGTGTTGGTAACATGTTAGACCTTCTTAAATGGCGCAGCCTTCTTGATCACAGAAAAGATGCAGTCGACCATATTGTATATGTCATAGCAAAGTTGCCATTAACCCATAACACCTGGTTCCCACTACAAGACCTACAAGATGCTGTCTTCAAAATTCTTTCTGCACTATCTCTTGCAGATTGTCCGTGAGGAAAGAATCCTTCTTTCCCCGGACAATCAATAATTGCAATACACTTCTGCCTGGAATTTCATCAGCAGACACATTATCATCCTTCAAATCAGCAATCTCCTCATGCCATTATCAATTCCATTTCTCTCTATTTCTTGCAGCAGTTAAAATTTGTCATTATCTGGTAGAATGTTGACATGTGGGTCAGGATTCAAGGTTATCTTTTGAACAGGGGTTTATAAAATAAATGCAGGGTGCCTATTAGGCCAATATTACTATTCATTTTATTTTAGCCAAGTTGTCAATGATTTCTATAAATCTAGGTTTGCTTAAAGTGAATTGGTGTTTGTGCACATGGTAATTAGCCCATTGTTCCATGCCACCAATCGATTCGGAAGGGTTTTTGCTTCTGTTTTTTTCAATACACTGCATTTGGCAATTTGGTGTAATGTACAACATTAATCATTTTCATTACTTGAAAAGTCACATGCAGGATTTCAAAAATATCATTCATAACATCTAGATCTGCTTCAGTGCTTTGTGTCACTTCTTCTTACCAAAAACACTGCTTTAATATAGAAAAATGGTATTGTATATAATTACACTAAAATAATTTTCTCTGTGTATGTATTCTACGATTACGTTATTGTGAACATAGGAGTGTGAGGTTTTGTTAATAATAATACACAGTAATCGCTATTAAAAACTACGTTCTCTAAGTATTACCTATAGTCCTTCATCATAGGTATATTTCTGCAGCACAGACTATTTTTATTGTGACTATCATATGTTTTTGTTGACAGAATCCTGCAATATGTCACACGCAAATCGAAAGAATCATAGCTAATGCGTTGTTCTAAAATCTGCAATATTAGATGAATCGATTGATATAAAGAAAATATAATCAAACAGTATACTCCTAATTTTAGATATATCCCCTCTCCTCCCCAAATTTCGATATATATATGATGTTTTCAAGTGCAATACTGGGGCGTTTGTGTTGTGTTCATGTTGAAAACATACCACAATAGAAACTCTGACGTTTTCACACGTATTTGATCCGTTTGCAAGAAACCCAGAGCCGTGTTTTTTCTTCAAAATTCATAATGAAATTCGCTGACAATTGCCACATCTGTGCCAAACATTAATCTGACACTGACGTCATAATTATTGATCCACGTGCACAAGACCTTTCAAAACTTCGTCACACAGACGTTTGCATTTTACGGGTTATTATGAGATTTTTCTAATAAAATAACAGGAAGACGGTATAAACAAGATTATCAAAATGATAAAAAAATCTATTCAAACATAACGCTTGTTCTTCTATTGTGATCAGCATTAATAAGAATGACTAATCCCTTTTGAAGATAACAATTTATTCTCTGATAGTGCAGGATCCGGCTGCTATCAACGTATTCTTCTTCCAATATATAGGTTCACAGACTACAACTGAAAATAAATTATGACCGGCTACTGTGTGTGAATATTTGGCTTTTGTTTTTTTCTTCTCTTAATTGTAATACATAGATATCAAAATATTACCATAAACTATGAAAAGTTAGATTAATCTGTATCTTTAAGGAATTCACTATTGTCATTTTAACCAATTAGCGCAAAATATTCTTTCTGTGTAAACCAGGGTGTTTGTTGTAAAAGGGGGAATGTCATGCTTTCAGTTATTTTAATGAATACGGTTATTTTAAATGCAAACAATTTCGAAACACAACGAAGTGAAAATTCTTAACACGTTTTGTGTAATATTCAACAGTCTATCATGGTGGTAGATTAGAACAATAGGTTGAAATCTTTTCAGAAAATTACATTTTATAATGCTGGCAAAAATAAAAATCATATACACTTTTTAGGAATAAACGAAAATCTCGGCTTTTAAGCAAATAATTGAACCAATCAATTAATGTTGATTGTAAAGATATTCCGGAAATATTTTCCGTCTCTGATTCATACAATTTTATTAGATGCAAAAAGCCTTTTCCTGTGAAAGAGTTTTGAGCAAGAGGGAACATATGATGGATAATTTGTTGGCTAGGATCTGTTTTTCCTGACCTCGTCCATCATGTACATCGTTAGCAAGAAGACTTTAACGAGGGTGCTAAATTTTGTAAGAGACAAATATTGTTAGTCACTGATTCAATCACAATAATATAAGAACGGATTATCATCACCGTTCGTTGAACGTGTTGTGACACATTCGTTTAACTTGACCATTTACTGTCAACATTGTGTCATACCATGTTCAAAAGTGGTAAAGTTCAATTAATGCATTTTGTAGAGCAGCAAATAAGTATTATTTCAATAAACAAAAATATTTTTTATCATATATGAAAGAAGGAATTTGAAGATTTCCCACTCTTGGTTTGGGGATCTGTTCATGGGAGTTGGACTCTTTTACATAAATTTGATTCCCCTTAACCCTTTGATACTGAGGACTAAATCTGATCTGAAGTAAAACTTTAAAGATTGACCACAAATCTGGATTTACTCAAGTGCCTTATTCCACAACCCAAAGGGAATGTGGCAGCTCTTGATAAGCAGTTAAATTATTAAAAAGATATGGAATCACATTAAATTAAAAAGTTTTTCATTTCCATTTTAACCACACTATTCATTTGCTAAGTTCTGAATGAGCCAATCTAGCAATTAACATTCAAATTCATTTGACATTTATGTATTTCTTTGAACAAAATACAAAAAGAAAAAAACTGAAATATGTTTATAGACCTGTTACCACAACACTAATATAATGATAGACAAGTTGTGCAATGTTTCAAGGATATACTGTGCTTCGAAAAGTTTTAAATTCAGTCATGATCCATGTAGCTTTACTAACATTTAACTTCACATTCAATTTTAAACTCTCCCGAAGGGCCGTGTGAGCCTATGGCATACTGCAGTGTCTGTTATCCATCCATCTGCCCATCAATTTTTTCATACAAAAAATTAGTCTGTAGCAGGTTTTGGTGAGGGGTAATCAATTTTGTATAAAAGATTGGTCTAGGGTAGGAGGGGAGGAACTCTCAGTTCCCTAGGGGCCTTTAAGAATAAATGGATATTGCCCCAAACTTTGTCAGAAGTATTCTTGAGTGAAGGGAAACAATTTATTTTAAGGATTGGTTCTCAGTTCCTAGGGGCTTAATGTATGGGGCCCAATAGGGGAAATTTTGCAAGTGCTTTAAAATTTTACTCCACTCATAAGAGATTATGGATATTGCCCAAATTTGGTCTGAAGTATTCTTGGGTGAAGGAAACTTAGTTCTGTATAAATGGCGCATCCCTGCCCCCAAGGGCGGGAGGGATGGGCCCAATTTGGGAAAAGTAAGTTCTTAAAATCCTTCTTCTATACTAGGAAATTGTCCAACTTTGGTCATAAGAAATTTTTATGACTTGTGAAGCTAACCTCTCTTTGACTACAAGGGACCAAATATGGAAATTATATCGGAAAGTGTCTGTCATGTTTGAAAAAAAGCCAGTTAAGCATTGCATGCTCCTTGGGCCACTTGTTTCTGTAACTTTCAAAGAAGCAGTAATTTGTGTCAAGCGCTAACATGTATAATTATAGGTTTATATGTTATATTAATTTACTTATTAGCCATGATTCTTGCTGTTACAGATTCTGTTGGTCATCGTTCTACTCTCCTGGGTATATGTGATAGTGGCAGGACGCTATGCTGGTCTATTGTACCTAGACCAGAACTATTCCTGATATAATGGAGATCATAAATGACAATGCCGCAATGCTTACCAACTATGAAGTGCTCACATTGTTGTCTGATATCCAGGCTGGACGGGGACAGAAAAAGCCGGACAAAAGTTTACAACAGCTAGCAACAATAACTTATGAAGCTGTCAAATATTTAGAGGACAAACCTTGTAAAACACAGACTCCAGAAATTATTGAACAGTTCATGACAGATGTTCAATCATTTAACTTAACAAAATCAGAAAAGGTTCAGTTACTTAATCAGTATCCGTCCACTGCTGTTGAAATCCAGTTAATTGTAGAAGAAAGTGAGGAACGATTAACAGAAGATCAGATTTATGAACTTTTAGAGGTGATAGGAAAATACAGGCCAAGTAAGCCTGAAGAGGAGGAAGAGGAAGAGGATGGTGAAAATGAAGACTTCAAGGAAGGAGAGGAAGAAATGTTAGAGCAGGAATAGATTTCTAGATTCTAAACAAATTGTTTAATGTTATATTAGCAACTAAATGAAGTTCTGCATTTCATACTGTAGATAAATTGTATTTAAGAATCATTTTTTATATTTCACTGATCATGTAGATGCAAACAGACTCAAATAAATGCCTTTCATAGTGTAAAATGTTTATGTGGTGTTACATGCAATTATTTAGGCATCCATATGTCATGACCTACCTATGTCAAGGTCATTCGTTTAAACAAACTGGCCTTTTCAGTCTTATCATTTAGCATGCTTTATACCAATGCAAGTATTTTGACCATAGTCAAGAGTACCGTAGGGAAGAATGCCCACTCTACGACAAAAATATTAATGATTTATTGAATCAATCTCATGTTGCAGTTTTAAAGTCTACCACGTTTCAAAGAAATTTATTGAAAACTGAGGGTGAAGGAAAAAATGAAGGGCACTATTGCAAATTAACAGTACTATTAAGTAAAACATAAATGTCATGTAATGGTTATAAAGTCTACTACGTTTCAGAGAATTTGGTGAGAAACAATATAACAATAGGAAAATAAATAAGTGGCAGTAACATTTCAAATCTAACTGCTGTCATGGAAACAATTTTAAAAGATTACAATGAAATGATGCATGGACAACCACAAACTACAATAGGTCCTGTCAAATTTTTTGACAAGCATATAAAATTTAAGTGAGCAAGGGCTCTAATAGATCTATCCCCTGTCTACCCCTTATCTTTTTCATCTGATCTAATTTCTTAATCTACTGAGGAATTCATGAGATATCTTTTACACAGGTACCTATGACCTTTAACCTTCATTGATGACCACCAAAATTTAATCTAGTATAGGCTTTGGTAGGGGATAGTATGTTTTAAATATAAGATACGGTAAATTTGGGGGTATAGTGCGCACTCGGGTATAATGCGCAGGTAGTTTTTTGGGGTCAGATTAAAAGAAAAAAAAATTTCTACAGAAAGATTAATTGATTACTGGTTACCACGATGAAACAGTTGTGGTTTGATCCATTGATAATAACTGACCAGAAGAGCTGACATAGGTGCGACAGCGAAACACCCAGAGATGGAGAGAGAGCTGTTCAACTTTGTATGCGATCACCGAGATGCCGGCATCGCTGTCAGTACAACAGAACTGCGCGTGCGGGCCATGCAGATCAAGAGAGGTCATAGGGTCACCAATTTGTGGGAAGGGCTGTCCGATTTATGAACAGAACGACAATCGTCCAAAAACTTCCGGACTCGTTGAATTCCAGAGATACATCGTCAAAATGAGGCGGAAATTCAGACACTACTATAGCCCTGACCAATATTAAGACTGTAACTATTTGAAAGATGGGAAACGAAAAAAAATAGATTCAACATAATGCTAGCGTGAATGGCCGATGATTAAAACATTAGAATTTTATTTATTTATTTGTTGTTTTTATCTCGAAACTATCATATATGACCGACGACTTTTACATATAACTATGTGAAGGGAGGTAATCCAATATGGCAGACGCAGACCTCGGGAATGATAACCCAAAGAATGGCATGTTCCTGCGTATAATGCGCACCCCCTTTTTGACATGATAGTTTTAGCTTGAAAAAGTGCGCACTATACGCGGAAATTTACGGTAATTCTGTCCATTGATTCATAGAATATCTTTTACACAAGATTTTTATTTCAAAAGTGGTGACCTTTGACCCTTTCACTTTAACTGGTGACCATCAAAATCTGATCGGGTGTAAACCTTAGTGGGGTGATGCAGTGGTGTGAATACAAACTAAATCTCTGTATAGGTTAATGAGATAACTTATACATATGTTTATCACAGATGCTAAGTGATTACTACAAAAAACCCCACCCTCTTACCTAAAAAAGGAAGTATAATTAAAAGTATTACACCTTTAGTTGAGCGATTCATTCTATAACTTTCAATGTTGGTCAAGATCAAATATATTTTATAAAGACAAGCAAGCAAACACTATATGTAAGATGTTCTTTCACCTTATGGACATCAACAGAAGATCTTGATGTTAATTTGTCAAGACCAACACACATGACTTCCCAGATCAAGAAAGTTAGCTAAATGTCACTGCTGCTAGACTGTGGGTCTCAAAAACTTGATACATTTGATCTTAACAACCTTGAATCTAAGTAATACCTGCTTGCTATTTACATTTATACCATGAACATAAGTCTACTTGTTATTCAGAAGGTGCTCAAAAGACAATGAACAAGGCTGATAAACATAATACAGACTTTATTTTCTGTAAGATCGTGCTATTTAGCAATCAATTCCACATAAATCACACAGATCACTGAATGCACATCTAAGGACAAATCATAATAGGTATGTCTCAAAGTCAACATGCCACTTGTGTCTCGAAATGTTGGCAACAGTTTCTAGTCAGTTTCTCTTTAATTTAATGCAGAGGTAAAATTGTCTTCATGCCCATTCAGGTCCACTTGTTTTTATGTCCATCAAAACTTTTCTTTTGCCGAAGTCCGTGTTAGCATACTCCTGGGGTTCTTTTGACTTAGTCACATTCTGCAAAAAAAAAAAAAAAATAATAAAAATATGTGTATGAAAGTTCATCATTTGGAAATCATTGTAAATCTTTTAAAACTAAGTTTAGCCTTTCATATTAAATGGATCATTAATGTATCTCTTCACACCTTACTAACAAAAACACATCCTTTGAACTGCTGAGGTATACCATATCTAATCTACACTGACTGTGTAGACCGTATAACACTTGTTTGACATCTGAGGGTAGTAAAGAGCATAACACTTGTTTTGTACCTTTGAGGAACACAATACTTAATCTACTATACAGTGTAAAAAGTATAACATCTGGTCTGTACCTCCCAGGAATACCATATTTAATTTATCAAAGGAACACCATATTTAATTTATCAAAGGAACACCATATTTAATTTATCAAAGGACAGTGTGCTGAATGAATAACACCTGATCTGTACATCCATTGAACACCATAACTAGTCTACCATACTCACAGGTTGCTGATGGTATCATACCTGTTCTGTATCTCTGAGGAAAACCATATATTATCTACTATACTCACAGTGTGTTAATGGTATAACACCTATTCTGTATCTCAAAGGAACACCAAATCTATTTTATCATAATCACGGTTTGTTGATGGCATCACATCTGTTCTTTTTCCCAGAGGAACACTATATCCAGCACATTGTGCTAACAAAGAGTGGACAGTATAACACCTGTTCTGTATCTCAGAGGAAAACCATATCTAGTCATCATACTCACAGTGTGTTGATGGTATCATACCTGTTCTGTATCTCAGAGGAAAACCATATCTAGTAATCATACAGTGTGCAGACAGTATAACACCTGTTCTGTATCTCAGAGTAAACCATATCTAGTCATCATACAGTGTGCAGACAGTATAACACCTGTTCTGTATCTCAGAGGAAAACCATATCTAGTCATCATACTCACAGTGTGTTGATGGTATCATACCTGTTCTGTATCTCAGAGGAAAGCAATATCTAGTCATCATACAGTGTGCAGACAGTATAACACCTGTTCTGGATCTCAGAGGAAAACCATATCTAGTCATCATACAGTGTGCAGACAGTATAACACCTGTTCTGTATCTCAGAGGAAAACCATATCTAGTCATCATGCAGTGTGCAGACAGTATAACACCTGTTCTGTATCTCAGAGGAAAACCATATCTAGTCATCATGCAGTGTGCAGACAGTATAACTCCTGTTCTGTATCTCAGAGGAAAACCATATCTAGTCATCATACAGTGTGCAGACAGTATAACACCTGTTCTGTATCTCAGAGGAAAACCATATCTAGTCATCATACTCACAGTGTGTTGATGGTATCATACCTGTTCTGTATCTCAGAGGAAAACAATATCTAGTCATCATACAGTGTGCAGACAGTATAACACCTGTTCTGTATCTCAGAGGAAAACCATATCTAGTCATCATACAGTGTGCAGACAGTATAACACCTGTTCTGTATCTCAGAGGAAAACCATATCTAGTCATCATGCAGTGTGCAGACAGTATAACACCTGTTCTGTATCTCAGAGGAAAACCATATCTAGTCATCATGCAGTGTGCAGACAGTATAACTCCTGTTCTGTATCTCAGAGGAAAACCATATCTAGTCATCATGCAGTGTGCAGACAGTATAACTCCTGTTCTGTATCTCAGAGGAAAACCATATCTAGTCATCATGCAGTGTGCAGACAGTATAACACCTGTTCTGTATCTCAGAGGAAAACAATATCTAGTCATCATGCAGTGTGCAGACAGTATAACTCATGTTCTGTATCTCAGAGGAAAACCATATCTAGTCATCATACAGTGTGCAGACAGTATAACTCCTGTTCTGTATCTCAGAGGAAAACCATATCTAGTCATCATACAGTGTGCAGACAGTATAACTCCTGTTCTGTATCTCAGAGGAAAACAATATCTAGTCATCATACAGTGTGCAGACAGTATAACACCTGTTCTGTATCTCAGAGGAAAACCATATCTAGTCATCATACTCACAGTGTGCAGACAGTATAACTCCTGTTCTGTATCTCAGAGGAAAATCATATCTAGTCATCATACAGTGTGCAGACAGTATAACTCCTGTTCAGTACCACTGTTGACCACCATATCTAGTCTATCATACTCATAGTGTGCTGATAAAAACACACATGTTCTGTATCGCCGAGGACACTATATCTAGTCCATCATACTCAGTGTGTTGATGGTATAACACCTGTTCTAGATCTCCACTGGACACCATGTCTAAACTACCATACTCACAGTGTGCAGACAGTATAGTAACTTTTTTGTACCTCCAAAGAACTAAATATCTAGTTTATCATTGATAAGTTTTACTTATCTTGTATCTACTGCGTTTGTGATCAGTAAAATTCATTATCATTACTTGAGATACTCACCGTGTAGTCTGGTGATAGTACATGTAAAAAATTTGTTCCTACACCATGGTTTTCCCAACTCTGAAAAATACAAAATATCAATTAATACGCACTATATAATGGTTATCATCTTGACAATCAAAGAATACCATCCAAATATATGGCACCTATTTGTACATGCAGAACATCTGACCATTTTGTTTCTTAATTACATAATATGTTAGATGGCTTCAAATGTTTAAAGGCATCATCGTAAACCTGAAGGTATGGTAACTTTATATATTGACATGCCTCTATGTAGCCTATAATACATAAATAAAACATCAACCTTAGAATGGTATTTTGATTATGACAAATTGACCTAAAAGTCATACTTGCTTTGGAATAGTACTTATGACAGTGACCTATATAAATCATGGCTACCTTGGGATGGCACTTGATGTGACACAGCAACCTTTAAATCACATTTACCTTGGATGGTTCTGGATGTGATAAAGTGACCTACAAATTACATGAACCTTAAGATGTGCTTGACACAGTGACCTATATAAATTACTCTTTCCAATGGTTGGTATGTATACTTCTCTGTCACAGTAACCTAACACCTATGAATCACACTTACGTTTGAATGGTACTTGGCTTTATAATAGACTGCCACAGCAATACCCCAAAAGAGGAGTCCAAACGGAATAATTTTTCTTTCTGCAGGTGGAGGGAGACTCTGAACAGAAATGGAAACACAGTTTAATATTATTAAGCAAACGTATACAAAAAAGGAGTAGGATAAGAATTGTAATTATCACACATCTAGGAACTAGCTACCCACCAGTGCAGTAAAAACAAGATACATAAATGTAATATGATGATATTTCAGTGGCAGACAGCGACCAACATGAAAAGCACATAATGCCAGCAAGAATGATTAGTACTTTATAGGGTTGGTTATAATTTTATCAAAGCATTTGATAGGAATATTTTTTCAGTTTTATCTTGATATGAATGAAAAATTGATTTGAAAACTAGAGTGGAGATATGAGTTATAGCTATCACATTGTTGTAAACTATATAAAACATTGCCTGAATGGCAACTCTTGCAAGGGTCGCTAAACTTTGGTGTTTTTATATTGGAAGAAATTCTATCTGGCCGCAATCACGACAAAATCGCAATAGATACTCAGAACCCTGTGCGTGTACTGTTTTAATTATGTGATTCAAAATGTAATAAAATTGTTATGCATTTTAATAAGTACCTTTGGTGGTGTCCAAAACATGAGCGCGTTACGTATGCTAGTTTTGGCAGTGTATATGGCCGTCATCGGCTTCCCGTATACCCTCCTGAAGAAGTTCCTGGGCATTGGGACATATACTGGTTCGTGGGGAGCCAATTGTTGATCCCTTAACCAGCGTGCACGCCGTTCACGTTGTTCCGGTGTCATCCCTTTACCATCTTCACCTAATAGCCTTTCCCGACTATCTTTGAAAGGTTCGATATTGAACGGAGGGTATTGACTTTTAAAATTGTTATTTTCTTTAGTCATTCTTCTTTCAAACTCCCATGGTTTCTCTCCAGGTCTCAAATCATAGCCATCTCCTGGTTTTCGCAAGACAATACCAGCCAACATGTCATCGAACTTCGATGATGGTGGTGGCATCCATGGCAACCTTTTCGCTTTCCGAACAGGCGGTCCTACCTCTGCCTCCGCCATTTCTGCTCTGTCCTTGAAAACAATCGAGGTCGGTTATACGCTTACAAATATTCGATACACTAAATACTGAGTCGGAACATTTTATCGGACCGGATAAAATTTGGTAAAAAAAAAAACCTTTTATTTGCGAAAAATATATATAGTTTAGATATGGTCATGGAATGTCGGTTTCCAGTGTTCAGTCAGTTATATATAAATCACCGTGTACAGCTCCCATCGCGGGTCGATAAGATGTGAGGAGCACGTTTAATACCCAATACTAAATTATTATTACATGGAACTACACAATGCTACTTTAGTTTCAACAAACATCAATAAATAAATACATATTTCGACTTTGGTAATGATATTTTAGCAGATGGTGCGTTTTGTTGAAAAATCTTGCACAACACTAACCGCAAGTCTAAGTTGAACCAATACTAACCGACCAATACTAGTTCAAAACACTTAGTTTGTTTTAAGGTCTGCACGGAATTGACAATGACACTGTTAGCTGCGTGTGGATAATCGTCACTGCTCGCTGATTTTTTTTCCGCACAGAAGAGAAAACCACATCTCGTATAGATTGATTGGACAAAATAGTGGACAAAATTGTTCTGGTTGTATCCTTCAGAATACATTGGCTTATCTTGTCAGAAGCAATATAAGTTTGATAACTTATGTCCAATTCCTTTGTATATATTTGGTGCAAATAAAATATGTTTAAACTTAGGAGCAACGGCCTTTTCAAGAATAGATAAAATGTCAGAAACATATTTTTCTTCTGTAGCAATATTAGTAAGAGAGTTTGGAAAGAAAACGGATGGAGTGGCATTGGTAGACCCATTACACGAAAATAAAGTGAAATAGTTATTGAGTATTTCAGTGTTTTTCCTGTTACTTAAGTAATCAAGGGTAGTGATAGACCGCGATTAAATTTGTTGAAATAAAGTCTAGTCTTAGCTTTCTATTTCATAATGATAACTTGATTTCTCTTACATTTGAACTCAGACCAATCATCTGGGCGCTTTGAACTAAGTGCTATTTGCTTTAGTACGTTACGTATATGACCGCGTTTTCGTAGGACTATTAAACTTTGTTTATCTGAGGGGCTTGAGCAGTTGAAGGTATGTTTCCTGAATTTCCTACACAAAATCTCCCTTTTCCCCTTAAGTTGCCCATTTCTTTTTGAGACTGATTGGACGCCGGAAACATGCTGTAATATCAGGGTAATATCAAAAGAAAACGATGTGAGGGTTAGGGTTCGTATGTCATATGATTTTTTCTAACTGTTTAACTGTTTGGCCAGCATCCATTATCACTGATATTGATTAAACGTGTGTAATTTTAAAAAATAATGGATTCACTTCATAATAATTAGTTTTGAAATGGCAAAATATGCCTAATAAAACGATTCCCGATGGGTTGACGCATTGTTCGAGTAGTGACGTGCGCATCGTAATGAAATTCCCATAATACTACGCGATGACAATATATTATGACGTCACAATGATTTGACGTCATATTCATTGTACCACGGTGATTTTCCCTACACAACGCGGTGGACAAACTGGTGAGCTGCATTTCATTTTTCTAATTAAGGGTGGTTTATGTTAATTACTGAAAAGTATCTCTTAAATCTCGGCGAGAGAGAGAGCGAGAGAGAGAGCATGTTACTGACGAATCATGTTATTGGTGAAGGTTTTAAAGTTCCGTTGATTTCGTGTGATGGCACGAGTGGAATGTGGGGCTACTGTTTATCTACAAAATAAAATAACAACGATTTTTTGCTTGAAAACCACTAAATTTGAGCTCCACGAAAACGTACTTGTATTATCAGTTGGGGAAATAGTCACGCAATTAAATGAAGTTCCTCTATTTCAGATTTTTGGTTGTACGATCTGGTTACATTGCATTCACGTCATGACTCAGCGACGCCACATTGTAGTAGATCCTTCTTCTATAGATCCAAAGGTATGTTGTCTTCACAATCATTGTTGAATAATTTGCATAAAATACCAAAACAGAAATGTTTGTGTTGTAAATTTGCTTGTTGATGCTCCCGATATTGAATGACATAGCGCAATATGAAACGACAACAATAAAATATATTTGTATTTTGAATTGTGCTTCACAAAGACATACATTTCATTGTTGACTGTACTGCTTCCTGCAGCTTTTCACAATAAGACAGAACTACGTAGTTTTTAAGTGAATATACTCATAAAATGAAAGTGTTAAATGTGTAGTTTCAAGGGGAATTAAATAAGCATTTCGTACACTTGAGTAAAAGAGATGGCATAGATTAAACTGCATTGAGGTATAAGAAATCCTTACATTATTCTTATTCACAGGATCCTGTGGATGTGGCCAGTCTGGATGGTACAGAAGGGTGCCCAGCTCCACTGTTGGGAAGGTGTTTGTTGGGATGTTACTATTTTTTCAGACCGAGTAAACGACCCATTATTTACGAGATTGACCCAACATTATTCGTAGAGCCCGTTTGGACTGGCACTCATTCGACTGACGTTCGATCAGACGACGAAGTGGTAATCGACACATTAGTGGAATCTAGGCCACTGCGACTTATGTCTTCGGTATTCTCCAGCACCCTGGCGCCATCTACCAGCTATCCAAGGGCTGCGGTCGAACTGCCAGGCCAGCTACCCGACGAATCGGAATCCCCAGCCGAACTAATTTCGAGGCAGATGTCAGGATCACAAGGTCCAATTTATGAACATGCCAAAGGTTCCATACTACCAAGTTCAGAGAAAAGTGTACAGGAAACCATGGGACTGCCCGACGTGTTGGCAGCCGATGGCAACGGGGTTAACCAACAATCAGTTAAAAAGACCCCGGATGTGTTTGTACACCGATATGAATGGTTCCGATCCATTCTCGGATGGACCAGCTCTGTGTAACTTTCGCGACGATGGTGATAAATAGTTACAATCAGAATAAAATGTTTAAATCGTCTCACGACATTACCAATACTGGCCAGTGTAATTTCTATTTTCTGTACCCACAATGCAACGGGTTGTTTGATAGCTTGATCAAGTACATGTGCATTGCCAACAATCTTGTTTGTGTTTTGTGAATTTTGAAGAATGTGTTTGTCAAATAACTGACCAGATGATGTGGTCATCTGGTCAAGTGTGATCAGTTGATAATAAATTTTATTATGTACACAAACCATGACAGCTATTTCCCAATAAAATATTGATAATTGATGGATTCTTTTTCTTATTTTTTTAATAAATAACAGAGAAAATAGAGATTGTTTTGAAAAGAGGACAACTTTATATAATTCTTGTCAACTCCAAAACACATCACGCAACAGACACGTTTATGATTGAAAATAGGAAACTGTCAATGAAAGACTTGGTTACATGAAGATTTAAATTTGTTGGCGAGGTAGTATCGCATTTGGTGCATTGTATATCATTACATTGACTTGCAAAAAATCACGGACTTGTTGCTTGAAAATTAAGAACATGATGTTGCAACAACCACGCAAATGGATGACATGAAGGAATTGACTTGTTGAGAGCTGTCTAATTTGGAAATAAAAGGTACGAGTTCAGTGGGTTTGAGATTTGCTCTGTACTATGTATTTGTATTGGAAAGAAGTAAGTAAGGCGTAAGTGAAAAGAAATCACTGATCCATGACTGGCCCCATTCTATTTGTGGGCTCACGTGCCTACGACTGGGATAAGCGCTAATGGGACGTAACCCATGGTATCCTGTAGAAATAGCTGCAATTGCTACCCAATACTCAAAAAAATACAAAATTTTAAAATATCCCTTCGGATAGTTTCGAACTCTTCCCTGTTACAGACATAGCCTCAGGTGATATTTCAATACGGGCGTGAAATAATCTCAAAACCTCGATCAGGTCCCATGTAACTAAAAAGGTTGAACAAAAATAATTTAGGAGCGATACGGAAACTGTATCCTCGTTTTCAAGGACTTCAACTTGCAGCCGTCGGTGCTCACACAATAGTCGGGATTGAGGTTTGTACACCGTGTAAATGAAAACCGGTTGGCAGATATACTTCCGAACTGGGTATGGTGTATCACGTCAAGAAAATAGCCGCCTAATTCCAAAAGGGTGGCGGATGGCTTCCACATAAATGTTTATGATATTTTAATTCCCGGTAAACTTTGTTCTCATGAGGTGGAGTCGTTAATAAGTTTGTAGGAGTTGCCTCCCCTAGTTTACCGTTTCGAGGGGGAAAAACTGATAAAGTGAATAGAACACCAGATCTGAATTTTAAGTGAAATGTCGAGCGGGCTAAACACGATAAATTGTAGTCCGGGACAAAGGAAAACTGTGCGAGGTCAATTTACAAGACGAAGAATCACCTAGGTGACCAGGCTTTGGGAATTTGATGAAGCAAAACCCGAAGAAGTGATGACAAAAGAAACATTTTACAAATGCACAAAAAGAGGATGAATTCAAAGCAGAGAAGATTGCCAACAATACAGAGGAACAACAAGACAAAATTATGAATGATTCGGGGAAAGATACTGTTACTAAAAAGCAAACTTCGAGGCTATAGAACAGAAACTGGAGAACAAACAGCGCCTTCTTGTTATCTTGTCATTGTTTTGTATCAGGAAATCCTCCGCGACAGCCCTATCATATCCTCCATGTGTTTGTATACTTGAATTATATCTCCTCTCAATCTTCTGTGCCTCAATGTCGGTAATTTAAGGATCGTTAGCCTGCTCTCATACTTAGGTCTTTCGTCCCCGGTATTTGTTTCGTTGCTCTTCTTTGCGCATTTTCCGACTCATTTATGTCTTTTTGCAGATAGGGATTCAAAACGCAGGCCCCATATTCCAGGTGCGGACGTACAAGCGCTTTATATAAAAGACAGAACGACTTTTTGTCTAAGTACGTGTATGTTCTTCGGATGGTTCCCATTATTCTATTAGCTTTATTGACTGCATCGTGAATATGTTCGTTGAAATTAAGGTTGTTGTCTGTTATAATTCCAAGGTCCTTTTCTTTTGTAACCTGATCTAATGTAACCTCGACTCTTCCATTTCCCTCGTCTCTATATAAGTGTAACGGTGTATTATCGGTTTTCTTTCCTACGTGCATAACTTTGCATTTGTCGGGGCGAAATTTCAAGAGCCATTCATCAAACCATTTCAATCACAATGGGTTTCAAACAACCACTTATCGGGAAATTATAGAGGCCGTAACTGGAAACTCAACCTGCAACAAGGGCCTTGTAGGGACTTGGAACTTTCTTCCTGATTTTTATGTAACAGTTGATGTATACTTTAAAACAGAACCTAAATAAATACTGGTCCGACCGACAATCAACATTTGACCAGCTGTTAGCCCTAGATTACCCTAAAGGCAACCGGACAAACGAAAGAGGGCAGAAGTGGGTTGTATACTCTGCGCCCAGTTCTGACAGATAGCCCGCTAGTAACACACCCGATTAGAGTTGGGTTTACACACGAGAAGATAATCCGGTATTATTTGGAAGTTCAAACATCTCAAGTAAGTTGATTTTTGACATCTAACACAATCCAGCCTACTTTCTCTGCACAGCTATGTTATTATTCTTACGTACCTTAGTTTAATAAGCTGATCATTAAAAGTACTTGCCACTGACTTTAGCGACAAACGCATTCGTAATTTTAGCAGGACGCAATATTCGAGCTGACATTTGATGCTTGACTTTTAATTTAAAAGTCATATCCTTGAAACTGCATCATCATATATCGATCCTAGGTGTGCAAGGTCTAATGTCTCTCAACGGAGTTTGGATTTTCGCACGTGAAGATTGTGACCACTGTTTTATCAAGAAATACCCTATTCCGGAACAAATTCAACAGTATCCTAGTTGTACACACGTTCTTTAAATCTGGATTGAATATTTGGATTTTTACAACAATTCTAACATCTATTTTTACAGAAATGCTGCCGAAATTTGAAAATAGAATGGTTTGCAGGCAGATCTAGTTCTTACATGGAACTTATGTGATTTCTCTGTGATTTGAATTAAATGCAAATGTTTCTGGTTGTGATTTGTGTTTGCACATTATATACGTTAGAGATATAATACATGTGTCACTCTATCCTGTTATATATATGGACGATGATAGGTATCAAACATGTAGCGTGGCCGTGTAGAATCAAAGGGGAGCAACTCGTAAGATCTCAAACATCAAAACATGGTATCATTTGTAAATTATTTATATGTAAAGAGAAACGGCAATTCTACGAAAAAAAATTCAAAATATTGTTATGTTATAAGTATATTCTTGAATTTTACGTATTTCGACAGTATTCATGTCTTGTGTTTATATATCATACATTCGTCAGAGTGAGAGTACATAGTAATTCTGCCATGTATCAATATAAAAACACACATTCACTTAAATACATTATGAAATTAGTTAAAAGAAATCAACCTAAATTTTATATATTTCAGTTGGTGTTAAGTGACATTTCACATTCTGGTGTATGTGGTAGATGTTGACTTCCCCAGTGGTGTGTTTCTGTGGTAGATGTTGACTTCCCCAGTGGTGTGTTTCTGTGGTAGATGTTGACTTCCCCAGTGGTGTGTTTCTGTGGTATATGTTGACTTCCCCATTATTGTGTTTCTGTGGTAGATGTTGACTTCCCCAGTGGTGTGTTTCTGTGGTAGATGTTTACTTCCCCAGTGGTGTGTTTCTGTGGTAGATGTTGACTTCCCCATTATTGTGTTTCTGTGGTAGATGTTGACTTCCCCAGTGGTGTGTTTCTGTGGTATATGTTGACTTCCCCATTATTGTGTTTCTGTGGTAGATGTTGACTTCTCCAGTGGTGTGTTACTGTGGTAGATGTTGACTTCCTCTTTGGTGTGTTTCTGTGGTAAATGTTGACTTCCCATTGGTGTGTTTCTGTGGTAGATGTTGACTTCCCCAGTGGTGTGTTTCTGTGGTATATGTTGACTTCCCCATTATTGTGTTTCTGTGGTAGATGTTGACTTCCCCAGTGGTGTGTTTCTGTGGTAGATGTTGACTTCCACTTTGGTGTTTCTGTGGTAAATGTTGACTTCCCATTGGTGTGTTTCTGTGGTAGATATTGACTTCCCCAGTGGTGTGTTTCTGTGGTAGATGTTGACTTCCCCAGTGGTGTGTTTCTGTGGTATATGTTGACTTCCCCATTATTGTGTTTCTGTGGTAGATGTTGACTTCCCCAGTGGTGTGTTTCTGTGGTATATGTTGACTTCCCCATTATTGTGTTTCTGTGGTAGATGTTGACTTCTCCAGTGGTGTGTTACTATGGTAGATGTTGACTTCCTCTTTGGTGTGTTTCTGTGGTAAATGTTGACTTCCCATTGGTGTGTTTCTGTGGTAGATGTTGACTTCCCCAGTGGTGTGTTTCTGTGGTAGATGTTGACTTCCCCATTATTGTGTTTCTGTGGTAGATGTTGACTTCCCCAGTGGTGTGTTTCTGTGGTAGATGTTTACTTCCCCAGTGGTGTGTTTCAGTGGTATATGTTGACTTCCCCATTATTGTGTTTCTGAGGTAGATGTTGACTTCCCCAGTGGTGTGTTTCTGTGGTAGATGTTGACTTCCTCTTTGGTGTGTTTCTGTGGTAGATGTTGAATTTCTCTTTGGTGTGTTTCTGTGGTAAATGTTGACTTCCCATTGGTGTGTTTCTGTGGTAGATGTTGACTTCCCCAGTGGTGTGTTTCTGTGGTATATGTTGACTTCCCCATTATTGTGTTTTTGTGGTAGATGTTGACTTCCCCAGTGGTGTGTTTCTGTGGTAGATGTTGACTTCCTCTTTGGTGTGTTTCTGTGGTATATGTTGACTTCCCCATTATTGTGTTTTTGTGGTAGATGTTGACTTCCCCAGTGGTGTGTTTCTGTGGTAGATGTTGACTTCCTCTTTGGTGTGTTTCTGTGGTAAATGTTGACTTCCCATTGGTGTGTTTCTGTGGTAGATGTTGACTTCCCCAGTGGTGTGTTTCTGTGGTAGATGTTGACTTCCCCATTATTGTGTTTCTGTGGTAGATGTTGACTTCCCCAGTGGTGTGTTTCTGTGGTAGATGTTGACTTCCCCATTATTGTGTTTCTGTGGTAGATGTTGACTTCCCCAGTGGTGTGTTTCTGTGGTAGATGTTGACTTCCCCAGTGGTGTGTTTCTGTGGTAGATGTTGACTTCCCCATTATTGTGTTTCTGTGGTAGATGTTTACTTCCCCAGTGGTGTGTTTCTGTGGTATATGTTGACTTCCCCATTATTGTGTTTCTGTGGTAGATGTTGACTTCCCCAGTGGTGTGTTTCTGTGGTAGATGTTGACTTTCTCTTTGGTGTGTTTCTGTGGTAGATGTTGACTTCCCCAGTGGTGTGTTTCTGTGGTAGATGTTGAATTCCTCTTTGGTGTGTTTCTGTGGTAAATGTTGACTTCCCATTGGTGTGTTTCTGTGGTAGACGTTGACTTCCCCGGTGGTGTGTTTCTGTGGTATATGTTGACTTCCCCATTATTGTGTTTCTGTGGTAGATGTTGACTTCCCCAGTGGTGTGTTTCTGTGATATATGTTGACTTTCCCATTATTGTGTTACTGTGGTAGATGTTGACTTCCTCTTTGGTGTGTTTCTGTGGTAAATGTTGACTTCCCATTGGTGTGTTTCTGTGGTAGATGTTGACTTCCCAATTGCATAACTCTGTTATTTTATTGTTGTCACTCTACTTAAGATACAATTATCGTAAACATCAGAAAGATTTTTAATTGCTGTCTCACTTGTTTACTATGGAATAACATTTGTAATTGTTAACATTCATTTATCATAAACGAGAAAGCAATTTATTTTCAATTTCATTTGAAGACAAACTCTTCATTTCATATCCATCCCATTAAATGTGAATACACTGTTAAAGAAGTATAAAATTTATGGGGCTTCTGATGTAAAATAAATTATAAGATCTTTGAGTGAACCTTGATAATTGATAATGATAGGCAGTGTGCTTATGTCCTTACAAAAACACAAAGTGTTGCCTGTAAACAAGTTCTGTTATTATTAATAGATATTTTTTTGTTTAATAAAGAAAATCTTTTGATGTTTGTCATAAATATGAAACTTATATCACCTGCATGTTTAATGAGTCATACAATATGATAAAAAATGTACATGTAGATTTATTAGGTATCCTAGATCGTTCTTTCTCCACTCTTATAAATTTTAATATATGTTTAATTCAAGTATCATCAATATCTGATGTCTGTTACCTTCTGTTGGACGTCACAGTTATGAAGGTCACTCTGTCTTCTGTACAGTCTGCTACCTTCTGCTGGACGTCACGGTTATGAAGGTCACTCTGTCTTCTGTACAGTTTGCTACCTTCTGGTGGACGTCACAGTTATGAAGGTCACTCTGTCTTCTGTACAGTCTGCTACCATCTGGTGGACGTCACAGTTATGAAGGTCACTCTGTCTTCTGTACAGTCTGTTACCTTCTGCTGGACGTCACAGTTATGAAGGTCACTCTGTCCTCTGTACAGTCTGTTACCTTCTGCTGGACATCACAGTTATGAAGGTCACTCTGTCTTCTGTACAGTCTGTTACCTTCTGCTGGATGTCACAGTTGTGAAGGTCACTCTGTCCTCTGTACAGTCTGATACCTTCTGCTGGACGTCACAGTTATGAAGGTCACTCTGTCTTCTGTACAGTCTGATACCATCTGCTGGACATCACAGTTATGAAGGTCACCCTGTCTTCTGTACAGTCTGATACCTTCTGCTGGACATCACAGTTATGAAGGTCACCCTGTCTTCTGTACAGTCTGATACCTTCTGCTGGACATCACAGTTATGAAGGTCACCCTGTCTTCTGTACAGTCTGTTACCTTCTGCTGGACATCACAGTTATGAAGGTCACTCTGTCTTCTGTACAGTCTGATACCTTCTGCTGGACGTCACAGTTATGAAGGTCACCCTGTCTTCTGTACAGTCTGTTACCATCTGCTGGACATCACAGTTATGAAGGTCACCCTGTCTTCTGTACAGTCTGATACCTTCTGCTGGACATCACAGTTATGAAGGTCACTCTGTCTTCTGTACAGTCTGATACCTTCTGCTGGACGTCACAGTTATGAAGGTCACCCTGTCTTCTGTACAGTCTGTTACCTTCTGCTGGACATCACAGTTATGAAGGTCACTCTGTCTTCTGTACAGTCTGATACCTTCTGCTGGACGTCACAGTTATGAAGGTCACCCTGTCTTCTGTACAGTCTGTTACCATCTGCTGGACATCACAGTTATGAAGGTCACCCTGTCTTCTGTACAGTCTGATACCTTCTGCTGGACATCACAGTTATGAAGGTCACTCTGTCTTCTGTACAGTCTGATACCTTCTGCTGGACGTCACAGTTATGAAGGTCACCCTGTCTTCTGTACAGTCTGATACCTTCTGCTGGACATCACAGTTATGAAGGTCACTCTGTCTTCTGTACAGTCTGATACCTTCTGCTGGACATCACAGTTATGAAGGTCACTCTGTCTTCTGTACAGTCTGATACCTTCTGCTGGACATCACAGTTATGAAGGTCACTCTGTCTTCTGTACAGTCTGATACCTTCTGCTGGACGTCACAGTTATGAAGGTCACCCTGTCTTCTGTACAGTCTGATACCTTCTGCTGGACATCACAGTTATGAAGGTCACTCTGTCTTCTGTACAGTCTGATACCTTCTGCTGGACATCACAGTTATGAAGGTCACCCTGTCTTCTGTACAGTCTGATACCTTCTGCTGGAAGTCACAGGTTTGAAGGTCACTGTCCTCTTTACATTATGTGGTAGTGTTGCTGCCATCTGCTGGATGTCACAGGTTTGAAGGTCACCCTGTCCTCTTTACAGTACATGATAATGTTGCTATCATCTGCTGGATGTCAAAGTTTTAAAGGTCACCCTGTCATCTATACAGTATGTTGTAGTGTTGCTACCATCTGTTGGCCCTATGAAAGTTATAAATACTTGTTAATTCCACAATATTCCATTAATTTGTTGAGCTGTTTGTTTCAATTCAAGTAAAACACGAGAAAGTCAAATGTTTGCATTTGTTTATTATCAATATACTTGTATCAATATGAAATATATATATAACAAAATATACACTGCACAATAGTATCTCATTAAACTTGAACAAAACTCTACTGAATGATATACTTTTCTTCTGAACTCAATACTGGTTTCTGTCTTTTATTTCCTGAAATACTATCAACATTTGTGTTTAACTTTGGTTGATGAAGTTGAACAAAATTTTCTAGTATTGCGATATTACATCAAGTATTTACAAAAAGCCCGGGCAAAATACTGAGAGTATACTCACAGGGCAAGAAACATTACAGACGTCTGAGGTAGACAAAGAGAAAATAATATCACATTTCTCGGGAAAAATTTATAAGTAATCAATTTTGATACAGCATATCAGTAGATTTGTGTGATTTTTTTAGAATGGTTTGTATTATATTACTTATATGTCTTTCTGATACACATTTTCCTGAGCATATAAATATACACATACGTGTTGGGGATGCTTATAACACCTTGGCCCTATAATTATCAAATATTACAGCAAGTTACTGGCTGATGAAGGGATCCTGACATGTAATGAGTGCTATAAATAATACCAGTGTGATATATGTTTAAAACTTCATGCATGGGAAAATGGTCAATTCAAAACATTTTTAAATACAAAAAATAACTCTATTTGTAGACTGAAAGTGTTAAAACCATCTTTAAATTTAAAAGAAAATTTTCTATCATGCTTGAAAAAATAATGTTTAAAATTAATTCAAATTAAAATGCATCATCAATTTTACACATTGTGTATACCATAAAACATATATCTGCCTAAAACACTGTACATTAATACAATGTTATTAATATTGCACTCATTCTTATATACACAAGAGTAACATTATCATGGTAATTGGTAGGTAAAAAAAAACTGAAGTAACTCATAGGTAGGGCAGGAACTTGTAAGAAGGGCCGACACCAACTGACAAAAAATATATCACTGTAACTGCTCGGCAGGGAAAGCTAAAAAAGATAAAAGCCAATTTTATGATGAAAAAAATTAAGTTGGTGGTACAACTCTGGTAGATTTGTAAGAAAACTGCTTGTATTTTTGTCTCTGATTAGTTTAGCGAAGTTTAAAACTTCTACATAGATAAACATAATAGAGAGAATTACCAAGGTACCTCAATACAACCTACAATATCAAACTTCTAAAACTTAGATATACTGCCCATATATGATAAGAGATTTTTTTTTACCTGTAGGACAGGTAAATAAAATCTATGTGAAACACTTTTGTATAAAAATAAATATTCCTTTTTTTTCTCCTCAAATATGTGAATCGTGTTTGTAAAAGACAAGCACAAAGTATTTATTAGCACTTCTATTGTGAGTTAAATTGTGGTCTATTTTCTGTAATTTCAATACCGTCAGTTTGTACTAGATCAATATGGACTTGTGTTTGACCTATAAATCTAACAAAGAAGGAAAAAGTTGTTAAAATCTCGGCAACTGAACATTGAAAAAGATAAAGGTGACATATTGACATGACAATGCATTCAATACCCAAAGGCAAATTTTAAGATTCGACAACCTTAAGACACATTCCACATGTTTCAATTGTAAAAAAAAAAAAAAAAATGCTTTCATTCTTAAATCAAAATGAAAAAAAAGACCCTTTGAAATTTTGTGAATAGTGAAGCCTTTAGCCTGACACAATAGCTTGACTGTGTTTGATGGAGACATTAACACAGATTCCAATGTAAACACAATATACAAGGGCAGAGTACCTGGTACATATACATTACGTTGGTAATGGTCCAGCACAGGAATCATGTGATCTCAAAAGTCTTCAACAATGTGTTATTGATCTCACTGTCTGTCAAAAAAAGTAGATCCCAAAACCTCATACATCAAGTGAACCAGGGAGAAAACACTAAGTTTTTACCTGTATAGTTACCCAGGGTATCTAATGGTTCACAGAGGAGACACAGACTTTACCATTATAGTTATGTAATGGTTCACAGAGGAGACACAGACTAAACCAGTATAGTTATGTAATGGTTCACAAAGGAGACACTAACTATACCAGTATAGTTATCTAATGGTTCACAGAGGAGACACTAACTATACCAGTATAGTTATCTAATGGTCCACAGAGGAGACACTAACTATACCAGTATAGTTATCTAATGGTCCACAGAGGAGACACTAACTATACCAGTATAGTTATCTAATGGTGCACAGAGGAGACACAGACTATACCAGTATAGTTGTCTAATGGTTCACAGAGGAGACACTAACTATACCAGTATAGTTATCTAATGGTCCACAGAGGAGACACTAACTATACCAGTATAGTTATCTAATGGTGCACAGAGGAGACACTAACTATACCAATATAGTTATCTAATGGTTCACAGAGGAGACACTAACTATACCAATATAGTTATGTAATGGTTCACAGAGGAGACACTAACTATACCAGTATAGTTATCTAATGGTGCACAGAGGAGACACTAACTATACCAATATAGTTATCTAATGGTTCACAGAGGAGACACTAACTATACCAGTATAGTTATGTAATGGTTCACAGAGGAGACACTAACTATACCAGTATAGTTATCTAATGGTGCACAGAGGAGACACTAACTATACCAATATAGTTATCTAATGGTTCACAGAGGAGACACTAACTATACCAATATAGTTATCTAATGGTTCACAGAGGAGACACTAACTATACCAGTATAGTTATGTAATGGTTCACAGAGGAGACACTAACTATACCAGTATAGTTATCTAATGGTTCACAGAGGAGACACAGACTATACCAGTATAGTTATCTAATGGTGCACAGAGGAGACACTAACTATACCAATATAGTTATCTAATGGTTCACAGAGGAGACACTAACTATACCAGTATAGTTATGTAATGGTTCACAGAGGAGACACTAACTATACCAGTATAGTTATCTAATGGTTCACAGAGGAGACACAGACTATACCAGTATAGTTGTCTAATGGTTCACAGAGGAGACACAGACTATACCAGTATAGTTGTCTAATGGTTCACAGAGGAGACACTAACTATACAAGTATAGTTATCTAATGGTTCACAGAGGAGACACTAACTATACCAGTATAGTTATCTAATGGTTCACAGAGGAGACACTAACTATACAGTATAGTTATCTAATGGTTCACAGAGGAGACACTAACTATAACAGTATAGTTATCTAACAGTTCACAGAGGAGACACAGACTGTTACGTATAAACGAAATCTCTTTACTATATATAATCAAGAGTACCACCAGTATGACATAGTATTAAGAGGCACTGGGAAATGAACTGGGGTCAAAATATCATGACTTTGAAGTGAACATCTGCTTATGTCACATCACAGTTCACCAAACCATAGGCTTCCCTTTACCATACTAACTAGTAACCATGTTTGACTTTTGTATATTAATTGTTATGGGTTTTTTGCCTCCCTATTGTAATTGTGTGCATGGTGGGTTAGAATATTTACCATATATAAGTGATTCTGCTTGACTTCCCTATATAATACTGTTACCTTGCCTCTCTATAGTACATATCTAATCTAACAGTACAATGGATTTCACCATATGTCATTCTATATGTGCCAAGCAGAACATAGCATGACAGTACTGTATTGTTTTACAGAAAAGACAAATGTTCTGCTGGTGCCCTCCAGAGTTTAAATATTAATAGTAACAGACAGAGTATCAATTGTGTAAGGGAAATGAATCAATTAAAGTGCCTGTATTTTCACCAAAATATAGTTCTATATAATTAGTTCATAGCTGGACTCACTAATACCATCCTCATTCTCATCAAAAGTTGTTTCAAAGTTACTAGAGCTAAAGTATTCCTGTGGAAATGCACTGTCCCCTGACTCACTACAGTTGTACCATGCTTGGCCCCGCGGAGAATCCACATAGTCTGGATCAGTAATTCTCCTAGGGTCCTTAATAATTGAACTGATGTCTTTTCGGTAGGAATATAAATACACATTATCATTATTGCCAGAGAGGTTTTTATCGTCCTCCCGCTCCTCCTGAATAACATCCTCTTTAGATATCACACTTGACGCACGAGAATATTTACGGATAAGTTTGTAGGATTTCATGTTTCTACACATTGTACACTCTGTAGAGTCCGAGGCTAAGGATGTCCGATCTCTAGATCTTGACCGGCAATTTTTCATTTTGGCAAGAACTGTTATAGGAAGCTGATACACAGACTCAGTGTGGTCTGTGCTGTAGCCATCAGAGTACCATTCTTCCAGGTTCTGAGCTGGGATTGGTCGAAATCCAGGCAACATTTTCTTTGTACTTGGATCAAATCCCAAATTGTCTTGTTGTAGATTATCCCAACTGTCTGTTAGTAAGTGAGTCTGACTGTTGGCGGGACTATCCTGAAGCTGAGGTGGGGATAAGGAAATGTCACTTTCATCTGATGAGGATCCACTCGCACTCGACCCTGTTGGTACAGTTGGTGCGATATAAGACAACATACTCTCAGAGTCATAATTGTCCTTTGGCGCAGCCAATGTCTGAACGTCACCTCTAATGAAACGACGGTGACTATAAGTACCATTAGACTGAAAACTGTACGTCTTTCTCATAAATGGACTCACAACGTCCTCTTTGCTTTCATTCATCTCCTCTTTACCGGAGCAAGACCCAGAAACTGTGGATTTAGATTCATTTTCTGAATCAATGAACGAGTCTTGGAGCAGATTTTTGTAATAGTCACCATTAATTAGAGCCTCCTGGTATTGGGAAATCCAGCCCGCACTGAAAGGTCTTTGTAAAATCTTACTATGTTTAACACACAGACTGAGCTTACAGTTTATACATCCATCCTGTACACACAAATCGGAATGGTTTTCCTTCGATACATCTGAGGAAGGAATGTGGAAGATCTTGTAATAAATCACCATGGATACAATAGATATGAGGAATGCACAACAGATGATAAATAATAGGGTATAGACTTTGAGCATGTCTACCAACCCCTGCACGCTGAAGTACCACACTGTCGTCAGAACTCCATTCTCAAGAAACATTATTACATAATATGTGATGTAACGAAACTGAGCACCTTCACTGCTGAAGTTCACATGGCAGAAGATGTACATATAGGATATTAGCATGCACAGAAAAAACTTGTAACAACGGTTCACTGCCTTAATCTCGAGAACGCCCAAAAAGGAAGTACAGATACACACTAGCATCGTAAGCCAGTGCAAGCCCGTCACCACGAACACCCAGTAATGATAGACAGACGCAAACACCGCCAGGGATAACACACGGGAAATAATTTCTCCCATTCTCCACAGCAAACGAAACATTGTACCAGGACAAGAAAGAGCTATGTTTTCTATAGCGTCCGTTTCACTATGACGTCTAAAGCTACTTAGAACCCAGCATGTCGAAAAAAGTGTTACAGTCGCAGCACTCAGAATAATTGTGTCCTCTACTCCTTTAAAGATGATGAAATAAGCCTGGATTCCAAGGATCGGCAGACTCGCAGAAAACGCATAAAACAGTCGTAACAGCAAAAGATCTGCCAGGTCGCGCTTTTTCCATAGAACTTCAGTTTCCTTTATGATTCTTATGTGTCTCCATACGAAACCGAGCTGGAGAATATGTATAACAGCAGTAGACAGAGCCTGCCAGCAAGTCAGGTGTTCCCCTCGCTTCTGGAGGAGGAGAAGAGCAGAAACTAGTTGTACCAACACCATCGGCAACATCATTAGTCCAAGTACAATTGTGAACCATGTCTCCATCGATGGGAACAGATACACCACGAAAAACGTATTCAGTACCACTTCACCAACATGAAGTAGCAATGATATTATAATGTAAACACTGAAACACACAGGTAAACACAGACACCCCATGATTGGTGTTGTTTCCTTTGAACGACTGTTGATGAATCACAATAAATACATTATCACAGCAGTTATTACTGCTGCTTAAACATCCAACTTAATGGTAGACTTGAAAGTATCGTGTCAATCCTGTCAGCTAGCTATCAAATAGTCAATTAGCGTCTTGTTACCTATAAATGATAGCACATCAAAGGTGACCAGTACAGTCATCAACTACACCTTCCAAATCTTACAACTACAGAGGACAGTCCTGTGTCTATAGCTTATATCCACGCGAGATAATCCACCTAATGTGTCCATGCTCATAATCATTATAGGTATCCACGATATTGGAGTCCTCACCAGGAATGCAGCCCTTTTTGTTCCGACCTCCGGTAACACTACCAGGTCTTCAGGAGAAATGGAGGGAAAGCACAAAGCACAAGTATGTCCCCCTGCAAGTCAATCTTTCTGTGTACAATCCCGACGGGTTAGGTTTCCCTTTAGGGGTTATCCTATGATAGGGGTACCACAAGCCCTTCACAAAAGAATTCCAGGGTGAGCAAGTTTACATGGTGTCAATGATTTTTACATTGTATAAATAATGTATGGTAAAGTTTTTATCACAAATTGTGTGCAGTCATGCTTGTTCAGAACCGTATTATTCTCAGTCTATAAATCTCTCATATCCTCTTTTGTAGTCATACTGCCCGCAGCGAATCTAGTCCACAGAAAACTCAACAAGAATATAGAAGATGAAACTTTGCGATGTGTATCTTCGAAAATGCCTTACACAAACACAGCGTTCTGATTTAACCGTCCAAACTGTTGGTAAGACGATATAGAGGAACGTTGACGTTTAGGTTCCGTGATCTGATTGGAGGTTCTGATTTAAAACTTTCTTCTTAGGTTCGAAGCTGAAATGAGACAAAAACAAAAGCATTAGACCATGCTACCTGTATAGATTAGTTAAAGTTTTCCTATAAATACAATGAGTGTTTTAAAAAATGTAGGATATCGATTTTAGGGGGTATTGACAGACATGAAATCAATACCGCCCGTCTACATCTAGGTTATAAGTGACTACAATGGTACACGATGTCTTCAAAAATACTTTCAATGATTACAGCAAACCTTAACAATGGGACAAAAATAAAGAAATTTTACAAATTGTAAGGAGGAGGCAGGTGAGGGCTATTACAAAGAATAGCGTGATGGTAATCAATCACACGATGTTCTATACGCCCTTTTTTACCTGCGACACCCAGTCAACACATCCTTCTTCAGGGATCTAAGTATTGCTGTAAAATGATTTCTACAAGTTTGACATCCAATGTAACAATAAACAAGATTTGTATACACAACACAGTAATAACCTACTCAAGGCCGAGGCAAAACAGCAAAACTGTTCTCAGTGTACAAGGTGTCATGGATATCATTTTGTTTATGGAAAATATTTTCTATATATTTTCTAATCTAGCTCTATCTGCTAAGAACGTTTTTGACCGAAATCTAATCTTCTGGTAAATCACTTTGTAAATAAACATTCAGGTTTTTTCAAACAAATTACTATAACCGAAACCCGCAAATAAACATTTTCCATCCCCATAAACTACATCCTGTCTGAAAACTAATTACTTTGGTGGTAAATGAGTCATTTAAAGTAAAAGTATATTCACCTTACTTTCCCTAGGCATTTTTGAAGTTTTCATTCTGAATGCACACAAAAGGTATTTCTATACAGGAAAATTCCAGTTTTCAGAGAATCACATTCAAGAAAACTAAGGAAAAACATTTTACCAAACAAAAAGTCTAAAAAAAAAAAAGAATTTGAAAACAACACCTGACAGTTGGCAGGTAACAATGAACAAATATGTCTGCTGTTTTCTGAACAATAAACAAATTCCACCTGTCACCACTCTAACCAACACTCAAGTTATGTCCTGATAGTGTAGACCTCCTCAAAAAAACCAGTCAAATATCCTTTCAGTTCAATAACAATGCTTATTGTGCTGTGATAAAGATTTTAGTGAAACCTTACCAAAAAAATATTTAAAGCATTCAAAATTCATTGGTTTTGATCATGAACAATCTATCTGTTCCAATAAATCTGTTCAGCAGTTTTTATTGTAGAAATGTTATTTAAATGTTACAGGATACGAGCACCGCCCTCACTAATCTCTGTAATTCTATCCTAGTAATCATTGTTATAGGCATACAAAACGGCCAAACAACAATGATTAAGTTGTGCACCACGTTCATTCACCTTTAATAAGTGATCGAAATCTGCAACATATACTGTAAGTAAAAGTGGCGGTTCTCAGCAATATCTTAAAGTTAAAACATAACTTGAGAGGCTCATGAGTACAAAGATGTTTCGTCCACTACGGTGAAACCCATGTCCACCTGAGTTGGCCATTAAGTGTATACACACATGACCATATATCACCAGACTGAACGTCTCCTGCTGTTAAATGTCCGCTAATTTACGCTTAACACTGTGATCTCCCATGAATTTCACTTTCGCAAGTAGCCTTAGAGAAACTGTCACATTAGTTTCCTTTCACAATACTTGGTAATAAAATTCCACAAATAAATAGAACACCATAACATTGATAACATTTACAATCAAATTCCATTTAAGGATGAATAAATCTTGCAATCTTTTTATCATCTATTCGTTTCAATGAATTTCGAACCCTTAAAATCAACATAACTGGTTTCACTTTTGCAGATTGTACTGAGGAACTGCTTCAGTACGAGTAAATGTCAAGTTTTCTATATCTAAATATTTTGCTCCCTTTTAAATACACCTCCATGAGATATTACTCTTCACAAGTATGTGCAATGTAATGTAAATTTTGATTGAAAAGTCAAAGTGTAATGGTTAAGGAAAACCCATCTCCCTTATCTGTGGTCGTCACAGTACAGATACAGTTTCAACAATGAACCATCACTAACCTGGTTAGAAAATGGAAATTGACAAAAACAGATTATCAGATACACCTGTATATATAATGAGTAACTTCTGAAGCATCTCAGTTCTCAAGGTCACACAGTTGAACTTGTGAACTCTTAGTTTGATTGTGGAGTTCTACATATCAATTTTGTAGTCATGAGTAACTTTATATTGTTAATAAACATCGTTTAACTTTTATGTTTAGAAAAGATCCATCAAGGACACCAACACTGATACCAATAAAAAAATATCTATTATCACTAAGAATACAGATATTTGTCCTGGTCATGAAGTCAGTAATATAATACCCAGGTGATGGGGAGGACTTACCGTCACGCAACAAATGTGTGATGGCGAGGACTTAACTCCACCCAACACATGTGTGATGGAGAGGACTTACCACCACACAACACACGTGTGATGGAGAGGACTTACCACCACTCAACACATGTGTGATGGGAGGACTTATCATAACTGAACACATGTGTGATGGCGAGGACTTACCACCACACAACACACGTGTGATGGAGAGGACTTACCACCACTCAACACATGTGTGATGGGAGGACTTATCATAACTGAACACATGTGTGATGGCGAGGACTTAACACCACACAACACATGTGTGATGGCGAGGACTTACTACCACGCAACACACGTGTGATGGTGAGGACTTACCACCACACAACACATGTGTGATGGAGAGGACTTACCACCACTCAACACACGTGTGATGGTGAGGACTTACCACCACACAACACATGTGTGATGGCGAGGACTTACCACCACACAACACATGTGTGATGGCGAGGACTTAACAAAAGAATGTAATTTAGTTAGGAAAGAAGTACGTTGGATGAGAACAAAAAATCTCACAATGTTAGAAAAATAGAATTCTGACCCCATAAAGAATATTGCTTTGTCGATGATATATTCAGAACCAGGTAGTTTCAAATAAAAAGGAAAGGAAACAGCTACTATAAAAGAGGTAGTGAACTCATGATCACTGTGAGAGGTAAGATATGTCACAACGTGCTGGGTTTAATGCTATTCTGGTTCAGTGTATACCTTCATTGTGGAATTTCTCAATTCTCCAACATTATATATCTCAGACTCAGATCAATAAAAGATCACCTGATATATCCTTACTTGTAGGTTTTGTTATCTCTATGTATATTTTATATACTGTGAAAGATAAAACTATCGAAACAGACAGCATGAGGGGATATGTACAACAAACCACAGACAGACAGCATGAGGGGATATGTACAACAAACCATAGACAGACAGCATGAGGACACACACAACAAACTACAGACAGACAGCATGAGATGCGGACACAACAAACTACAGACAGACAGCAGGAGAGGACACACACAACAGACTACAGACAGACAGCATGAGATGCAGACACAACAAACTACATACAGACAGCAGGAGAGGACACACACAACAAACTACAGACAGACAGCATGAGATGCAGACACAACAAACTACAGACAGACAGCAGGAGAGGACACACACAACAGACTACAGACAGACAGCATGAAATGCAGACACAACAAACTACAGACAGCAGGAGAGGACACACACAACAAACTACAGACAGATAGCAGGAGACGACACACAACAAACTACAGACAGACAGCAGGAGGGGACACACACACAACAAACTACAGACAGACAGCACGAGAGGACAAACACAACTTGTTGACAATGACAGAGTTAATATACCAATGATGTTAACATACTTACAAAATAGACTCAATTAATTTGTATAATAGTTAAATCTCTTATCATACCTGATATTTGTAAAGTCAGATATCAGAACCCAATATGAAGTCCATTTTGGAGTGGACTTGGAGGAGAATGGTCAAACTTGGCCCAGTTTGTCCTTATACAGAATATGATAAAATATTCCATGGAAAAGGCCTGTCAATGTTTACGATATAATTGAATTCTTTAGCATGGTAACAAACTATAGAAATCACTGTGTGGGGCCTACCAGGACCCAGATCTGTCTTTTAAGGTATTCTGATTGAAAAGGTGCCTTGTGACAGGTGCCCCTATGACTTCCCACAAACTGTGATAGGTAACCTACTCCACTAACAGATAGGCTTACATTACATGGACTAGTATATGATACCTGACCATTTTCTATCTACCAATAATTGGCCAGTATGAGTGTGCTGTACCTGACAGAACTAGAGTATGGTACATATGCACCTGACTGATCTAGTGTGTGATAACTGACCATTTTCTACTCTACTAATAATTGGTCAGTATTAGTGTGTATTACCTGATCATCAAGTGTGCCTTACCTGACCGAGTTAGTGTGCAGTACCTGACCGAGTTAGAGTGCCGTACCTGACCGAGTTAGTGTGCCGTATCTGACTGAGTTAGTGTGCAGTACCTGACCGAGTTAGAGTGCCGTACCTGACCGAGTTAGTGTGTCGTACCTGACCGAGTTAGAGTGCCGTACCTGACCGAGTTAGTGTGCCGTACCTGATCGAGCTTGTGTACCATATATGACCGAGCTTGTGTGTTGTACCTGACCAAGCTATGTGCGTTACCTGACCAAGCTAGTGTGCAGTTCCTGACTGAGCTAGTGTTCTGTAGATGACCGAGCAAAGTGCCCTTTGTCTGATCGAGCTAGTGTGCCGTACCTGACCAAGCTAGTATGTCTACCTGACCAAGCTATGTGCGGTACCTGACCAAGCCAGTATGCCGTACCTGACCAAGCTAGTGTGCAGTACCTGACCGAGCTAGTGTGCCGTACCTGATCAAGTGAGTGTGCCGTACCTGACCGAGCTAGTGTGCCGTACCTGACCGAGCTAGTGTGTTGTACCTGACCGAGCTAGTGTGCCGTACCTGACCGAGCTAGTGTGCCGTGACCGAGCTAGTGTGTCGTACCTGACCAAGCTAGTGTGCAGTACCTGGCCGAGCTAGTGTGCCGTACCTGACCAAGCTAGTGTGTCGTACCTGACAAAGCGAGTGTGCTGTACCTGACCAAGCTAGTGTGCTGTACCTGACCCAGTGAGTGTGCTGTACCTGACCAAGCTAGTGTGTCATACCTGACAGAGCTAGTGTGCAGTACCTGGCCAAGCCAGTGTGCCGTACCTGACCAAGCTAGTATGCTGTACCTAACACGGTGTGCGATCCTTGATTAAACATTGATTTATGTATAGTTTACTATACTCCAGCGTTCTCTGTTGGGTGTGATATAGCTACCCAACCTTTAAAAATTTCAAGCTTTAATGATCAGGAGCTTTTCCTATCACCTTAACGAGTTTTCATAATTCAGCTTTTCAATCAGAGTGAAAAGAATAGGTTCCGAAGTACAAATTTCATTTAAAATCTTGTCATATTAAGGTGACATGATATCACAATATCATGGAGTTTTTAATTGGGATTTTCTTTCAAAACCACGTACTGAAGGTTTAGATGGACATAATTATTTCCTGTAGGATAAAAGAAATTTTTGGACTTTAAACGTCATACGTTCTCGTCAGGTATAACATGACAGAATTTTTCAGTGACTTTTCATACAAAATAATTGCTATTTCCTTGTAGTTGTTATCACAAACAAAGCTTCTTTAAATGTTTTTTTTAATTCAATGCACTTTTACAATGCATGAAAATCTATCAAATCATTATCACTTACTCCAGTAACCACTAATATTGATAAATTGTTTTCTTGATTGATTTTTAATCATATTTTCATATCTATAACTTATTTCATTTTCTGCTCTACTAAATCTTATCTATTCCTGTTGATTTGTATTATAGATGTGTAAACTTTAATACAAGTCATTAAAATTAATATACCATGCAGAACTATTAGTAACCTGTTCATGTAAATAGATCTAAATGTTATGCTCACTTTTAAAATTAATATTATTAATTTTTTGTAATTTGTCTGATTCTACATCATTATAGAGATATTAAGTGATTTTTCATTTATACTATAATCTTGGTGTCATGACATTTTGTGATGTCGAAATAAACATGGTTAACAGTAGTCGCATACGTAGGAAACTTGTATTTTTACACCTGTACGTCTTTGATATCGGGCATATAAAATAAAATGCCGTAAAGTTGTCTCACAAATCTATAAAAAAAATCCCCTATATCATTTTCATAAATTTGTAAGGAACTGAAAATTCATAATTGATACTATGTAAGTACAAACACAATACATACCTATATCATGAAGAGGTCTTAGAGGTAAGTTTGTAAAACATATTCCATAGTCAAGTCTTTGTATTTGTATTTGTAAGGAACTGAAAATTCATAATTGATACTATAATGTAAGTACAAACACAATACATACCTATATCATGCAGGTTTCTTAGAGGTAAGTTTGTAAAACATATTCCATAGTCAAGTCTTTGTATTTGTATTTGTAAGGAACTGAAAATTCATAATTGATACTATGTAAGTACAAACACAATACATACCTATATCATGAAGAGGTCTTAGAGGTAAGTTTGTAAAACATATTCCATAGTCAAGTCTTTGTATTTGTATTTGTAAGGGAAAATTCATAATTGATACTATAATGTAAGTACAAACACAATAC
This sequence comes from Ylistrum balloti, assembly GCF_031769215.1. Classification (NCBI taxonomy): domain Eukaryota; kingdom Metazoa; phylum Mollusca; class Bivalvia; order Pectinida; family Pectinidae; genus Ylistrum; species Ylistrum balloti. Next base: position 144,867 of record NW_026782195.1, read on the forward strand.
AACCTATATCATGCAGGTTTCTTAGAGGTAAGTTTGTAAAACATATTCCATAGTCAAGTCTTTGTATTTGTATTTGTAAGGAACTGAAAATTCATAATTGATACTATGTAAGTACAAACACAATACATACCTATATCATGCAGGTTTCTTAGAGGTAAGTTTGTAAACCCTATTCCATATTATAGTCTACCGCTGTCCTGAGTTGGTCTGAGGACCACATTAATGTCTCTGGTTGTATAAGTAAGTTTTCCTCTAAACGTTCTACCTGATTCAGGCACCTATGCACTTGAGTCCCAATCCATCTGTTAGTCAGGAATGCTCACAACACCTTTGACACTACCTGAGGGTTCTTGTCGTAATTAACCTGTACAGGTAACAGGCACACAGTTCCTATTGTCACTTCACAAGTTGTTACAACAAAATAAACAAAGCTGAATCAAGTCCTGACAGTTCTATAGAGTCAACAAATAGCTTTACAATTTTCATCCTGATTACCAAAGGAATGACCTGTTTACAGTGCCACAGGCAGCAATCAATGAAAAATTACTAATTATAACCACTCCAGTACAACCTGTATTTCCCCAGAACTAGACAAATCAATCTAAGCAGGCCAGCGATTTGTCTTTGCAGCCTGTTACCTTGTGAAGTAGATATTTCTGTATTGTAGCGGTTACCTGGCGTAATTGAAATCCACGGTCCATTAGCCTGGCTATTTATCCCATCCCACGAATATCCGAATATTGTAGGCTTGAATGATTTTAATTCTGAACAATGAATGACATCACACATAAATGTCTGAACCTTTTAGCTGATAAATTCCTGTGTCAAACTCTGAAATATTCCATTTACACCCGAAACCACAGAAAACACTTGATGTGGAGATAGAAGATCTGATAACAAAACCATGGACCAGTCTTTCTATCGCAACAAAAAAATTCAGCTTGATAAAATATCTATTGAAAAAAAAAACCAGAACCACAGCTGTTAAATCAATTACATGTAGAAAAGTGATGATTGATTCAGAAATATATGTAAACTGATAATTGCATGAAAATGATAAATTATTTCTATTCTACAAAAGGTGACTTTGAAGGTTATAAAGGTGTGATACAAAACCTAACTGTTGATGAAACTTCAGTTTAATAAATCAGAGTTCTCAGAGTTGTTTATTTGCTGGGTTAAATCATCTATAAACAACCAGAATCATTTTGAGGCAGGGTCTCCTTTTGTAGTTGGTGGCTAACTCACTAAATAACATGAGGAAGGCCCGTCACATGTTGTTCAGAGCAATTAGGGGTTAAAGTGTCTTGCCCACTGAACAGTCACATCAGCGTGGCCCAGTCCATTTCTTGACTGCCTGGTAGATACATTGAACTATGTACCTCACATCTTCACCTGAGGTTAGGTATGCACTTATTTTCTAATACAATTGAGCTATTACAGTCCTTAGTTCAAACTTTGGTAAAAACATTGAAAAATTAAATACCAGGTACATCTTATATGAGATGAAAATTCAACAATACTGCTGGGTGGAACAATATATGCCCATCCTGTCCCATGCCAAAGTGAAATAGCATAACCAAAATAATACTATAGACATTTAACAGTAAGAATCCCATCAAAACGTTACTGAGAAATTCCTGTTATTATCATAAAGTCTGCCAAGCTTCCAAGATGTGAGGTTAAAAAACTTCTTTCTGATACTAGATGCCTATATATTGATAGTGTCTACTGTTCTGATACTAGACACCTATATATTGATAGTGTCTACTGTTCTGATACTAGATGCCTATATATTGATAGTGTCTACTGTTCTGATACTAGACGCCTATATATTGATAGTGTCTACTGTTCTGATACTAGACGCCTATATATTGATAGTGTCTACTGTTCTGATACTAGACGCCTATATATTGATAGTGTCTACTGTTCTGATACTAGACGCCTATATATTGATAGTGTCCACTGTTCTGATACTAGACGCCTATATATTGATAGTGTCCACTGTTCTGATACTAGACGCCTATATATTGATAGTGTCTACTGTTCCAGCTATGTATAAGTTTGTTAGCTTGATAACAACTACAGATAACAATGTACTGTAAAGCTATGTAAATTAATAGCTCATATTCTGAAGTTCTGGGCAAACACTTAAAATGTTACAACTGTAATGAAATTTCAACTATTTTTTTTGTATATCATGTTGACTACACCATGTTGTTTAAATCATTTGTTGACATCCTCATTTGTCATGTAAAATTATGATTTGAGGTTAATTAAAAGAAAGAAGAAAGAAAGAAAGAAAGAAAAGAAAGAGAGAGAGAAAGAAAGAAAGAGAGAGAGAGAGACTGAGAGAGAAAGAAAGAAAGAAAGAACGAAAGAAAGAGAGAGAAAGAAAGAAAGAAAGAAAGAACGAAAGAGAGAGAGAAAGAAAGAACGAAAGAGAGAGAGAGAGAGAGAGAAAGAAAGAAAGAATGAAAGAGAGAGAGAGAGAGAGAGAAAGGAAGAAAGAAAGAAAGAAAACAAAAAGAAAAGAAAAATAAAAAGAAAGATCGAAAACTGAGGAAGGAGATTTACAACACAATAAAAAAAAAATGAAAATAAAATACTAAAAAACAACATAGAGCAATAACCTTCAAAAAACTGTCAAAGTTTCAACGACTTAAAATCGTGAGAAAAATCTTTAAAGCAAAGAACAAAATGCTGAAAAGAACAAAATTCTCCCTGAACCCCCTTGAATTTAAATACTGATCAGGGCAACACAACTTCATGTCATAGTCATAACGTCTACTAACTTTTAAATAAAAAAGGAATTAAATACTGGGAAAGGAGTTTTCTTGACAAACAAAACTTTAACCAAAGGACAATGTCCTACCATTTAATACATCCTGTCAAAAGTTTTTACAGGTTTATAAAAATATGTTAACTTTGACCTTTGACATGTAGGCAATTTATCAGTCCATGTTGCCAAAGTTTGCAAAAAGACACAGCAGTCATTTATTGTTGTGATAGTAACCTTTAACACTGTGGTATGTGGATGTCGTGACCGGGTGTATAACTTCACCTGCTATATGTACCCTCTGTATCAAATAATTGGTGTACAGCGATCGCTAACTCAGGTGGGTCAATATTTACAAACATCAAAGCAGGGGAAAGGCAAGGGTAGGATCAGGCATCACAGGTAGAAAAACGGACAGGTGTTTGTCTAACTCCAAACAGTTCACACCAATCCTTGTACATACCTACATTTCATAAACCGTTTGTAACTTTATCTAAGGCCACCATCCCTTATCAAAGAAATCATCAAACATTATAACAAATATTTTGTTGGGCAATTGTCCTCTGTTTCTTTGTGGTCGTTCGATATCAATTACTTGGTACCTAATTATTAAAGTCCATCCAGCTATAAAAATGGGTTTCTCATATGTTACCAAGTATTTGACTCTCTGCCTCATTCGTACAACACATTTTAAAATTCCCAGCTGTCTCAACTTATAGAGGACAGGAATGATAACCGAAAGAATTGCCATTCTGAAAATAAAACTTTTGTATGTGTGTTTTTTTTTTTTTTTTTTATGGGGGGAGAATGGGATTTACTCAGTTTCATGTTTAGAACACATTACAACAGGCAATATCTTACGAAAATAAAGTTATCAAACTATGGGATGTTTTAACTGGTGTGTCAAACAGAAAGCGGTGAAATCTTTTTATGTCACAGCCATTATTCAAAATTTTTGAAAATGGTGCTGTAACCTCATTGATAAATAAGACTTTAAATGTGGAGAATACATATAGAAAATTTATAGGTTATTTATGATTTCTGACTACACAATTTGAATACATGAGGTCTCTAGAAGTAAATTCCACGTTCTTCGTGAAACATCAATAATTCATCAAACAGATTTTTATGAGTAATAAATTCTTTTCAGTTAGAAACTAATCCTAATAGAAATCAATAGCACAGCTTACCTGTAGGCTGCTCCAAGCTTCCCTCTGACACTGATCCACCAACAAATACACCTCCTTCAATTGGATGCTTTAAAACTGGAAAAATGATAAACAAATATAAATGTTTGTATAAGCAGTAGGTTTAAAGCTTCATGTTTAGTGCAGTTTTACATGTTATTTTTCAGATTTCAAGAAAAAAAGTACACAATGATAATGAAGACAATTGATATTAAAAACATCCAAAAATCTATTTAAGTTAATCATTTATCAATTAAAAGATATTTCTGCATAAAACCATGCTAATATATGTTACAGAATTTTTTGTGTCCTAGAGATGACACACTTTTGTGTTTACCCAGATATGAATACATCCTCTACCACAGAAATAGTTACTATAATATATCAGTTTCCATTACTCTGTTACTACAATATATCAGTGTCCATTAATCTGTTACTAAAATACATCAGTGTCCATTACTCTGTTACTAAAATACATCAGTGTCCATTACTCTTTTACAAAAATACATCAGTGTCCATTACTCAAGTGATTTAGTTTGAAATCCAGTCAAATTATCAAGGTAAATTGTATCAAGAAACCGTTCAATTAAAGAAACTTTATCAATTACACTAAGTCTTAATTCAGCTGTAATAGTGAAAAATATAAACATCCTGAATTCAATATATCCCCATACTGAGATAGGTTACAATGAGAAAGTTATTTTTTAAGAGGTAAGAAAAACTACATCTTTTTTAAATGTAGAAACAACAAGAGTAAAATTGTACACAAACCTATGTGAATGTTGACTTTTAAGGAAATTCCTCTCTGATTTTCAATATAGTCCAATACCCAACACGAAATGTGGTACACTGGAGTACTAAACAGATAAATCCCAAGTTTATCAATACATTAGCCAACTTAGTAAAAGTTGGTCTATAGTACTCTCACTTAGAGATAACACTTCTACACCACACTATCAAAAGTTTGTCAATTTTAAGCTCAAGGAGGTGAAGAATAAAAATCGCTTGGTTTGTGTTTGAATAAGAAGATGTTCATTCAGCGGTAGGCTTAACCAATGTCATACCTTGGTTCACTTGCTTATTTGTACACGCTACTTAAAAGTTACGGAGGTCAAACATTTCCGTATATATTATCTAAATTTTACATGAATAGGTTTAAGTCCCACTTTCTTTGAACTCACGAATGATTAAACAGAATAAAGCATGAGATTATCAGAAACTGAATTAATTCAATGTAAATACTCCACATACTGTTATAGTTAATACTCCAAAGCAATATCAAGTCAGGTCTAGGTGAAGGATTTAGTCCCAAATTTTTCTTTTTTTATTGAAACATTTTTCAATAAACACACAAATCCAACATTATTACTGTGGCAAAGGTAGATTTCAGATAAATGGGACAGCTTGATGACTGAATAAGTAAAACCAGACAAATTCTGTATATTTGTTGCCACAAATCCACCTACAGCATTGTAAACTTTAGTAATGTGGACTGTTATAGCTGAAGACCAGTACAGCATTAGAACTGTTCTGGAATCTAATAACTATTTGTACAGTATTTAAATATCCAGGTTACATGATTTGAAACTATTGGTTCTGTAGAAACAGATTTAAATCTATAAACTTACATTTGTACATTCAAGAGTAATTTATAGTTAATGCTTAAAATGCAAATGACATCCACGTGCCACAATTCTAAAATTCTCGGGATTTAAATTAATTTAAAAATCAATGACATCCACATGCCACAATTCTAAAACTCTCGGGACTTAAATTAATTTAAAAATCAAATGTTAAAAAAAATACAAATAATTTCTAACTTAACATTCCCTGGAATAACATGTAGTATCTGGTTTTCAAATATTTCAGAATGTTGAGAATTTGATATGTGATTTCACTATTGATTAGTCAGCTGATATCGATTTCCTGTTTTTATTTGCCCAATTATAAAGAAGTATTAAATTCTTTTTAAAAAGATATATGATAAATATAATATTATCTTGTTAGTCTCTGCAGGTTACATTTCAATCAACGTTTCGATTTAAAAGTCATTTTTAATTTTGAAACATTTAAATGATATCAAAGAAAAGAAAAATTAAAGTGTACCACAAAAGTTGTTATTCCACAAACTTTTATGAAATTTGAAAAATAATACTGTTAAAATAAAATATTTTTACCTGATCTGTTGTCTGTGCATGTGGTCACTGTAAACTACATAGGTCTTTAACTGTGACTATTAACGAGCAATATTTTACCTACCACAGATGTATAGGTTAATTAGTAAATTCCACCTACCGTTCTGACACTAGCTTATAGTGACACACCGACCAGTTAAACACCTTTCAACAGTGTCAGTATGGCACCTACGTCAACTGGTTCAAATTAGGTGAGCCCGAAGTACACTAAATTAATGTGATACCTAATGGATCTATTGCCTAATGATGCATGACATTAAATGCTCCTATTTTACGAGTCTACATGAAGCACGGGCAAGAACAAGCAATCAATTATCACCATGTTGAAATATTTTAGATTTAATCAGGATATCAAAATATTATTACCTCCTACCGTAATTTTCTAAAAGAAATTTGGTACAATATATATTGTAAGTTACAAACAGCGGGAGTTAAAATTGCAACTTCTTGTGTTTAAACTGTGACAATGTCTATGTGTCTACAATGTACATATTTAAATGTGACTAAGTCTGAATGTCTGACCTGTCTGTGAGGTATATTATACTGTAACGATATGTGTGACCTGTCTGTGAGGTACATTACACTGTGACTAAGTCTATATGTGTGACCTGTCTGTGAGGTACATTACACTGTGACTAAGTCTATATGTGTGACCTGTCTGTGGGGTATATTACACTGTGACTATATGTGTGACCTGTCTGTGAGGTACATTACACTGTGACTAAGTCTATATGTGTGACCTGTCTGTGAGGAACATTACACTGTGACTAAGTCTATATGTGTGACCTGTCTGTGAGGCATATTTCACTGTGACTATATGTGTGACCTGTCTTTGAGGTATATTACACTGTGACTAAGTCTATATGTGTGACCTGTCTGTGAGGTATATTTCACTGTGAATATATGTCTGACCTGTCTATGGTCAGACTGAGCTCTCTACAGCTGATTCGTCTGTAAGGTACACAGAGCTTGCCCTTGTATCAGACAGCTGATCCCCATTAGTTCCTGAAGTCCTGATAATCCCAGAGTGACATAACACAGTAGTGATCTAAATCCAACTGATACCACTCAGCTATACAGACACCTATTACCCGTGCTGATCCACACCCCTAAACAATGTCTCCCGTCCAGACTGATCAATTCAGATACAGGAGATTAACAGTCACATTTCTGTCAGTCAACATTCAATTTGGACAGCACTAAAATTCCTAAACAAAGACTTTAATATAAAAAAATACAGGTCAGATATAAGACATATCTTTGATGTCAGATGAAATACATTATCATTCTCTACAGTGTATAATATATTTTAGACAGGTCGAACTCTCAAGACAGGTAAAATATTTTTTCAAATGTGATATTGGTTAAGAAAATATTTCTTTTCAAAGTTACATTTACAACTGATACTCAGTGCCTCCACAAGAAATGTTTTACTTTGAATAAGTATATATATATATTCTGAAGAGGTCTGACTACCTATCCACAATTTTATATTTGTCTTGGTCATGGTCAGTAGTTCCTTAATGAAGCATGAACATCAACAATATAGAATATTTCAGGTTTCCCCTTGACCAGGCCTAATTTCCCTCAGCTTAATCACTTTGGCCAGGAAACAGACCTGGTCTTAGAAAATTTCAGAATCCTGGCATATCCCTCAAACCCAAACTTTAGCGTCTGATGTCTGATTGGTTAATCATGGATTTTTTTAGGTTGAAAAATTAACATACAATAAACCTTGTGTCACTTTGAATCTGTGGATTGTTTGGATTTAAATCATTTTCTCATAATCTAATATTCCTCTATAAATATCATTAATGTATTATGTTTCCATAGCAACCAGTGATCTTACATTCATATAATATATCTCTCATAAAACATCAGATTTTTCACTTAATGTTTTAAATCATACTCAACATTTTACTTTGAACTTTTTTTTTCAATGAAAGATGTTTTAAAATGTGCAAGTGCTGTCTATTGTCAACAGCCTTCTTCAAAGACTACATGTATTTGACTAATAACCAGAAGTCTGGCGTGCCCCGGTAAGTCAGGGGTGTGATAACATTACTGTAATGCTAGAATAGAAAGTAATAATGAATATCAAAATCCAAACTGTGACTTTCTCGGGATTTATACCCGAGATATTATTTAATTTTCCGCCCTTCAAAAGGAAATTACCGTGAATATATAGAGATATTCTAATAAAAAAGTGTCTTTAGAAGAAGTAATGTCATTGCTGTCATAAATTTGTCGTAAATGTGTTAAAATTGGTCTCAGTGGCGTAAATGGTTGATAATTTAAGGCTGTTAGAGGATTTTTAGCCTCTGGGTACTGAGACGAGTTCACAAAGCTTATCGCTATAGGGTATATCCTTGTTGAAGATATATATATATACAGTGACATGTCATCGCTTAATTTATTTCTTATTTCACAACAAATGCCAAAAACTGAATTCAGATATCCACCTGCTAATCAATCACTCTTGTTGGCCAAGATGTAAGCTCATGAGGAACTGAGCGGGGACACCACTGTACTTAAGGAAAAACCCTTATGGTCAGGCAGGTGACTCCTTACCTTTTCATAAGGAATCAGTTTGTTAATTTTATTTTGTAGAAGGTCATACACATCATGACAGTTTTTTTATCAGTAACAAGCTGCACGTATGCTATTTAAATAGTACATGCTAACTATTATCTATATAGACAAGGTGGAAATTAAACATCAGTAGAATTTATTAATATGCTGCATGTACAACTGTAAGCTGAAATTTATTTATTTATTTATCTCCTACTCGGGTAATAAGTACATTATTAAATAAATCAAATAAATACATGAAAAAAATCAATTTTATTACATTCTTAGATGTAACAACTGCTTTTGAGCGTGTCAAAAAAAATTGATTTAATGTATTTGGCAGTATGTGATCATCCTTCTTTGAAAACTCGGGTCACCTCATGTCCAGTTCAATATCCTTGTTATAGTATATTGACGTAGTTCCAGAAGGGATTTCCACCGAGCCTCGGCCAATTCAGGACATTTCTGATTAACATTGGTATTTGACCCAATACTTCTTTAAATATGAATGGATTAAGAATTCAAATGATTGAACTAATATTAACTTCAAACGTGAACTGGACATGACATATATAATCCTACCTGTATACAGGTGTCTAGATAAACTATATACATAGGTATAAAGGATGAAATAGCCTGTGGCTACTACACCATAAATAGCTTTAATTTACCACTACATTTGTATCCATTTTGTGTCAGTTCAAATATTGACACAAAAGTAGACAAACATGTTGAACAAGTATATAAATAAGCTTCTCTGTCTGTTGTAGATTTTCACCACAAAAGTTTCATTGTAATCTACCTCTAGTTGTTCCTGTACATATTAATGAGGTATCTGAAGAATTTACTTGGAGCTGGGGATTGGTATCAGATCCACTTGTCAAAGTTATAATCACTCTCCACATCAAAATGTATGATTAATAACCATTTGTCCTGTTTCTCTTGTACATATGTAGAGGACATAACACAAATAGTTGGCCAGTCTAACACCAAAGGTCAAGGGTTGACAACATTGTGTAGTCCAGGCCAGACTGATATCAGTGTGTAGTCCAGGCCAGACTGACCACATTGTGTAGTCCAGGCCAGACTGACAACTGTGTGTAGTCCAGGCCAGACTGACAACAGTGTGTAGTCCAGGCCAGACTGACAACAGTGTGTAGTCCAGGCCAGACTGACAACATTGTGTAGTCCAGGCCAGACTGACAACTGTGTGTAGTCCAGGCCAGACTGACAACTGTGTGTAGTCCAGGCCAGACTGACAACAGTAGGAAGTCCAGGCCAGACTGACAACAGTATGAAGTCCAGGCCAGACTGACAACAGTAGGAAGTCCAGGCCAGACTGACAACAGTGTGAAGTCCAGGCCAGACTGACAACAGTGTGAAGTCCAGGCCAGACTGACAAGTATGTAGCCCAGACCACTCTGACAATGTGTTGTCCAGATCACATACAATACACAAATATATTTGACTTCCTGAATATAATTTCAGACCGAATTCCTTCTAATAATCTTATCATGTTTGTGAGTATGTGTGAAGACATTTTGATACTAATATCTCTAGGAGTACTACTTGTAAAATCATTGCTATTGATAACGTCACACTGTACAAGTACTTACCCTGTACCAAGGGTACCCAGTCACATTACAAGGAGCCCCACCATCACCTTTACAGGGATAAGTGCTATAAAGATCAATTATGTAGCTGTCGTGTTTGAAACGGGGTTGGTAAATCTGAATATTTATGCTGATGAAGTGACATTTGTAAATATTTGAACAAATTACTTGAAGAAATAAAGTGGAGTAACATGAGATTTTATTGAGGATTAAATTTGAATCCCTGACTATGGTGAAAAGGAAAGAAGATAAAATGTCACACAACACAGGAAATGTTTAATGTTCGGTCAGACTTGTTCAAGCAATTTGTTTATAGCAATCCTCTACCGATAATAACTGTTTTGTAACAGTCACAAGCAACACGACATGCAGCCACTCATTTTGGTCCCAAAATTTATCGATTATGACCAATTTCTGTTAATTTTATTTCACTGAAGTTAGTTCCAGTGGCCAGACCAGACAAATCAAAAGATCTTTTGTGAATATTAATGAATCAATTTCTGTAGAGGACATCAACATAATGCTGACACTTTGTTCAATATACATGATTATGTCACTGTATTGTAAGCTGTCATTAAATACTCCACAACATTAATGTTTAACCTACAAACAACTGTAAGTATATCGTAAAAATTGCGTCCGTCTCACTTATCGATACAGTAAACATAAAAGTGCCGAATTTGCTTTATATGCTGTACATACCAATTATTAAAAGTTCATAGAATGTAAAGAATTTAATTTCATTTAAAGTTACAAAAAATGTAAAACGAAAAAAAAAAGAAAACTTTAAAAGCTTCAAATGTTTATCTCGAAAGCAAGATAAACATTAAAATCAAATAGAAAGAAAAGCATACTTAGGTCTTGATTAAAATCAAGTGAATTTTAGAATTAAATTTCTTAATAAAGGTGTTTCATATTGGTAAACAAATTTTAAATACAAACTTCTTATTAAGAAACAAGTAAAAATGCTTTACAAGCACATTATATATTGTAATTCCACAGTGAGTGTAACATGTTTGTCAGCACTGTTCTATGTGGATGACAACAAAACTCGTTAAAATCTTAAAAGTAATTTGACAAGATTTGTAAAGATTTTTAATTTTCCTTGTGAAGTCAAATTATTTGTCTACTCGTACCTGTCATTATCATTCTCATTTTAAGAAAATTTTGACTTACCTGGAGTTTGTTTTTATCCCTTTTTGTGTGATTGAAGAAAATCAAGAAAGTCCTGTGTGTTAGTGGAGTGAGAACAAACTATATCCCTGTCTACTGTCTGGTTCTCCAATGGCTGCCTGACTCTAAATGGATTGTCCAATACCCTTTCTAGGGTCTGAATTAGCCTAATTTCCTCTCAGTCTGAACATGTCATGGCCTATAAGAGTTATACACAAATGTAGTTTTAAATGTGTAAGTCTCCTTATCCCAGGTATGATAGAACAGTTTTTCAGCTGTTTAGAAGCTTAAGGACTCTGTTTTTGAATTCACAAATCCCTTGTCAATGGCTCTGCATTGGTCAGTTCCAAAACCATTAGAAAATGACCGGTTTAAAAGGGCTTGTAATGCGTCCATTTCTGACAAGATTACATATGAATGTGATGCGTGTTTACAATACATGTGTTTAATCAGCATGACTAATTCAGTGTTCTTAACTTGCTGGTAAAAGGCGCTATTTAGTGTTTAATCGGTAAATCCTGGTACAGTCACCTAAAATCCAATTATAAGTCAGATTAAGGAAAGAAGTAAAGCAATGTGTACCAGGCTGACTTTATGGAAATATGTGGACATATCACAAAAACAATTACTGGTTTTAAACCAAGAAAGCAAGGCAAAGAGATATAGAAATCTTTTCTGGAGTGGACGAGAACATTTTTGGTAATGTTGAATTGTACAAATTTGTCAGAAAAATTTATAAAAAAAAAAAAAATAGAAATCCGAAAATTATTATTCGTGACTAGTATTACGTCAAATATGTAACAGGATGAGATGGAGTTACAAAAAGATGAAAGAAAACTAGTGATGAGCCAATAGTGAGCTTGACTCTAGTACGTAGGACATATGAAGTATTTCTTAATTATGAAATCATTGTGTCAATGAAATTATGATTTTTTAAAAATAACCATGAAAACTGAGCCTAACAACGTCTGATATGAGAGTCGGCGATCTTCATTTTTATTTTTTTCAAAGTCTCTGAAAACGTGATTTTATAAAATGCAAAATAATGTAGTGATCTTGACCTAAACATGTTAGCTACCTGAAGAAAAGCTTGTGTAAGGTATTAACATATTTAACTTAATTGATACTTATTAAAAGACATCTATATGTTTTATGTAGATTGTCATATGTACTCCGTTTCACAGACACTATATCAAACGAGTGATTTAATAACCATGTTAATTATATAGATAAAAAGGATATACACCATGAAAAAAATTACTTTGTTTATAGATATACAATATACAGGTGTTAGCTGAATTCCCTGTATGTTAATATTTGTGAATTATAGGTGAAAAAAAGTTCTATTCAATAATTGATCAGGGTTTTATTCAATATTTGATCAGTGCAGTATAACACGGCTTAGGGAAAATAGCATTGACATCTCAGCCACTCATCTTACCAAGCAGGAAATATCCAATGAAATGAATACATCACAATTTTCAGGTTTCGGTTTATCTTTTGACAGATCTTAAGATTCGTATTAGATAGTAGAGATGCATATCTCAATATGATATACCTACACATAGCCACTCAAAGGTAGAATGTGATATACTAAAACACGGAGATCCTTATAGAAAGACAATTTTTTTTAAAGATTAAATGAGAAATACGCTTTAAAGGAAATTTATACATGTGATGCACCAGATATATATTCTAACATTTGTCTTTTCTCGTCCTTGGAGAGAAAGCATGCATTGTTTCCAGTAAAATGGAAATACATGTGCATTCCAACCAGGAAAATTGTATTGACAATGACAAACTTGACATGTATCAGGTAACATGTTTGTTACATAAGAACATGATCACTGACAACCGTAACAAAGGAATGGACTTTCGATCAACCGATACTATCATTGACAGAGTAGGTAAGAAACATTGGCAGGACTTTATCTCCTCTAGAACAGGTAAACACTATCAGCACTACAGGCTATCGGGAAATCTTTTATCTCGCGGTGTTACCTACATGTCTATACACTGGGGACCTGGAGGTTGTATAGAACCCTCTGTGATGATTAAAGGGGTGACGCTGCTATTACAGACCATATAGCATAAACTGGATTTTTCTCCCAAAATCATATACATAATTAAATTTAAATCCTTAAATCAAACGTGTCTGTACATAACTTCCTTCCTGTTATACATGTAAAGAAATCCAATTCCATCAAAGAACCAATTTTAACTTATTCAAACAGATGCCCTTGAACTTTTCTGAATAAGACAAATAATCAAACAACCCTATAGTCTTTTCAGATACACTATAAATTCATTTCTTTTCCTCAACCAGCTTTTTACTAAAACACTAAAACAGCTCTCTCTAATCTACATTTATACAAAGAAAAAAATTGTGAACCATCTAGTCTTCCTTACTGTAATTTCTTTTAAAACAAATACAAAATAAATTTGTTCATCTATTTTTCATCAGTTTCAAGCTTGTTAGTTTACACAGATGCATGCTGGGACTTGGATGCAGGAGAAGAGTTTTACAGACACAGAATTTGTGATTTCTAATAATACCCCGTAGTATTGTTTCTTACACAGACCAGAATACCTAGAGAACCTGACAATCAAACCCTAGTTGTCCTACATGTTTGCTACACCCTCTGTTTGATACTTATCTAAAATTTAATCTCTAGATAAGCCATGATAATAGCACTCCAACAGTGCTTAAAAACAATTTGTTTTTCTTTTCAAATCAGTAACTTTTTCCTTCAGAATATATCTAGACAGACGATCAAGGAAGATGATTTACAGAGAATGTACATGATATCAATGTCCAATATACATAGAAAGTAGTTTTGGTTGATTAATGATAGACACAATCAGCTTCATTCAATGGCATCCAACTCAGAGGCTTGGATATACAATACATTTTTAAATTGTTAAAGTTTGAAATAAAATATCAATTTTAACTCACTTTTAAGCGATACTATTAGAATGGTCACTATGGGACAAGGTCTTAAGTTCCAAGTAAAACCGTATGTTGTGTTACCTTCTAAAATAATTTTACCCGAATGTAAATAATATGAATTGTCTGGCACAAAATATTATACTTACATCATCCAAACTTCACCAGATTCGTTAAGGAATATACTGTTTTGTCTGGATTTTCACCTGTACAATACCTGGATAAGATGTTTACTCCACCTGTCATTGTTGTGTACCACATGCCTATAATTGATGGAGCACTAATAACTACCTACCTAAGGCAGATTGACAGCTCGGTGTTTCTCCTGCCAGGACTTCCCACCATCTGATCTACTTATATCACCTGTGTGGACACCAGGTACAATCCGGGACATTCACAAAGGTATAACACCCAGTAATCACACGATACAGTCAACAGGTTCTAGAATTGTAAGGAACTCTTCTGAGGTGTCTGCACGATAGGCAACAGTTCTTGTCAATATTATATATGAGCTAATCAGATTTTCCCCAACACCTATCTACCTCTACAACAATCGTCGTCACTCGACTACAGGAACGGAATAAAGCGGATCATGATCACAAGTATACTTCTTTACAAAGTTACCGAGAGTGAAACAGATGGCGAGTGAACATTATGATTATGGCTCTCATGTGACTTATTTTGTCATTATCTAAAACAGAATTCTATAATGATTTGTTGAATACTAGTGAACGTTTTATGTTCTTTTGTTGGCTTGTAGAAAAAAAAAAAATTGAAACATCAAAACAAGGATTCAAATTCACCTGAACATTTGAAACCTGCAAAGATGCTCTCTTCCAGTGGGTTGCCTATACTCACCTGGCCCAGTTCCACTAAACACTCATCTCCTTACTCCAATATCTAAGTCTTTAACATGATGAAAACACCATATACAAACCTGATTTGGGATTTCCATTGCTAAGTGCATATAATTAAATACAATTGGAAACAAGGGCTGCTAACAAACACAATGTGACAAGATAGGAAAATGTACTAGACTACATAAGGAATATCCCACCCAAGGTCAAGACCGATGTTGTAACCATGAAATAAGGCCTGCCTAATTCTGCTTCACAGGAAACTAACTACTGGTAATGAAAAAAATCTTTTTCTCCATATCAACAAGATATAACTTTTCCAAGTATGTAAACATTGTTAATCGTTCTAAGCAAAAACTTAGAATAATGTCATTTCATCTCTCAACAATAATGTTCAGTCTTCATAAATGTTTCTACAGAATATCAGTACCATATCACTAATAGGCTGCCAAGTCTCTGGACAACCCTAGTACATGCATCACCTTGGATGTTGTCCTTGTAAAAACTGTAACCTAGACATTCATCATGAAATAAATTGCTAGCTGATCACAATAATAGCTATTGCTTTCTTGGTATTTTAGTCCTAATTGCTCTCCCTTTATAGCCATCCACATTTTTTTCCATTGTCGTGGTCGATAGACTACCACAAAAAAAAATATACAGTTGTGGAAAGTAAGAACCCTTCTGACAACTGGTACATCTGATCCAGGTGATTGTTAAAGCTGGTTTTTTTTTTTTTTTTTATAGAATATCAGGGTATATGTACTGATATGGAATTCTGTGTAAAATAATTCAAAGTTTACAGATGATATACAAACTTACTTTTACTGTGTTGATCATGATGTTCCACATCACTGGTAGGTCCTCGATCATTCCAGTGTGAATATCCTGGTTAACTACACGATTCTTTCTGCAAAACACAATGATAGCCCATAAGGGTCAATAAATATATCCATCAGAGGTCAAGACAGCTGGACAAGCTGCTAACAAGGCCAACAAAGCTGGCAAAAATCAATTACTGAGCAATGACATCGACCAGCAATTACCGCTTGGTACAACAATGGAGTGTCCTTAAAGCCATTTTACCTGTATGGATGGGCAGATAACGGATGCCCCAGGTTGTATCTTGTAGCATAAGAGATAATTCATCACTGACTCATCGATTTCGTGTTTCTATCAAACATGATGGTAATGAAATATTGAGTAGGATCAGAAATCAAAACCATTATGGATTTGCTTTTTCACACTTATCAATATCATTGATTCCAATTAATTATTAAAGATTAATGGTATAAAACCCACTGGGTTGATGCTATCTTTTCATTCTCAACCTAATTAGTGAGAGTAGTGAGCACATGTACTTCTGGGAAAACACTTAGTAACCACTATTTGTTTGTCAACAATAACCAACTACTTCAGCAAAAGTATAGGGATTATTTAATCAGAAAAATGAAATTGATCTACTGAAAATGGACAAAACAACAATTTAAAAGCATTTATTTGGTGATATTCCTCTGCATGAAGTTAGATTTTCATTTTTTCGTTGGCTGGGTTTATCCTCTCATGCACAGTCAGTCGTTGTGAGGCAGAGTCTTCTTGTAGCCAATCGTATGCCATCTAGAGGTGTCTTCCTTGCAGTTGGATCTTTGATGTCCTAACTTTAATAACACTTCCCAACAACTGCCTTCAATCAAGATGTATAAAATTGAATTTGATCTGTAAATCTAGATTGCTATTTCTAATTACCTTGACATTCAGATTTGAACTGCATGACATGTGACACGCTTCCCACATGGTGTTCAGTGAGGTTGTCACCAACTACTAATGAAAAATTGTCTCAAAATCACAATGGTTGTTCATGGAGCTAAATATCAAGTAAACAAACTCAAGCTGACATCAATACTTTGGACGTTCACAGGTCTCAATGCTTTTTCCCATATTATGCAGTCAACATTTGAAAATCTTCTCATTTTGCCCAGAATATATCCAGACCATACCCAATAAACACTTTACCACAATACGTTTTCTGTTGAATGAATAGCCTTTATACATAAATCTACATTTTGTATTGCCTTCGTTAATTCCCTTCCTGAATATACAAAGTACAACATTCCAAATCTTGTAATTGGTTTTCGCACGCTATTCACTACAAATTTTTTTCCTTTTATCAATAAAATCCATATTACCCCTATTTTTTCATTTTATTTTCTGTTCACCCAATTATATGCATCTGTAATTGATAATGAGAATACAAAAACTTTAATGGATTTTTAACCAGTTAAAAATTTATCATTGAAATTCATGCCTGATTACAGAGAGCAGATTATAGGCCCACCTACTCTCTATGATATAAACCATTCCTTTTTATAACACTATGGTAAAATATACCATATAACATTCCCGTCCACATGATCACAGGCAACTTACATTTGTGCGTTCTGAAAAACAGTGATGAATATTTAAACAAACACAACCATTTAAAGGAAAATTCTGAAATAACACCACAGAAATTAGACTAAAAAAAGCATAATTTGTTGTTGCTCCAAACATAAAATTACAATGAATATTCTTGTTAGGTGTTTCAGTAAGAGCATGAAAAATTAGTCAAAGACTGAAGTACCAAGTGATCAAACAGTCGAGGGAAATATTTTCCTCTCTCCTGATAAACACTTTGAAATCCTAGAGGGATCTTGGCACCCATCATTGTTTGATCTTTAATTGTTCTTTCAAAGTTGGATATTTTCCATTCTTTTCTCATTTATCCTCAGTTTTTTGCTCCTAATGATACAAAATTTGAGCATTCCTTTGCAGAAATACCAATAATTATATATCTAACTGCTAAATCAAAGATGTGTCACCTCTCAGCCATTTTGTTTTTCTGATCAATCCCGAAATGAAATTGACACAAGGGACCAATGAGTATCTACTCATGAAATTTGAGAGATACCCTTCCAATACATTTTTAAGAAATAACGAATACAAATTTCATTCTAAAAATCCAAGATGGCCACCTGTCAGCCATATTGTTTTTCTGATACCAAGGGGAGCCAACAAATAAAATTTGAGAAAAATCTTTTATGTACATCTCAAGAAATGGCAATAACAAAACAAAAAAAATTACAGATGATGTGCCACTGATGAAGGTCGATTTGAATAGCCCATCATCTGATGATGGTGTGCTGAAAATTAAGAACTTTTTATAACCAGTACTATGATTTTCTTGCACAAGATCTGAGCTTGGCAAAAAGAAATTCAATCATCATCATTGATTTACAGATATTTATTCATATAGTAAAATTCTTTTCTTTTTTCCTAATCCTTTTAAGACTGTTAGGATAAACAACCTCAGGACCTCACCAAGGTGAACCCATACATCAAGTATTAAGTTCTAGTGACTAGTAGTTTAGGAGATAGAGACAGGACCAACTTTTTATTTGATGTAGGTCAAGGGTCAAAATGTAGGTCAGAATAGCCTATTTTTGATACATTACAGACTGCCTCACCTAGATGAAACCATACCCCAATTATGAAGTTCCAGTAGCCCTGCACAAAATGCTAGCAGGACGGACGCAATGCAAAACTATAGTCCTGCCCCCAGCCCCCATCCCTTGGACTAACAAGTTATAGTAAGTGGAATAGATACAATGTTTATTGAATATTGAAACATCATAACAAACAGAAGTTTCAAGGATGAAGACAGTTGAAGTGAAAAATGCTGTCTCAGATCCTATGTAAAAGTGGCACTTTCTCTCCAATAGAAACAGTGAATTTAATACAAGTTAATTGAATATCACATCCAACCATCATCAAGTATAGACTTTATAAGTCTATTAGTGCTCAAGTTAAGGATATCATGGACTTACTCAAACTTTTCTCAAGTATTTTTACGATAATATGGGTGCCAAAACTCAAACTCAGCTTTTAAATTAAACAGGTCTTAAGCATTTGTGATGTGGGGACATGATCTTGTTAGTGATGTGGTTATCTGGTCTTTGGACATGTGTCAAAATTCAAACTTTGCTTGAGACAAACTCCAGGGTAGCAATGTGGCCACCTCAAGTCTTGGCATAAACTGGACTCAATGTTGATGTGGATACCTCATCTTGTTAGCGATGAGGGCACCTGGTAATAAACAAGTGCTAAAACTCAAGCTTTGCTCCAGATGGGCTCCAGTGTTAGTAATATGAGCATCTTAAGTCTCAGCTTAAACCGGAGTGCAGTGTTAATGTTGTAAGGACCTAATTTTTTTAGTGATATGAGCACCTGGTCAGATGTTAAAATCATTGATATACTTTGTAAGAATGATCAGTACAATATGATATAATAACAAATCACAAGATAGTTGTGAAATGAGTTATGTCCTCAATTTGATAAGTAGTTGTGCAGAACATAACAATAAATCTTGCATTAGCCTCGTTCTTATAGAACTGGTTCTAGAAAAATATACAGGTGTATTTTTGTTATCTTAACCATCAATGGAGATGTTTATGTATAAAGGTTAAAAGGATGATACTCATACAAACAAATCTTTACTTAGTATCAAATTCCAGAGTAGGAGAGCATCAATTGTAAGGACCTAAAAAATACCTATAACAATATGAAGACAAAGAGGGCAGGTCTGACAAACTGGTTTAACTACTTTAACCAGTCTACTTATCCCATTTAACAAGTCAAATGATGCAACAATAAAAAGTTTTCATCAAACAGATGTTCTTTTATATGATTTTTATATACAGTAATTAAATCTTGCACTAGACCATTTAAACTAAGTACTGTGCCCAGGATTATATTTCTGTACCTGGTATGTGACAATTAATGATGATGCAATTCAAAAGAAAAGGCCCACTGGGACTAAATACTTCGTAGAGTTCAATATATTGTTGTCTTTGATTACAGGGTGGTTAAGAATAATAAGACTGGACCAATATATGCCAGGCCCAGAAAAATTCAGGACTTGTATGGAAAAGGTCACAAATGTTGAAATGTTGTTATGAGCTGTTTTATTTTGATAACAAATTAAAGCATATCAAGTTCTACACAAATGTGTGGAAAAGGAAAGAAATCTGAACAAGATTGAAATACTGAAAAGAACAATAGATAAAAACTTCATGAGCTATTGTTGAATCAAAATGCTGTTAATGAGAACACAATCTCATGTTGTGCTTTTTAAGTCTACAAAGTTAAAAATGTAGAAAAAAAACAAAAGGCAATAACTCCAAGGCCAAAAATGGAAAATCAGAATCCATTGAGCATTACACAATTTTAAGTTATGCTTAATGGCTACCAAGGTTCAGCAAACTGGTAATAAAACTGAGGGAGGTGATCTCCATACAAAAAAAAAAAAAAAAAAATGCTTAAGGAAAAACCCTTAAAGGGCAATAACTCCTTTAAGAAATTACTGAATAAGTCTGCTGTACAACTTCATGTCACAGTAATTAAGCCTACCAAGTTTAAAAGGAATAGATTGAAAACTGAGAGAGGGGATCTCTGGACAATGTTAATTGATATTATAAAATCAAGAGGCAGTAACTCTTTTCAAATGAAATTGTTGTTCAGAAAAATGCTATTTCATGTCATGGTGATTAAGTCAACAAAATTTGAATAAATAATTGAATATTACTTGCATTTGTACACAATGCCCTTATTTTGCAATAAAATACAGGTTTACAGGAAAGACCTGTAATATACTTAAAATCCTTTTGCTTCTTGTGTCACGGTTAGAACAGCACAGACACAGTGCTACACACATTGTGACGGGAGAAAGATAGGCATCACTGCCCACAGTGACGCAGCAGATTTAGCAGTGAGGGCGCAACAACAATGTGCAGCATGATGAGTCGACCAGACCCTGGTTAGGCCCAACCACCCAAACTGTCTCAAAATGGTTCTTTCTTTTTCTACACAATGCTCAAATTTGCCAATAAAAGGGGCATAACTCTGTCAAAAATAACTGCAAAATTCAGTAATGCAACATGTATGAGCTATTTTGGCTGCGGATATTTGTAGCAAATTTCAAAGAACAGAAGGACAGGAAATTTTATACCATAGTAAAACTTGTAACTCACAACCTGATTTAAATGACTATGTTAACTTCATCAGAGAAATTGCCAGTATGAAGCATTTTTGGGTTGAGGTAAAGAATGTATTAGAAGGTAATGAATCAACAGGACTTTTTGGATTAACTACAATCTTGAGTACACAAATGCTGGTCAAGAAGGCCACGGGCCTCAATAGTCACTTGAGTCCCATAATATCATAGAAATAATTGTGTTAACACATTGTATATATTATGCTGATGTAAAATGAGCATAACATCAACCGACATCTGATGTTAAGGACTATAATCAAGTTTAAATTTTAAAAAAATTTGCTCAGAAACAGAGTTTTCCTACATAACTACAGTATGTCGTCCCCACGTGAGACTCTGGAGTCATCTTATACATAATTCTTCTAAAACACTGCAAGACCCTTCCATCTTAAACAGCATTTGATTCTACCATAACTGAGTTAAAAGGGGTTTTTTATTTTGAATTTGCTCCTATCTTACTCCTATTGGCCCTGCCCCTCTGCCAGGGTTAAAATGTCCATACCATCAAGCTATCGTCTTACAATGATTATAAGAATTCTAACCATGAATGAATCATAATGCTGTCATCCAACAAAGTCTGAATTAGTTGCTTTTGTTCCTGGCTTGCCTATGCGAGGGGGCAAACTCCAAAAAAGACAAATTATAAGGAATTGGTTTACTTCATTTGAGTGTAAAACATGGTGGAATTAGACGTCTCATTGACAAGTATTACATACACATATTGTCACTGACAAACACCATGGAAATCGTGCAAGTTGTTCCAGGTCATCAAAATTTTGGTAATGTACCAGAAAACCCTTCCAAATTTGGAAGTATATGATTCTAACATACTTGTGTCTGAAGGAAAAGATTTTTGAAGTTTCAGACAGCTAGTTTGACAGACCTCCACCCTGAGAGTTAGTCAAAGTCAAAAAGTGCAGATCATGAAACTGCCATTCCATGCAAACAAAATTTGAATCATTTGCATGAGAATTTGACAAAATGTACCCAAGTGTTATTTTCCGGTATAAATTATTACTAACTCCACCCTATCTCCACTAAACATAATGATTGTAGGTTGTAGAATTCACAACTTTGGTTAAAGACACTTCCCTCCAATGCACCAAAAGACTTGAAGCCTGCAAATCTGCAAATGTCATCAAATTTGGTTCTAGAGAAGGCAGCATCATCAATTCTTTTGGATACAAATTCAACAGATACACACAAGGTCGTGAAAAATAGGTGACTTGAGACTTTGTAGTCTTCTGCCATCCTGCAAATTTGTAGTACGACTGGTCAGAGCCATCACATCTGGTTCTGTATCCTCCTACAGCCATCATGTCTGTTCAAATTCAGTACCAGCAATCCAAAGGGCAATTACTCTTGAACATCAACAACATACACCAAAGCTGCACAAATAATTTTCAATGAAAAGTCAGATACACTATCCAGCCCACTTTGTGGGAAACCTAAAAACAATTAAAAATTTTTATATTAGTTTGTAAAGGAGCTGATGGCTCAATTACTACCAATTAAATATCTCAAGAATTCAAGGTTCAACTTCAATGTCCCCAAAAGTTTTGGTGACTGAAATACTATCTTCTATAGTCACAGTAGAACGGGTACTTGGACTAAGGGGAATAACTCCATTTGATTAGCGATGAATCATACAGAAACAGGCATGACCATAATGGTGGACGAAAAGTTAAAATTCATATTACAATAGACTCTCCGGGATGAATGCAAGGATTTGGTAAACAAAATTTGAAATCTAATGTGGCTGTTGGTGGCAGTCACCTTGAATATCCATTGAAGCTTAAAATGGAATACCTATAAACACTTTAAATGAGGTTTCAGGAATATTTCATCAGTACATGATAAATATATATGTAGCTATTGACTAATGTTTCTTCAGTAGTTAAAGATAAGTACAGATGTAGCTGTGAATAAGTTTCTGGAGTACTCCTCCTGTAGTTATAAATAGCAGTAGTTGCTGATGTTTCAGGAATATCCCTTTAGAAGTTATAAATAGCAGTAGTCCTAAATGTTTCAGGATATCCCTTCTGAAGTATATGCAGTACAAACACTCATTTCTGTCAGACATTGGTAAGAAGTTACATTTGAAAAGCTATCCAACAGATGGGACTAGAAATATTACCCAGTGATACCACTGTCAATGTCCTCCTTTGTATATTGAGGTCAGAAGTATGAAATGTGCTGATGGCAAAGTCAGTTCCTAATACCCTAGAAATACCGGTACCCCTGATATGTCATTCAGAACTAGTGTGTAACACACTATGACAAAGTAACCAATGCTGATTAACTCATGAAAAAATAGCTCCGCAAAGGCGGGCAATATCCCACAGCCTTATCATAAAGTTGGAAATGTATGGTTGGAGTAAGTGGAAAGTTATCTCTAGAATGAGATCACCGGAGATCACCATTTTCACTGAGCATTTTGGTTCTACGGACGCTAATAAGCCTGTAGATTTTTGTTGGCATTTGCTTTCCGCTCATTATGTCACGACATCACTGCAAATCTCCATTTTCATTGGAGATGTTGGGTCTATTGACCAACGGAAGTTTCAGTTCTTGTTCTCATCAGACATTCTTGAGATAATGGGTGGAATGCAAATTCAAGATGGCGGCCGTAACCGCCATATTCAATATTGGGCAACGACGAAAAACAATAGGGTTGTATAGGTCAATAGGCCCAACATCTTCAGTGAAAATGGTGACCACCGGTGTTGTCATTCTTGAAATAATGAGCCGAATGCAAATTCAAGATGGCGCCCGTAACCGCCATATTGGATATCACGCTGTGACGAAAAACAATAGGGTTGTGTCCATTGGCCCAACATCCCCAGTGAAAATGGTGATGATTGGTGATGTAGTTTTGGAGATAATAAGCGGCATGCAATTGTGGACGGACGGACGCCGTGCGTGATCACAATACCCCACACCCTTTCGGGCTGTGGGGTAAAAAACCCTAGTTCAACCAACCCTATCTCTTGGTGGTCTTTTTTCTTAACAAAAGAAACAATTTCCATTTTTTTCTCAAAACTGCACTTTTATTCACATGTCTGCTGGCAGTTTCTGTTTTCTGTTGTTTACTTGTTTTTTGACCTGAAGTATTCATTCATCACATCCAGAGCCTGGGATTCTTTTCCGTAATCCTGAAATCGCAAATAAGAAATACTAATGAATATATCACAATCTAGTTCACCAGACATTTTTTGTAGTGTTCACTTCTATTTTTCATTTATAAATATAGCTTGAATTTTTCTGTGAAATAACACTAGACTTTTATTGAATTAATAGCATCTTATATAACTGAACTTCAAACAATCACAAAGACTGTCTGTACAGCTACTTTAATATACATGGTATGTATAGCTGCTTAAATAGACACCGTCTGTACAGCTGCTTAAATAGACACCGTCTGTACAGCTACTTTAACAAGCACTGTCTGTATAGCTACTTTAATATACATAGTCTGTACAGCTGCTTAAATAGACACTGTCTGTACAGCTACTTTAACAAGCACTGTCTGTATAGCTACTTTAACAAGCACTGTCTGTATAGCTACTTTAATATACATAGTCTGTACAGCTGCTTAAATAGACACTGTCTGTACAGCTACTTTAACAAGCACTGTCTGTATAGCTACTTTAATATACATAGTCTGTACAGCTGCTTAAATAGACACTGTCTGTACAGCTACTTTAACAAGCACTGTCTGTATAGCTACTTTAATATACATAGTCTGTAAAGCTGCTTAAATAGACACTGTCTGTACAGCTACTTCAACAAGCACTGTCTGTATAGCTACTTTAATATACATAGTCTGTAAAGCTGCTTAAATAGACACTGTCTGTACAGCTACTTTAACAAGCACTGTCTGTATAGCTACTTTAATATACATAGTCTGTAAAGCTGCTTAAATAGACACTGTCTGTACAGCTACTTTAACAAGCACTGTCTGTATAGCTACTTTAATATACATAGTCTGTAAAGCTGCTTAAATAGACACTGTCTGTACAGCTACTTTAACAAGCACTGTCTGTATAGCTACTTTAATATACATAGTCTGTAAAGCTGCTTAAATAGACACTGTCTGTACAGCTACTTTAACAAGCACTGTCTGTATAGCTACTTTAATATACATAGTCTGTAAAGCTGCTTAAATAGACACTGTCTGTACAGCTACTTTAACAAGCACTGTCTGTATAGCTACTTTAATATACATAGTCTGTAAAGCTGCTTAAATAGACACTGTCTGTACAGCTACTTTAACAAGCACTGTCTGTATAGCTACTTTAATATACATAGTCTGTAAAGCTGCTTAAATAGACACTGTCTGTACAGCTACTTTAACAAGCACTGTCTGTATAGCTACTTTAATATACATAGTCTGTACAGCTGCTTAAATAGACACTGTCTGTACAGCTACTTTAACAAGCACTGTCTGTATAGCTACTTTAATATACATAGTCTGTAAAGCTGCTTAAAAAGACAAAGTCGAATAATTACCCTGACGACTACACAGCTGCAGCCTACCACCTTTCTGGCTTTTCCCTCCTTGTCAATCTTACAAAGTCCAGCCCATTCTCCCAGCTTTTTGTTATCATCAACCTGCCAACATTAGAAAATAAAATGTCCATTTAAAATAAGGAGAAACCTGGAAATGGGAATAACTGAACAATTTCACTTACAAGAAGTCAAATACAAGCATCAGAGTATAATACATGTATTGTTAATTTTGTATATTTTGTGTGTTGTTTTCAGGTAACCAACTGGTTATGCATGTCCTCATATCTCTCAGAAGAGGGAGCATTGGTTCTCATCATGTGACAACAATAAATGACTTTCTCACACCAGTAACATTACTGTGTAGTTAACATGATATGAAATCATAAATCTGCTGTTATGAATGAACAAACAAATAATTCACCATTGGTTATACATGATGGCCTTCTTCACAAGGATCCCTTTTAGAAATTTCAAGTCAGAAATATTTCAAAGTAAACTTCTCCAAAGGAAAAAAATATTCAATATCTGATAATTTCAAAGTATAAAATATGTTCCATCTTGGATGCCATCTTCAGGTAACCAACTGGTTATGCACTTCCTCATATCTCTCAGAAGAGGGAGCATTGGTTCTCATCACACAGAAGCATTTCATACATTTTAAGTTTTGATACTTGATAGATCTAATTCTTACTGTGCAAGACTTACTTGTAAATCTTCAATTAACAAAATGACAAAAAAAAAAGAAAAAAAAAAAAAAAAAAAAGCAAATTACATTGATATCTTTAGTTAGATTTGTCCATTTTTAGGATTTCTTTCTTTTCACATAGGAAAAACATGAGCACTTCACAAAACTGGAAAAAAATTGACTAATTCTACCTGTAAGAAGTTAAATGTGAGTGTGATCTACAATTCATGTTCTAAGGTAACCACCAAGTCATCTGGTCATATTGTGCTATGTTAACTATAGTAGGAAAATTAGACTATCTCTTCTACCAATATTGCAATCTTCAGGTAACCAACTGGTTATGCACATCCTCATGTCTCTCAGAAGAGGGAGCATTGGTTATCATCACATGAAAGCAATTATCTGGGTAATATTTTGAAAATCTATACTTCAAATATCAGCATAGATTTGATTATATCTTCTGATGCGAGATTTTCCTCAATCTCAAACTAAAGATCTTTTAATCTATATCCCAACCCTCCTTCTCAAAAATCAGTGATCATTATTTAATGTTAGACACAAGTTGACAACAAAGCGAAGCACAATAGCCTTTATCACAAAGCCCTGATGGGAACAAATGACTATGGTGGTCAAAAGAAATCTGCATGGAAAACCAATCTCAATCATTGTGAATGTGATTTGAATTGGTTAGGACGATGAAGACTTCTTTTATCCATAAAAACCTGCACATGAAAATAAAAAATAAACCAATTCTAGGATTCCACTTGCCCCTAAATACACAATATTGCAATCTTCAGGTAACCAACTGGTTATGCACATCCTCATGTCTCTCAGAAGAGGGAGCATTGGTTCTCATCACATGAAAGCAATTATATAGGCAACATATTAAAAATCTATTCTTCCAATATCAGCATAGTTTTGATTTTTATTTCTTCTGTTGTGAGATCTTCCTCAATCTCAAACTAAAGACATTTTAATCTATATTCCTCCCTCCCCTCCTCCTACTCAAAAATCAGTAATCATTATCTAATATTGCATGTAAGTCAACAACAAAACAAAGCACAAGCTTTTATTACAAAGCCCCGAGGGAAACAAATGACTTTGGTGGTGAAGAAAGTCTGCAAGGAAAACCAGTCACAATCATTGAGGATATTACGTGAATTGGTTCGGAGGACCAAGATTTTTTTAATCCATGAAAACCTACACATGAGAATAGAAAATAAAGCAATTTTGGAATTCATCTTGCCCCTGAATACACAATATTGCCATCTTCAGGTAACCAACTGGTTATGCATATCCTCATGTCTCTCAGAAGAGGGAGCATTGGTTATCATCATGTAACAGTATTGCATCTTTAAATTCATATCCACAAACATACCTAGAAAAGGATGGAAGGTAAGCAGTCTGGTTTTATACAATTTTATAAAGGATAAAGTGGGCCTTCAAGTTTGTCAGGTTAAAGTAAACAGCTGCTTCTGTGGCCTTATTTCACATTTTCCCCCTATAACTGCCAAACCTCTAATCTCTTTTTTGTTTGGATTGAGGGATGGGGATTCTGCTGAAAAGTTGCATCAAAACAAAGGTTTCTTTTCTAATTTCTTAAAGATCACACTTCCAATGCATTTTTGCTATTACATCAATTTCTTTATCGAAATTGATGTCAAATGAAGACATTTTTGCTTTCTTGTCAAGCATGAAATTGAAAGCATGAGGATACCTAACTTTCCTTCCTCACACTGCAAGAGTGAAAACTAGAGAACTGATGTAATATTGTCTTAATGTATCTAAATAAAATTGTTCATCCAAGCCCACACACCTTCATGATGTTGATTCCATGTTCAGCACAAAGGGCCTCCACAAGTTTGACGTACATAGCTTCATCGCAGTTGTTGGCCAAAATGCACATATGAGCCTGTCGTCTGGAAAAATGACAAAACGATAAAATGAGACTGCATCCACTTTCATTGTTGTCAGCTTAACCATCAAAACTTGGTTATTTTTTCATTTCAGAAATTAAAAGGAACTAGGTTCCTTCTTTTGGAAGATATTTGGTGAATGTTACTTCAAATGCTTGTTGGTTCTCCCACCAGTGTTTTGAAAAGGAATGCTCTGTGGGGTTGCCAAATACATCAATGAAATATTTATAAAGAGACATTTCTTTGCATTCCATTTTTGCTATATATAAAATGAGGAAATAGGCATTGAATTGAACAAAATTTCAACTCTACATTTATTGTGATTTTACCACAGAAATTTATGCCTTCACATGTCAAATGTGACAATTGTCATTTCTCAAATCCCAAGTGGAAAGAAACAAATGCCTACTTGTCCAAGGCTTTGGCACACTCATGAAGTCCCCTGGCAAGGCCGTCATGGATAAGTGCAGTTTTGAGAACCTCCTGCAGGGCAGTGTAGATGTCCATGGAACCTCCTGCAGTTGGTACATCATCTCTGTTAATCAAGAAATAGAAAACGTTTCACATTAATCCAACATCATTTAGAAAAAAAAAATAAATAAATAAAAAATTTGTATTTACAAATTTGATTATTTTGTGTTTGGTGACTTACTATTCTGGCAAATAGTTTTTTCAATTACAATAAGTTCTAAACTCTTAAAATTTGTTAGTGGATTAAAGCTGGCAATACTAATTAAAAAAATTACATGCCGAGATAAAAAAAGAAGTTTGTTTTAGAATGCTTCTGAAAACTCCATGCTAAGCTAACAATATCTTCATATCAATGTATCCAAGGAAGTGGAATGTCTGTATACCAGCATTCGAGGGTATCAAAGGCCTGCAACCGGTCAAACAAGTTATTTCAATGTCAGCGCAACTTGACTAATAGGTACATTGCATGACACCATTTACTCCAAGGGGAACATATATATGAAATTTGAGAGATCCATCTTCTGCTTTTCAAGAAATAGCGATAACAAACTTAATTGAAAAAATCCAAGATGGCTGTCTGTCTGCCATTTTGTCTTTTTATCAGTCCAAAAATTAAACAGGCACAACTAGAGTCCAAAGGGAACCTACATATGCAATTTTAAAGAACCATTCAGTACTTCTCAAGAAATAGCAAAAACAAACACTATTTACGGACAGATGATGGTCCAGACCGGTGGGCTAAAATCTCTTACATCAGAGGTCAGCAAATGTGGTAAAACCTTCAGCAAAGCCTCAGGTGTTGCAGCATTTTCTGACCCCTCTAGTTGAATATCCCTATCCTACACCCCAACACAAAGAATTGACATGGACCATGTTTATCAAATACTCTATAGTTGTTTCATAGCAACTAATGTCCAGTTTGATCAAATTCCCATGGCTTATTTTTTGTCTATGATTTGGTAACTTATGTATACAGGCATATAATAAACTTATTGTAACCACAGGTTCCTTCCTGCCTAATCTGTCAATACACTCCAACTACTAAAAAGTAACTATGTCAGACTAGAAAAAACAACACAATTTTTGATAACATGCAAGGTCACTTGACCATTTGAGATAACTTGCCAAGAGTGGTTTGAATCAACAGATAAATATTTTTTCTTTGATTTGGTATACATTTCACTGTATAAAAGGGCATAAACGTAAACCTCCTGTCAGGAAATGATCACTCTTAACACTACATTTAAGATTAATCATGTGCATGTTACATGCGTTTATTCAGATTTGGTATCCGATTTTACTATTTTGTATGTAAGCGTGTATTGGCAGACGAAGCTGGTACCAGTCTTGTAACATTAAAAACAATTTACACATTAATGTTCATAGCTCAATTTTAATTTTCTTCCGATTGTAACCTGCGAACCGTACCATCGAGTTTTTTTCACTAGGAACATGGACAACTTTGAAAAGATCGTGATCAGATATGGCTAAGGTTGAGACTCAGCAGCAGCTTTGAAAGCATTTGGTCAAGTATAATGGATAACCAGTATTATTATGCCAGCATAATTTACAGCAGAACAGATGTATACAATCAATTATAAACTACCAGTTCACAGAAAAGTCATTTGTAACACGTGAAAACTGTTCATTACCCTTCCGTATCCGACGCCATTTTTCAAATACGGACGTCCTTCTGAAATAAAATAAACAAAAAATCATATTCAGAGATGTGCGTTTAATTCATATCCAAATCAACAATCTTTAAAAGTGAAAAAGTAAGCTGATGTCAGCTGATTTCAAAGTTATGAGTGGTACATTTCTTACAATGATGTCTACCGGAAAACGTCTTGAGTTGAAAAGGAGGCTGTGAGGTTATTTCCGGTAGAAATGAATAGGAGGTCAAGTTACTCTCACCGATATATTTGTTTATGGATTTTACTGTGATTGTTATGGAATGAAACAGTTTTGTGTATTTACGTAAAGGTGTAAGTAAGTATGATTATATTCACTTGCAGCAATTTACTTGCATACTTCCAATTATGCATTCAAATCTGACAAGCACCGGATTTCAAGACGTCTGGTGAGATGCATGTTGATGTTATGAATATGTTCAGCATCACATAGTCTGTAATAATACTGATACGGGTAGTCCAAGGTGGGATATAAAGCATATTATTATTCTCAATATGTCAAGATTTTACAGGGCTATAGCACTACAAGTCTTTTGAAATGGTTGTTTTGTTTCATATTTGCTTCCGGAACAAGTGTCACGCATACCGGTTTCTTGAGTTTTACAATGATATGGTATTTTGAGAAAAGTTGTGATTGATGATAAATATGAAGATAAAAATCTTTTAAAAAAAAAAGAAAAGAAAATGAAACCAGAGGTCAGAGAGGAGATAGGACTTTAGCATCCAGGTGCTTTCTTGATTTGCTATATTTTAGTTTTATAGTTTATACAAATATTTCGTGTCATTATAAGTTTTTATTACTTCTTAATCTCATCCATTCATCATACAGGTATGGGATTGTCTCGACAATGGGTCTGTTTTACATATTATTTCGTCAAACTGTATTAAATGAACTATTGACCTACGTGACCTATAGTACAGTTGATATTGGTTACTGTAGCATGCATATGTCTCATTTCCAGAAAGAGAAATACTTTGAGTATTAAATTCCATTGGATAGTTTTTCTTTATGCTCAATTTTTACATGTCAAATATCCCATATTATGTCATGAAAAAGCCCATCAATTCATCCTCAGATGCCAGCCATTATTTTGTTCTGGTCTTAAGAGGGAGTAACTATTGACCACGGTTAGAAGGCCACACCTCCTTGCATTATTTACTGCTATGAAAATCAAAACATGCACATCTAATATTGGAAAATATTGATGTGGAATTTATCACTTTTGATGACTCATTTCTGATTTGCATTCGCCATTGAGTTAAATACTGTCATATGAAAAGCAAACCTTGATTAAATAATTTGTGTTTAAAAAAAAAAAAAGAGAAGAAAAAAAAAGTTTAGTAAGAAATATGGCTTATTTGAGAACACTAAGAGGCAAATATCAATATCCACCATTTTCTTAATGTGATTTTATTTTGATTTTCCTTTTTCATGGAAATGTCATTCCAATTCTTAGTAATAATTTCATATATGAGATTTATGGACTTCTAGTTCAATGCGAGGCTGTGACTACCGGTAATTCATCTCTGTGATTCATTGATGTCACCAGAAACAAAAGTGCAGTCACATTTCTGATACATGCAGTATGTCTGTCATTTCAGAGGAGCAAACTTGAGGTCGTATTTGTGGATATCTTTTAGAAATATATATAACTGGCTTTTCGCTGGTCACTTTATTAATAAATTTCAAAGTATGAACACATTTCTGTATATTTATGTATTTGTTTGGTTGAAATTCTTTGATGTAGCATTACCATCTTGATACGATTCTTAAGGGGTCTGAAACTGATATGCGAAGTATACTTAAACATTTTATTTTTCTTTATTATTAAAAATTTAATGGATAAATCATCCTTTTAAATTTTTTTAAAATTTTGATAAAAGAAGATCATTTATTGGTATATTCAGAGGTTCATTTGGCATCAGGAATAAAGAAGATTGAGGTTTTATTCTGCTTAGCATGTAATGTAATAGAGAAAGAAACAAGTTTGGGTTAATACAAAAAGAAACTTGTTGAAAATAAGATTTCAAAAATAATGGATGGGAGACTTGCACTTCATGATGCTTCACTTTTGCAATTATTCCAGGGGGAAATGGATCATTTAATATAGGGGATCTACTTAGTATTTTACATCACCAACTTTGATGAGTCTATAAACATGTCCTATTGAAGTCCTATTGCTTTAGTATTCAATTCAGTTTTGAGGGGCCCAGGGCTTCTTCATTCCCTCCAGGATTATACTTGAAAGCAAAATTTTGTGGCATGGATAGTCTTAATATTGCAGTACCAAAATGTTTAGTGTAGGTACATTGGTGACTATAGCTGACAAAGCATATCAGTGGTTGGTGTGGATCAGGAGGTTAGAGGTCATGGGTTTGAATCCTTGTTTGTTACATATGAAATTATGTTTCTTCTGTTACGATACTTGTTCAGTGTAGAACAGATCAGTGGTTGGTGTGTATCAGAAGGTCGGAGGTTGGCTTAGAATCCTTGTTTGTTATGCATTATGCTTCTTCTGTTACTGTACTTGTGGTGCTGACAATCAGTCTTTCAACTTTTTGGGTTTTGGATAAAAGTGAAATACATCTGTGTTGTAGAACTTGACCAGCTGATGGTAAGAGCATCTGTCTAAAATTCCAGTGTTTGAATCTTTTTCTGTTACATACCTATGTTATACCTTATTAATATTTTAAAAAAAAGGTGAAAACAACAGTGCAAACAAAAGTTGTTTTGGCAGGATTTCAAGACCATTTTCCCCATTATGAACAAATTACCAGTAACACATATACCACAACAAAACATGAAATATTAAGCATAATTATGCGTGGCAGCATTACTGTGTATAGTCACCAACAAAACCGGGAACAATATCTCCTTAACCCCTTGATAACACATGTAGTGAAAACATGAAGTAGGTTCAGTTATAAAGGACATTGATGTACTTTAGTGGTCATGCATAAACTGTTATAATGAGTTATTATGTATAGAGATACAAAACCTTATGAACTCACAGATGTCATAAAAAATTGCCCATGTACAGATACAGACAATACATTTTATGTCCCAAGGGTTAACTCCCCAATATATTGTGTGCTAGCAAAGAGGATTAATATTGAAAAAGCATGTGCATAGGGAATGCTTCATCTCGATTAAACATGACATACAGCAGCTCTAAAGTGTGTTGTGGAGAAAAGTTATTATTAGGATGTGGAACTTAATTGAAAAATGTATTGATTAAGTATTAAAGTGTTTAGTGATGCTGTGCAGACATCCGCTTATAGACCAGGGTAATTATAATGATACTTCATCACTCGTCATCACATTACAGATTTTCTTAAAAAATTAAAAAAGAAAAAAAGAGGTGGATGCAAATTAAAAATTTCTGTGTAAAAGCTACAGTTTTGTTTGTTAAAGCTACTGTTTTATTTGTCAATAATTAATGAGATAAGTTCTCTGTGTTGTCTATAAGGATTTTCTATATTCCAGATACACTACTGCAGAGAATTCTTGGCTGTCTAAGCAGCAACAAAGTACATCTTCAATTGGAATTTAAACTGTGTGGTAGCTGATAACTGAGAAGCTGTTTTGATGACGAACAATCTTCAGGTGTTTAGATGGGTGAAAGGACTAATAAAGGTAGGTGAAATTTATATTATTAACTTACTGATAAAGGTATATCAAATATTAAGATAAATGTTGATGCACAGATAGTGATAAAGGTAAATGAAATAATTAGATAAACATCATTGACTCACAAAGAAAGACCCAGACATTAATGAGGCACTGATAAAGATGTGTGAAATATAGTTTGATAAACACTTTTGATTGACCGGTAAAGACACAAATAAATAAGTGTGAAAGATAGTTAGATAAACATTAATGATTGACTGGTAAAGGTTCGTGAAGACATGGATAAAGATGTATGAAAGATAGTTTGATAAACATTAATGATTTACCGGTAAAGGTTAGTAAAGACACAAATAAATAAGTGTGATAAACATTAATGATTGACCGGTAAAGGTTAGTAAAGACACAAATAAATAAGTGTGAAAGATAGATAAATATTAATGATTGACCGGTAAAGGTTAGTAAAGACACAAATAAATAAGTGTGAAAGATAGTTAGATAAACATTAATGATTGACCGGTAAAGGTTAGTAAAGACACAAATAAAGAAGTATGAAAGATAGTTTGATAAACGTTAATGATTGACTGGTAAAGGTTCGTAAAGACATGGATAAAGATGTATTGAAGATAATTTGATAAACATTAATGAATGACTGGTAGATGTCTGTGAAATATCAAGATACACATTATATACTCACTTATAAAGATATGTTAAGTATAGAAAGCTATATATAGATTGATAAAGATTTCCAGGTTGCATGTCACTGATGAAGTAGAAGCCACTTTCCCTTCCAGAACACCAGGTCTTATTTTCTTTGAATTTTTTCAAGGATTTCCATTTCTTTCTTAAATAGATGTTTCCCCCTTATTTCTTTGGTTTTGAGTTTGGATTAAGATATTGATAGTATGGCAGTATTTTTCATTCTTAAATAATTGATATTGTGGTAGTACAAATACTTCAGTACAGGATTTAATTAGGTCACCTTTTCTTTCTACCAGAATTGTAAAGCTGCATTTGGTGCCTGTATAGATTCGGAATAAACAAAATATTCCCAATTTTTCCTTACAATCTGGGAAAAATAAGTCACAGTTTAGTTTGGGGAAACAGCCTTTTTTTTTACCCTGTGAATTATTTGTAAAGCATAAACTTGTAATTATCACTGTTAACATAGAACTACTTTGATCTTTCTTATTTGCATCGTAAATGTATACAATATTAGCATAATATTTGAGATCATTGTGGTATACTGCAAAGAAAGACTGACAAACTGTTATTTATGGCCTCATTAATCTTAGAATGGACATAAACCATTGTCATACATTTCTTATGATAGAATGCATATGCAGGTTCAAATCCAGGCATATTAACCCTCTGCTTAGAAAGTACACATGTATAACAGGTAACTTATAGTTGAATTATTACTACATTTAATTCAGGTGTTAAATACTTGTAGATATAATATCTCGAAATTCTTTCTAGGTTGACTGATGTACTTTTACGTTTTTGAAAATGCATGACATTGTGATAAAATAAATTTTATCTTATAAAAATATGAATTGACCACATAAAATGTATTTAGTACTCAATTAGGTAGATACTAGATGTAGGGCGTGGACTAAAATACTTAATTAGGTTTATCAAATGTAAAAACTTCTGGAATTTCCTCGAAATAAAACTGTTGATAATGGAATAAACTAGTGATTCAAAGTAAATGGCAATATATGTGTAATATATAACCCAGTAAATTTCTGCTTTTGAGTAAGATCTATAAGAATTATTTTCACTATTCTGCGAAAAACCCGGCAAATTTACACTAATCTTGCTTGCATGAATGTGCATAAATGTATGATGTTTCTCCAGATATAAATCATTTATGTCTTTGTATCACGAACTTACATGTAGATGTAAAATATGAGGTAGATTTAATAAGCCTATGATTGCCTATAGACGTAAATATACTTTACTTTATGTAAATTATTTCTTTATTGTAAGATAATTTTGACAAATTCTGTGAAGTAAATTCATCATATTATAAGTTATGCAATTAATGTTGAAATATGACATATGACATTCGCAAATAAAACATGGAGATTTCATAGTTCTAAACAATGAGATAACAATCAGTGATATCTGAAAACGACTTTTCTCAGAAATACACACTGAAAAATAATCAATACATTTTATTACTTAAATAACGGAAATTCGAAACATTAGCAAAAGTTTGAATAAATGTGCGGCTGTTTTGACAAAAGAAGAAAATGCTGTGACTGGTTATCGCTAGTGGAGAAGAAATGAAGAACAGGTGCCAGATAGACAGGTGAGTGAATATACATAACCTACATATAATATAAGATACGGTTACTTAAAGTTAAGATAAGTCAATAAAGTCATGTACTGAAACACTCTAGTGGTAATAGTTGAAAGTATCCCTGTACTTAAAACGTATTTTCATATTTCATGATTTTGATGTGTTGATTTGCAGAAACTTTTCCAATACCATTAGTTAGAGATGTGATAATTGTAAGGTATTCATGAAGTGAGACGAGTATACAGTACTTGTCTGTAAGAGTATCATATTTATTGTCGTAACTTAAAGAACATATATACAAAACATCTTGGATGAGTTTGAGTTTCAGAATGGTAGGGTCAAGGTAACAATTACAATTTTCAGAAAATCCTTGTAAGTGCTTCATTCGTTGAGGAATTTATATCAAACTTCAAACACCTGGCCATCTTTTATTGTTCATCAGTCAAGGTTGAATGTGAAGAGTTTTTCTTCGGTATGCAGTGCCAATGATGATATTGTATATAATGTGATTTGAGAATGTGAATTGTGAAATAAATGTGAAGGAAATAATAGCCATCATTCAAGATATCTGATGGAAATACAACCATTGTCATGGAAACCAATTAGAGAAATGGCAAATTGTTATATGTGTGTATATGAAATCATGTGAGAGGCTAATGGTACAGTGTAATATAAGGGTTTACATGAAGTCTGAGGCAAATGACAAAGTTTACATATTAGGTCAATGAAGTAGTCCTACACAGCAAACAGATGTATATAGTTGTTAAAATGGTTCAAGCAGCATATATAATTGTAGCCATTTAATAGCCAAACAGAAATGGCCGGTAATGTGTGTTATATGTTACATCAGTATAAAAATGAGTGTTACAGCGTGATCCTCCGGAGGGATTGTACTATAAATCAGAACCTAACAGTATAGTACAATGAGCTATGTTATGTTGTTGTTGATAAAAAATGTCTACTCATATGTGTCCATTCTGAAAGTCAGAAAAACTCACAGGGAGCCAAAAGTTTTGTAAACTAACTAATGAGGATTTAAACCTGCATCCAGAGAAAGATTTGCAAGAAGTTATTTGTAAAAAAAATTATCATCTATATTACGGGAAGTCTGTTACAGGTCATTTCTTGAATTTCATTCTTTTTCTGAGTGATATGGTGCAGCATTTTTATGTGAAGGTAGATTAAAGTGCAGGATTTATTGCTCTTAACTGACAGTAATAGAGATTTAACTTGAATATGCCATAAGTAACGTCATTGCATTTGGTTTTTGTAAAATCTACGAAAAACGGAATTAAAATCACTTACTGTATTTTTTTTTGCTCGAAGAGCTCATGCTTTTGCACCGAAGGCAAACAAAACGGCCATTTATTGTGTTCACCAGGAATGATATTCTGAATAAGTAGTGTGGTATGTTATTCACCTTGAGACATAACTGAAAAAACCTTTCATGTTTCTGGCAAGATTATAGTAAAAGTATGAAGTATATTGTTTGAAGGAAAAAGTTTGTCTTAATTGTCATTTAACCATAGTAAGGACCCAGATACTATGTTAATATGTTAGTTCCTAAAGGTATGCTGATGTCTGTTCATCCTCTTGTCAACATACTGTGTTTATAAGTTAGTTCCTAAAGGGCCTGTATGCTGATGTCTGTTCATCCTCTTGTCAACGATACTGTGTTTATAAGTTAGCTCCTAAAGGGCCTGTATGCTGATGTCTGTTCATCCTCTTGTCAACGATACTGTGTTTATAAGTTAGTTCCTAAAGGGCCTGTATGCTGATGTCTGTTCATCCTCTTGTCAACGATATTGATACAGTTGTTGTTTACTGAATATAAAAAATGCAAAAATGAAATAAAAAAGTGTAATTACACTACAGTCCTGTATTGTAACAAACACTTTCTCACTGATAAACAACACACAACAACAGTGGTCCCACAATCCCTCTACAGTCCTGTATTATAACAAACACTTTCTCACTGAGAAACAACACACAACAACAGTGGTCCCACAATCCCTCTACAGTCCTGTATTATAACAAACACTTTCTCACTGAGAAACAACACACAACAACAGTGGTCCCACAATCCCTCTACAGTCCTGTATTGTAACACTTTCTCACTGATAAACAACACACAACAACAGGCGTCCCACAATCCCTCTACAGTCCTGTATTGTAACAAACACTTTCTCACTGACATACAACACACAACAACAGTGGTCCCACAATCCCTCTACAGTCCTGTATTGTAACAAACTCTTTCTCACTGATAAACAACACACAACAACAGTGGTCCCACAATCCCTCTACAGTCCTGTATTGTAACAAACACTTTCTCACTGATAAACAACACACAACAACAGTGGTCACACAATCCCACTACAGTCCTGTATTATAACAAACACTTTCTCACTGAGAAACAACACACAACAACAGTGGTCCCACAATCCCTCTACAGTCCTGTATTGTAACACTTTCTCACTGATAAACAACACACAACAACAGGCGTCCCACAATCCCTCTACAGTCCTGTATTGTAACAAACACTTTCTCACTGACATACAACACACAACAACAGTGGTCCCACAATCCCTCTACAGTCCTGTATTGTAACAAACTCTTTCTCACTGATAAACAACACACAACAACAGTGGTCCCACAATCCCTCTACATTCCTGTATTGTAACAAACACTTTCTCACTGATAAACAACACACAACAACAGTGGTCCCACAATCCCTCTACAGTCCTGTATTGTAACAAACACTTTCTCACTGATAAACAACACACAACAACAGTGGTCACACAATCCCTCTACAGTCCTGTATTGTAACAAAAACTTTCCCACTGATAAACAACACACAACAACAGTGGTCCCACAATCCCTCTACAGTCCTGTATTGTAACAAACACTTTCTCACTGATAAACAACACACAACAACAGGCGTCCCACAATCCCTCTACAGTCCTGTATTGTAACAAACACTTTCCCACTGATAACCAACACACAACAACAGTGGTCACACAATCCCACTACAGTCCTGTATTATAACAAACACTTTCTCACTGAGAAACAACACACAACAACAGTGGTCCCACAATCCCTCTACAGTCCTGTATTGTAACAAACACTTTCTCACTGATAAACAACACACAACAACAGTGGTCCCACAATCCCTCTACAGTCCTGTATTGTAACACTTTCTCACTGATAAACAACACACAACAACAGGTGTCCTACAATCCCTCTACAGTCCTGTATTGTAACAAACACTTTCTCACTGATAAACAACACACAACAATAGGCGTCCCACAATCCCTCTACAGTCCTGTATTGTAACACTTTCTCACTGATAAACAACACACAACAACAGTGGTCCCACAATCCCTCTACAGTCCTGTATTGTAACAAACACTTTCTCACTGATAAACAACACACAACAGTGGTCCCACAATCCCTCTACAGTCCTGTATTGTAACAAACACTTTCTCACTGATAAACAACACACAACAACAGTGGTCCCACAATCCCTCTACAGTCCTGTATTGTAACAAACACTTTCTCACTGATAAACAACACACAACAACAGTGGTCCCACAATCCCTCTACAGTCCTGTTATCCATTTTCTAGTTCCAGTTTTGATAACTGCAGTTGTTGTTAAGTGTCTGGCAGGTGGACTGAAAATGCCAGATATAAAGAGATTAGAAAGGGGAGATAAGAGGTGTGAAGTGAGATACAGGTGGCGCTCCTGATTTAAAGACAAACCTAATCAGTACGATAAAATAAAAACCAGACACTAACTACTACATATATATCCAAGTGAAAGTCAAATTTAACAAACTTCACTGACTGTTACTATATATAGCCTTACATATTATAGTACTCTGTTATCTTTGTAAAAAGTTTTATGTTTTTAATGAAGAAGATTAAAAAGCAGCAATTTTAATGACATTAACACAGTCCCTAACCATTCTTACAATGACTTGAATAAGGGTAGCAAATATTTACAAAGATTCACACTTTCTTAAAAAAAATTCTATCATTGCTGAGATAAAGAGAAAATTTTGTTTACAGTATATTCAGGTTTGCCATATCAAATTTTGTTAATATTAGATGCCATATCAAAATGAAAGCTGTCTATCATTATGGAAAAGTATACTGAGAAGTGTGGTTATCTAGATATGGACTTATACAGTATATAGACTGTGGTTATTAGAGCTGTCTATGGACTCTATACAGTATATCTAGGTTTGGTTATCTAGAGCTGTCTATGGACTCTATACAGTATATAGACTGAGAAGTTTGGTTATCTAGAGCTGTCTATGGACTCAATACAGTATATAGACTGTTAAGTTTGGTTATCTAGAGCTGTCTGTAGACTCTATACAGTATATAGACTGAGAAGTTTGGTTATCTAGAGCTGTCTATGGACTCTATACAGTATATAGACTGTTATGTTTGGTTATCTAGAGCTGTCTATGGACTCTATACAGTATATAGACTGAGAAGTTTGGTTATCTACAGCTGTCTATGGACCCTATACAGTATATAGACTGGTAGGTTTGGTTATCTAGAGCTGTCTATGGACTCTATACAGTATATAGACTGCTAGGTTTGGTTATCTAGAGCTGTCTATGGACTCTATACAGTATATAGACTGAGAAGTGTGGTTATCTAGAGCTGTCTGTAGACTCTATACAGTATATAGACTGAGAAGTTTGGTTATCTACAGCTGTCTATGGACTCTGTACAGTAAATAGACTGGTAGGTTTGGTTATCTAGAGCTGTCTATGGACTCTATACAGTATATAGACTGTTATGTTTGGTTATCTAGAGCTGTCTATGGACCCTATACAGTATATAGACTGAGAAGTGTGGTTATCTAGAGCTGTCTATGGACTCTATACAGTATATAGACTGAGAAGTTTGGTTATCTAGAGCTGTCTATGGACTCTATACAGTATATAGACTGCTAGGTTTGGTTATCTAGAGCTGTCTATGGACTCTATACAGTATATAGACTGAGAAGTTTGGTTATCTAGAGCTGTCTATGGACTCAATACAGTATATAGACTGTTAAGTTTGGTTATCTAGAGCTGTCTGTAGACTCTATACAGTATATAGACTGAGACTCTATACAGTATATAGACTGAGAAGTTTGGTTATCTAGAGCTGTCTATGGACTCTATACAGTATATAGACTGTTATGTTTGGTTATCTAGAGCTGTCTATGGACTCTATACAGTATATAGACTGAGAAGTTTGGTTATCTAGAGCTGTCTATGGACTCTATACAGTATATAGACTGAGAAGTTTGGTTATCTAGAGCTGTCTATGGACTCTACAGTATATAGACTGAGAAGTGTGGTTATCTACAGCTGTCTGTGGACTCTATACAGTAT
The DNA here is from genome assembly GCF_031769215.1 of Ylistrum balloti. NCBI lineage: Eukaryota > Metazoa > Mollusca > Bivalvia > Pectinida > Pectinidae > Ylistrum > Ylistrum balloti. Next base: position 186,888 of record NW_026782195.1, read on the forward strand.
ATAGACTGGTAGGTTTGGTTATCTAGAGCTGTCTATGGACTCTATACAGTATATAGACTGAGAATTGTGGTTATCTACAGCTGTCAATGGACTCTATACAGTATATAGACTGAGAAGTGTGGTTATCTAGAGCTGTCTATGGACTCTGTACAGTATATAGACTGTTATGTTTGGTTATCTAGAGCTGTGTATGGACTCTATACTGTATATAGACTGCTAGGTTTGGTTATCTAGAGCTGTCTATGGACTCTATACAGTATATAGACTGTTATGTTTTTTTATCTAGAGCTGTCTATGGACTATCAGTATATACAGAAGTTTGGTATATAGACTGTATATAGAGAAGTTTGGTTATCTAGAGCTGTCTGTAGACTCTATACAGTATATAGACTGAGAAGTGTGGTTATCTAGAGCTGTCTATGGACTCTATACAGTATATAGACTGAGAAGTGTGGTTATCTACAGCTGTCTATGGACTCTATACAGTATATAGACTGAGAAGTTTGGTTATCTAGAGCTGTCTATGGACTCTATACAGTATATAGACTGAGAAGTGTGGTTATCTACAGCTGTCTATGGACTCTATACAGTATATAGACTGAGAAGTGTGGTTATCTACAGCTGTCTATGGACTCTATACTGTATATAGACTGAGAAGTTATCATTAAGATTAATGTTCTAGAGTTTTTGCTCAGGAACTGTACTTGTGTTGATTTTCTGACTGGTACTAAACCCATTATGCTCAGTCCCTCTGGAACAATTCTGCTGTAGTGTTACTTCCTATGTTATCACCACACAACACAGTACTATCCAGTATTCAATTCTAGAAAGATCAATTAATCTAAACAGAAAAAAAGAAAAACAAAACAAACCATCAACACTCAAATGATATTTATCAAACTTTAATTTGAATTTTTGTTTAAAGTACATGTTTATTAGTTTAAAGTGTAAACAGGTGTCTTTTACTTAGTTGTAGGCTGCCTGTCTGTGTGTGCTCAAATACATTATGCTGTGAAAGATCTGTGAAGATAACACAAACAAAAAATTGAAAATGCAGATGACTGATATAAATCTATATATGTGTTTATCTTGAATGTACAAGAGGATGATATGGTCCGCCAGTGATATGGGAGTTTATTCTGCTCCAATCAGGCTGAAAATATCAAGATAATTTCTTCTCAACAATGTGTATGTGTGTGTGAGAAAAATATATAAAAAATAATTTAAATGTCCTTATACCAGACAAATGGTTCTGGGAAAGATATCTACACGTTGGTCCGTCTGTCAGTAAAAGGGAGTGACATTCTGATTGGCTGCCAGATATAATATCAAGTCTAATACTTATAAAACCAGGGGACATCAATAGCTTGACAGATGTTTCCCAGAAAGATGGTTTTCTTAAGAAAGCTGATTTCAATTTATTTTTTGTACATCAGATCGTCTGAAGAAGTCAGTTAAGTTCAAGACCTAGTTAGTTCATATGATGTAAAACCTAACAATCTCCAAGAAATACCTTCCTTTGTGCTGGTTTCCATTCAGCTGGGTATACTGTAACAGTCATAAATAAAACAGTTCACTTTGTACAAGGAAAGATAGGTATCAGTGTTTATGAGGAACGCGTAGAAAAAGAACGCAATTGAGCACAGTTCGACAGTCTTGTCAAGCCGTGGAGATAGTCTGTTAAAAACTTGAGGGTAGTACTAAGCAGCTCTACATTCCTTGAATTGCTCTGACCTAACATTAGATGATAGTTGTCCTTATAATACAAGCAGTTGTCGCAAGATTTGTAAATATTCGTATTAATGGTTGTTGTGATTGTATAAGTTACAGATCGGTAGTGTAATTGTTGTGATAATATAAAGAGAGGTAATTGGTCTACATGCTACATGCAGCATACACAATATATCAGAATCTCTGTAACTCTCTGTTTACACAGAAGATGAAGCACATTAGAGGTATCTTGGTATTGAAACACAAACTGGTATCATCAGATCAGCTGTGATGTTGTATGAAGCAGTTTTCTGTGGTAGCGTGTGTGATGTTTACATGTTAACAGCATTACCTATCTCTCTGATTGACCAACTGCAGGGTTTTTATGCAGAATTAGAAAAGTACCCTGGCACTAGATATCCTAAATTTTCTTGATTTAAAACACATGGTCTTGCCTGTCTCTTTTACAGGGGAGATCTGTTCCTCTCTCCACTCTGTAGTGGATATACATTAGCAATATACATGCTTTCAAATTGATCATAACATGAAGTTATGCATAGGTGTCTTTTGAATCCAGTGAACTTAATAGAATCACACTTAAAACAAAAAAGATTTTTTTATTTGGAATTAAAAATGGATAAGATTAATGAAGCTGCATATGCTTTGAAAACTTTGACATCATTTGAAAAGCAGTAAAACACATTCAATGGACCGTTAGAAGGTGTGTTGTCATTAAAGTGTTTTCCCATGAATATTATCCCCATACAAATCAGTAGCATGTATTTGTAGTTTTCTTGTAATGTTTTTTTAAACATGGTAATTATGTCAAACATTTTGTTTGATTGTCAAGAGACGTCAGTTTTTTGTTTTTAAGAAACGGTTGCATGAAATGAACATATCATGTTTCCATGGCGATTGACTTTGCCTGCCTTCTGCAACTAATGTTCAAGCCAGGTTTATCTATAGAAGTCTTATGAGATTAAAACACAAGGTTTTATTACACTACTGCAAGATAAAGTGATTATCATTGATTTCCCCCCTAGATAATGATATTACACCTACGTACCATCTTACTCAACATGTAGTAATCTACCAGACGTCGTAGTCAGAGGGGTACGTTATAGTAATCGTTGTGTAGATGAAGAATACAGTAGTTGTATATAACAAATATCTCTCGTTTATGCCTGCAAATTACCAATACACGAACCTTTAAAAAGCTTTTTTTTTGGTGTCGTGTAGTATATGTAAGTGTGGACAGCGAGGAACGCATGTCAGGCTTTCATCAGGACAATGAAACATGACTTCTTTTGAACATTTTCCAATTTATTATTGAATGAATATTTTGTTTTAATTGATTTTTTGTGTGAATTTGGCACATAAATAACGCTTGTTTTAGTTTGAAGGTTTTAACGACTGACATTATTGGTATACTAGAGACATATGTATCAGTAATTACCTGATCATATGTTACAATTACGCTGTAATTATCTCTATAATCTTGCTGTACTGACTACTATCTGTAACCTTCCTTTCCCCATATATATATATATACACCTAACCCTCAGTCCTTACTATCGATTACATGTTGATTTAGACAAAACTTTGTATTTTGATGCTGCAGTCTCTCTCTACAGGTTGGCTGATGGTCTGGTATTGCTGCGAGATGTATTGGCTACGCCTGTTTTCTGACTGATATATGGCAGTGTCCTCTATCATTGTCACATGTCAGCTATTGAATTCCAGTATAACACAGATAACTTTCAAATACCATATACACAGTGCATGTCTGAAGATTGATTGGAGTATTCAAGGTAACACGTTTTACCTTGTTTCACGAGATTTCTGGTCAGGTATGAAGGATAAAGGTGCACAACTACAGAATTGATGATGGGGATTGTTAGACACATGTATTGACCACTTGGTAGTCGACTAGCTGGACATGAAGCCTCTACATATTCTCCAATTTATTTTTTTATTTATTCAAATAAAAAAAAGAATCCAAAAAAATTTAAATAAATAATGTTTTCCAAGACCATGGAGGATAAAAATAGCCTTGTTCCTCCTACCTATATCTCACCTCTGTATCCTCCATCCACACCTTCTGCTTTGGACAAATATATACACTGTATTCCCTTCCTCCAACTCTCTATCCTGTTCTATATATGTCCCATTCCTCACCTCCAGCATATAAACATGTATTACACTGAGTTCTACAAATAAACAAGTGGTCTTGTTTCATCTCCACATCTCACTTCTATCCTACACCTGTTTATGTATTACTGATTCCAACGGATCTACCTTGAAGGAAAGACAGAATAAAACGCTCAGCCTTAAAGGATCCCATTCTCAAATTTCCAGTATGAATACTTCAAGTTTGAAGATTTACTTGGCCAGCTATAGTTTCATGATTAAAACATTTATTTTGGCAAATAAGCAAACAAAATTTGTTTAAATCAAACATTTTTTTATTGACACCAGGTAGGTCAGTTACACATTAGGGTAAAGATAAAAAAAAAACCAATTTCCTTTTCTTTTTTCACATTTTGTCAAATTAATATTGGATAATGCTCAAAGTGGATTAGAAGCCTAATTAGAAGAGAATTCATATGTTAGCTTCGGCTTGATGTAAGTGGCTGGTTTTCATGTTGTTTTCCACCAGAACATCTGTTACACTTTAGGTATCAGCCAGAACAAGGATTCACCATTAAGGACATCTGTCCATGTGACTAAGCAAGCTGCCAGATACATACGTTTCAAGTATACATTTAAGTGTACAGGGTCAGAGCTGTTTTTTATATGAATAATGAGACCTCATACACAGACAACAATTAATGGACATGATGTGACCATCCCATTTTTCATGTCTTTTCCACAGAGCATTCATTTTATCTTGTTTCTGGTTTTTTCTGCGATAAAACAAATGTATAAAAATCGTTAGGAAGAAAATATTTCCATTATTTTCTCTGATGTGTCTATTATATGAAGTTGTTATGAAGAAAATATTTTCATCGTTCGATTTTGACTGATCCAATTAATCATGTTTAGCTCAATCACCAACATTTCATGTGGAGTTATACCCCTTTGTTGGAATTTTTTTTTCTTCTTTTTTTTTTCAAGAAAAAGATTATCCAACTTCAACAAAACTTTGAAAACCATGACAATGCTTTATCCCCAAAATGCAACAGTGCCAAAATCACACAAACATGAAGAGGCTGTGATACTTTGGTGATATAAACGGGTTGTTATGCTGAAGTTATCTACTTGGGTGAGACAAACGGGTTGTTATGCTGTAGTTATGATAGATGGGTTGAAGAGTTTGTGATACTTTGGTGAGATAAACGGGTTGTTATGCTGTAGTTATGATAGTCAGGTTGAAGAGGTTGTGATACTTTGGTGAGATAAACGGGTTGTTATGCTGTAGTTATGACAGTCAGGTTGAAGAGGTTGTGATACTTTGGTGAGATAAACGGGTTGTTATGCTGTAGTTATGATAGTCAGGTTGAAGAGGTTGTGATACTTTGGTGAGATAAACGGGTTGTTATGCTGTAGTTATGATAGTCAGGTTGAAGAGGTTGTGATACTTTGGTGAGACAAACGGGTTGTTATGCTGTAGTTATGATAGATGGGTTGAAGAGGTTGTGATACTTTGGTGAGATAAACGGGTTGTTATGCTGTAGTTATGATAGTCAGGTTGAAGAGGTTGTGATACTTTGGTGAGATAAACGGGTTGTTATGCTGTAGTTATGATAGTCAGGTTGAAGAGGTTGTGATACTTTGGTGAGATAAACGGGTTGTTATGCTGTAGTTATGATAGATGGGTTGAAGAGGTTGTGATACTTTGGTGATAAACGGGTTGTTATGCTGTAGTTATTAGTGGGTTGAAGAGGTTGTGATACTTTGGTGAGATAAACGGGTTGTTATGCTGTAGTTATGATAGTCAGGTTGAAGAGGTTGTGATACTTTGGTGAGATAAACGGGTTGTTATGCTGTAGTTATGATAGTCAGGTTCAAGAGGTTGTGATACTTTGGTGAGATAAACGGGTTGTTATGCTGTAGTTATGATAGATGGGTTGAAGAGGTTGTGATACTTGGGTGAGGTAAATGGGTTGTTATGTTATAGTTTTCTACTTGGGTGAGGTAAATGGGTTATTATGCTGTATTTATGATTGGTGGGTTATACAGGTTGTGATACTTGGGTGAGGTAGATGGGTTGTTATGCTGTATTTATGATTGGTGGGTTATAAAGGTTGTGATACTTGGGTGAGGTAAATGGGTTATTATGCTGTATTTATGATTGGTGGGTTATACAGGTTGTGATACTTGGGTGAGGTAAATGGGTTATTATGCTGTATTTATGATTGGTGGGTTATGGTTGTTATTATGCTGTATTTATGATTGGTGGGTTATAAAGATTGTGGTACTTTGGTGAGGTAGATGGGTTGTTATGCTGTATTTATGATTGGTGGGTTATAAAGATTGTGGTACTTTGGTGAGGTAGATGGGTTGTTATGCTGTATTTATGATTGGTGGGTTATACAGGTTGTGATACTTTGGTGAGGTAGATGGGTTATTATGCTGTATTTATGATTGGTGGGTTATAACGGTTGTGATACTTGGGTGAGGTAAATGGGTTGTTATGCTGTATTTATGATTGGTGGGTTATAAAGGTTGTGATACTTTGGTGAGGTAGATGGGTTGTTATGCTGTATTTATGATTGGTGGGTTATAAAAGTTGTGATACTTGGGTGAGGTAAATGGGTTGTTATGCTGTATTTATGATTGGTGGGTTATACAGGTTGTGATACTTGGGTGAGGTAAATGGGTTATTATGCTGTATTTATGATTGGTGGGTTATAGTTTTCTACTTGGGTGAGGTAGATGGGTTGTTATGCTGTATTTATGATTGGTGGGTTATAAAGGTTGTGATACTTGGGTGAGGTAAATGGGTTATTATGCTGTATTTATGATTGGTGGGTTATACAGGTTGTGATACTTGGGTGAGGTAAATGGGTTATTATGCTGTATTTATGATTGGTGGGTTATAACGGTTGTGATACTTGGGTGAGGTAAATGGGTTGTTATGCTGTATTTATGATTGGTGGGTTATAAAGATTGTGGTACTTTGGTGAGGTAGATGGGTTGTTATGCTGTATTTATGATTGGTGGGTTATAAAGATTGTGGTACTTTGGTGAGGTAGATGGGTTGTTATGCTGTATTTATGATTGGTGGGTTATACAGGTTTGATACTTTGGTGAGGTAGATGGGTTATTATGCTGTATTTATGATTGGTGGGTTATAACGGTTGTGATACTTGGGTGAGGTAAATGGGTTGTTATGCTGTATTTATGATTGGTGGGTTATAGGTTGTATACTTTGGTGAGGTGATGGGTTGTTATGCTGTATTTATGATTGGTGGGTTATAAAAGTTGTGATACTTGGGTGAGGTAAATGGGTTGTTATGCTGTATTTATGATTGGTGGGTTATAAAGGTTGTGGTACTTTGATAGCTATATGAAGCCTAAAGGCTAAGAATCAATAAGAAACTCTACAAGATGGTGTATGTATATATCTGTTACATTATGGAAACAGAAAGTTAAGAACTGATGAAAGGGGATTGCTATAAGTTTGAAAATCGAAAATAATGTGAGCGAAGATATAATCTTTAAGATCTTAAGAGGGAAGCTTTATTTATCTTTTAAATTTTCTTTTCAAGCTGTGATAAAATGGCACTTGGGAAAATGTAAAGAACAACAAAAAGAAACCCTAGAATTTAATGAGATATAGATTTTATGGTGCTGCAGAGTGATCAAGTTTACATAGGAGTTTGTAGATAGGTATTATTCAACGCATTTAACATAAAATAGGACGAAAATTACATAGAATTACTTTCAAGATGAAGACATTTCTAAAATGACTGAAATTACTATGGAGCTGGTATTTCAGTAACTGAGTGAACAGTGATAGATGTAATTCTCAGGGCCTAAGTCCCCAAGTAGAACAAAGGGCAGAGAAACGGATTAGAGTTCAACCTGCTTCAGATAGACGGCATCGTCATAAAAAACAATTTTAAACTTGAATCTGTGAAGTGTTCATTTCCTATTTCAGATAGCAATCTTCTGCTTGTATAAACAGGCTGGTAGACTGACTTGGGAGAGATGTATTTAAAGTTTGCTGAGGCCACAGATATAGTTTGTAGATTGGCACCAGGTTACACATTGTATATACAACTTGTGGCTTTTCTCAGACACTATTATACATTACTTTCCTCAACTGTTGAAAAGTGGGTGTGTATTAAGATGTAATCATATCAGATCTTTCATAAAGGAGACTTTGATTTTTTTTAGTCTCAGAGATTACAAGAGTTCATACATGTATACAGAGGCTTCAAATATTATATATTTTTTAGTTTCGGTTAATTTCTTAGGGACTTTTTTCTTTTACTTGGGTCATAATACAAGTTTATGATATGATTTGCTAAAATAAAGGAAATATTGTTTTCACCACAGCATGTTTTTGTGTGTATTATATAAACAAGAGTTTTAACTTCAGATTGATTTTCAGTGTTGTAAACTGTAGCAGTGTCAAATATCTGGTCATAGCCTTTCAAATTCAACAGTAAAAAGTGGTTTTAAGGAGCCTGAAAGTTAAATCATTTTCACATCTGTATGCCTATTGACAATTACCCTTTTCTGTATTAAATCATTATTTTAGTGGGTTTTTGTTTGTCTTTAAATAGTTTTGGTACTACTTCAATCAAAGTTAAGGAAATATCAAGTGATTTCAGCAATTTGAAGTTTGAGCAAGTCATGTGGCCTTTTCAGGGTGATCTTTTCTGTTTAGTAAGAGTTGTTTCCCTTTGACCATACTGCTGTTGTTCAAAATAAATTGAAATCAGAAAAAGTATAATGAGCACATGGTGCAGCTTGGGATTTTTATAGTGAAGGAAGTTAATTAACAAAAAGCGTCCTGTCTGTTAGAAACAAGAAATATAAGGTAATTTTGTAAAAAGTGAAGCTATGCTGAAAATAAAGATTGCACCAGTCCATTTGCACTTTCACAAATGGAAATCTTAAAAATACATTTTTTTTTGTTTTATCCACTAAACCCATCATCACCACGCAATTAATGTTTCAAAAGATTGCCATTTTTACTATAAATAACAGATGAATGGGAAAATGGAGCAGATCTCCTTCCACACTGCCATGAGATTCCCCTATCTAGTCTGATCCCCATGTCCTGTTATGAATATTTCAAAGGAGAACCATGGTGGCCTGGAATACTGATGTACTTTAATGGAGCTGCTGAAAGATGTTTCATCAGGTAGAATACTGGTATTCATGGAAAATTAATTGAGTCGAGACAATTTGTGTCTAAGAGAATTAGGATTAAAATTTAAATTTATTGAGAAACAGAGCACAGATAAGGACCATGTGTGTTAGGTTGTTTTGCAGTAAATGACTCCCAAGAATGATATTAATATACACAATGTATATGATGTTGTATATATACCTACAAGTAAAATAAATTGTATCAAATATCGTTAAACAGGAAACACAAATTATTGAATTATCTCACCTTCTCCAATTGTTAAATTGTTTGTGATGTAAAACCAAGTTTAGAATCAGTGATTGTTTCTTTGATAAACTTTCTTTCTGTGGCATGAAACTGGACACATTTAATGCTCGTTAGTTTGCTTGTTGGTTCCATTGTTGTATACCTTGTTCTCATTCGAGAACATAACATTACTTACCTGGACTGACAAAGATTTTTCATGTCGTCGATGAAGCAGATGAAGCTTAATCTTCCGGAACACCTGATCTTATTCTTTTCGGGAGTCTCCATATTCATATTTTGCGTTAGTTTTGTGGAATTTGGGTTTGAATTATGATTATGGTGCTATGTTGGTACTTTCTTGAGGTTTTTCTACACCCTAGTACTCTAGCTAACTCATCCAACCATAGATTGTCGTCACGTTTTTTATCTCCTAGTACAATATTGATGGTGGAGAATATGTTAAGGTTGGAATATGTGATTCAAGGTTATACTACCTGTCCATAAGTATATATATCAATATATAATGATACAAGAAAAAGTCTTTAACATGCTTCCATTCCTTGTTAGAATTGTGTCGGAAAAAAATTCAGAAATTTTTGTTATGTTGCAATTTTTTCAGGTTTTCTTTCAGCATTCAGATATGTTTTTCATTTAATGGAGAATTTTACAGAAAATCTGAACTGGTTTTGCAGACAAACTAGACTTTTTGCCAGAGATTGTAATGTTTACTAGTAAATCCCACAAAACGATGGTTCCAAATCAAGGAAGTTAACACCTTGTTTCAGGTTGTTATAGAAATACAGAGAAACCCTCTAAAGTGGTGAAAATGATTTTTGTTCTTTGATTTATTTACTCAAAAAATGTTCGGAGCTTGAATCTTAAAATAAATAGTTTATTGATACAAGAAAGACGTATTTACCGGTGGATTATGGAATCATAAAAATTAGCGTTCTGTGATATTTAACTAGTATCATATTCATAAGCTCGATTAATAGGTGTGAAAAAAATTAATGGTTGAAAATCCATTTTCTCTTCAGTGAGATAGACAATCTGTGTAACAAGTATTGATGAGAATTTATGAAGGTCACCCTGCCCTATAGATAGTTCTGCTTCCAGTGACAATCTACTGTTTGATCACTTCTGCATGCAGTACCCTTCCATAATTCAATATAATTCAGCTAGGAGCTTGCCATTTGTATATTTTATGTCCACTGATAAGTGAACAGCTATAAATCAGTAAGTCAGGGCAGTAAAAACGGGCCCGTATTTCAGTTTTAGTTTAGAGGGAGAATACTTTTATGTTGACCTGAAAGATATCTTGTATTTTTACCCCTGCCTATTATATGGCTTTCATGGTAGTTATATCATGCATGAATTTCAGTAGTCAAATTCAAATAAAAAAAAAACAAAAAAACTCTCGAATCTTATTTTGATGTTGCCTTGTAAAATCCAAAATGGTGAAAGCAGGAATTTTTAAATCTATCGGTCTTGGCTCCAGAACCCATGCCCTTTTCCTGTCCTTTTTCCTAAATGGAATAATGTGAAGGATCACATATATCAATTGATAGACCTTACTACATCCCTTGTGTATTGTATTGTGGGTCTGTGGGTCTGTTATAGCTCCTGTGTATGGTATTGTGGGTCTGTTATAGCTCCTGTGTATTGTATTGTGGGTCTGTTATAGCTCCTGTGTATTGTATTGTGGGTCTGTTGTAGCTCCTGTGTATTGTATTGGGGACATTTGCAGTGTATGGTATTGGGGACATCTGTATTGGGGACATTTGCAGTGTATGGTATTGGGGACATCTGTATTGGGGACATTTGCAGTGTATGGTATTGGGGACATCTGTATTGGGGACATTTGCAGTGTATGGTATTGGGGACATCTGTATTGGGGACATTTGCAGTGTATGGTATTGGGGACATCTGTAATGGGGACATTTGCAGTGTATGGTATTGGGGACATCTGTAATGGGGACATTTGCAGTGTATGGTATTGGGGACATCTGTATTGGGGACATTTGCAGTGTATGGTATTGGGGACATCTGTATTGGGGACATTTGCAGTGTACGGTATTGGGGACATCTGTATTGGGGACATTTGCAGTGTACAGTATTGGGGACATCTGTATTGGGGACATTTGCAGTGTATGGTATTAGGGAAATTTGCAGTGTACAGTATTAGGGACATCTGTATTGGGGACATTTGCAGTGTACAGTATTGGGGACATCTGTATTGGGGACATTTGCAGTGTATGGTATTAGGGACAACTCCTGTGTGTTGTATGAGAAATGTGCTGCATCTCCTCTGTATTATATTATGGATCTGCTACAGCTCCTGTTTGACATTTGGAAGCCTTGCTTTAACTCTTGTTTATAGTAATATTGTACCTGACTGGTTCTTCCAATCTTCCTACTGGTACAGAGTAATCAGTATAGATTATGTTCTTTTAATAAATCTGTCATTTTTAGAAAAAAAAAAAAACATACTGAGGAACTCTGTGTGTGAGGGATCGTGGGTATGTAATTGGATTGGACCTGGCTGCTGATTGGCGTCTAACCTTTGATTGGCTGAAGTCGTAGGTGGTACATTTATACACCAACTACATGTTCTAATCTGTACGGTGGAATTGATGTATCGATTTGCCAGGCTAAACTCACCAATTAATGTGAGAGGTTGACATATTACAACTAACAGATTCCTAGCTTTAAGTGTCCCTGATAAATGTGGTGTGATGAAGATAGAGATGTGAGATGAACTAACTTATGAATATGTGATGTGGCTATTGATTGCTACACTTTAACAGACCATACACTACGGTCATCAGATAGCATGGACAACTAATGGACAGATTCCTTATCCCATTGTCTATGGTCATTGGGTTTGCGAAAGTAAATTGGCCAGGATTTTTTCAATGGTATTAAAGTGTCCAATAGATTGTGTATTTAGTTGTCATTTAAGACCTAGCAGAGCTGTTTGCTTGTTATAAGATTATTTATGTCTTTATTTGTCTGCATTCGGACAATAACGTTATTTGAGCTGCAATAATACAGCCGTGACTATGTATAGATAGCCATCCACTTGTAGAATGTTTTCTCATTTTACTGGCATCATTGACATGGTACAAAATTAATATTGATAGATTTTAGTTATATTTTTATATCTGTACCCTAATGGAATCTAGAAATAAAATGATAAGATGCATTACCCAATTCCTAACTAAAATATTTTACATTAATGAGTTCATAATGATCACTGAGGGGTCTACAACAAGGCTACTGTTCACAAGTCACCATTAGAGATGTCTATCATGACATGTTACTTTACACAAGTATACAACAAGGCTTCTGTATACACGTCACCATTAGAGATGTCTATCATGACATGTTACTTTACACAAGTCTACAACAAGGCTTCTGTATACACGTCACCATTAGAGATGTCTATCATGACATGTTACTTTACACAAGTCTACAACAAGGCTTCTGTATACACGTCACCATTAGAGATGTCTATCATGACATGTTACTTTACACAAGTCTACAACAAGGCTACTGTATACAGGTCACTATTAGAGATGTCTATCATGATATGTTACTTTACACAAGTCTACAACAAGGCTACTGTACACAAGTCACCATTAGAGATGTCTATCATGACATGTTACTTTACACAAGTCTTCAACGAGGTCACTATAACAAGTCGCCATTAAAATTATTGTTTTTATCATGACATGTTACTGTGCACAAGTAAATGTAAAACTTGTTTATGGTTGTGAATCAGCAAGACCCAATCCCATGGTATCCTCACGTCTAATCCTTAAACAAGAGTGATAAGTATTTGAGTAAACAAACCCATGTAATTATTTACTTACCTGAATCCAAGCAAGTGACATTTTGACCTTACATTTTCATTAAGGAAGAAGCAAGTGTTGAGTAACAAACCAAGACTTGAAATCCTAAGAATAACTTTGATCTGTCTTTCAACACTATCCATCAGTGTGTGCTAATTCAGGCATTTTCACTTTGAAAATGCAGCAACAAACCCATGTAATTATTTACTTACCGATGTAACAGGATGATGTCACATATTTACCTTACATTTTCTGTAACAGGATGATGTCAAGTGTTAGTAACAAACAGGATGATGTCAAGAATAACTTTGACCTACTGCTGTAACACTATCCATCAGTGTGTATCTACCCACTGCTTCAGGACGATTTTCACTTTGAAAATGCAGCAATGCTATAACGGACAATGCCATCAGTATCATTAACCTACCGATGTACCGATGTACCGATGTAACAGGATGATGTCATCAGTATTATCTACCTACTGCTGTAACAGGATGATGTCATCAGTATTATCTACCTACTGCTGTAACAGGACGATGTCATCAGTATTATCTACCTACTGCTGTAACAGGACGATGTCATCAGTATTATCTACCCACTGCTGTAACAGGACGATGTCATCAGTATTATCTACCTACTGCTGTAACAGGACGATGTCATCAGTATTATCTACCTACTGCTGTAACAGGACGATGTCATCAGTATTATCTACCTACTGCTGTAACAGGACGATGACATCAGTATTATTAATCTTGATATTATTAACCTTAGCTTCTGACAGACCTTCTTCTATAACAGAAAAGGTCATACAGGTCAAAGGATGAATGATGAGGTCGCTTTGGCTAAATCATTTCATTCATAACCTAGTGACATATATCCTAGTGTGTTAGTTAAGTAAGGGTATGGATCAGTATCAATGGACAAATGACTTTGTTGGGTGGTAGTACTGTCCATAAGTCAGGGGAAGGAACTGAGGGTTACACAAGGGGACAGCCCCAGTCCTGTTCCATTGTGCTGGCCTGTGAACTGAAATATGAGGCTATTATCTCTGTCAGTAGAAATCTATAGTCACCTTTCTTACTGATGAGATCATCTTTCTCGGGTAGATCTACCTGACAAATTAAGTTACAATGTATCTTATTCTGTAACAAAGGCTTTTGTTGCCGTAAGATCTCACCCAGGGCTGTAATAAAAACATCTGATCATATCTGTCGAGGTTTGTTACCCAGCAACAAAAGGAAGAGAAAGTGGGAAAATTACACAATATCATTTATCAGAGCATTCAACGGGGAGAGCACTACGTTATTGCCATGTGTATCAAGGGGTCTGTGTCAAGGTACCAGTTAGGGATTGGAGGGAAACGAAACAGTCACTGTTGATAACATATATAGATTTATGTCCGGTACCAGGTAAAATGGGAGGAGAGGGAAACAGTCACTGTTGATCATGTTTAGTTTATGTCAGGAAACAGTCACTGTTGATCATGTTTAGTTTATGTCAGGAAACAGTCACTGTTGATCATATATAGTTTATGTCAGGAAACAGTCACTGTTGATCATGTTTAGTTTATGTCAGGAAACAGTCACTGTTGATCATGTATAGTTTATGTCAGGAAACAGTCACTGTTGATCATGTTTAGTTTATGTCAGGAAACAGTCACTGTTGATCATGTTTAGTTTATGTCAGGAAACAGTCACTGCAGAGTCCATTGTTATCATTTCTATTAGTAATACATGTACAACACATGTTATTATAATCACTTCAAGGGAACATCATTTCTTGCAATGTTAGAAAAATTGTTTTGTCAGAGTACCTTCATCTTCTTCATTGTTAAAGAATGTTGAATCTAAATATTTTCAAATTTTACCAAACATACTTATGTTAGTTTAAGACAGAGCACTTTCTGAAGTAGGAATCATGTAAAAAAAATACCAATAATGAACTCGTCATGTCTTGCAGGTTTACAAAGTGCATACACATTGTACTTGAAAGAGATTAAGTTGTTTTATTGTAACAAAGACAAAACAGTTTGATCAACCCAGACAGTGTGGTGTAGAGGGTGCATAAACAAGCACTGATGTGTTTAGATAAGACCTTATTCTTGATCAGTTGTGATAGTTCCTCAACACTTGTGTCCCCTGTCAATGCGGGTCAGGGTTTGATTGAAGTTATAAGCGAAGCAACATTGGCACTCTGTTGCCTGTGGCACAGTTCCTTTGTCATCAACACTATTGTTGCTGTTGTTATCAGGGTAACAAATTATTTTTGCTTTGACATTTTAAAGACTGTAATGAAAAATGTTGGAGAATTATATTGAGGACTGGACCCATATAGCTTTTATCAGTGTTATGGACATAATGAGTATATATTGGGGGAAGTGTGATGTATCAAACCTCACATCTCACCGACATTGTGTGAGGATTAAAGGAGTGACAGGTGAGTGTGAGGAATATACGACTAGATCAAAACAGGGTCCTGCTGATCAGTCAAGGGTCAAAAATGTCCTCAGTATATACTGCTTCCAACTGGACGCTATCATTTGACAGTAAAATATCCTGGAGTTCAAAATATCCCTAGGAGGTTACCCGTTGTATAGTTTGGCCTGAATGATCTGTCATGTTTACCTTTGTAACAACAATGTTTAAAGATGAGCTCGTATTCATACAGAAAAACGCAGGTAGACCAATCATTCTAAGAGACTAGTTGCCAATATAACAGATGAAATAGATGTACTGTATAGGTTTTCTATTTCATTTTGAAAAACAGGTGGACATGCCTTAGAATGAATGTAATCTTCCACATGGAATTTTTTTGTCACACTCTGGTCAGACTCTACATAGTTCCTGTTCTGGTCACATTATAGTCTATATAGTTTCTGTTCTGGTCACACTATACTCTATATAGTTCCTGTTCTGGTCACACTATACTCTATATAGTTCCTGTTCTGGTCACACTATACTCTATATAGTTCCTGTTCTGGTCACACTATACTCTATATAGTTCCTGTTCTGGTCACACTATACTCTATATAGTTCCTGTTCTGGTCACACTATACTCTATATAGTTCCTGTTCTGGTCACACTATACTCTATATAGTTCCTGTTCTGGTCACACTATACTCTATATAGTTCCTGTTCTGGTCACACTATAGTCTATATAGTTCCTGTTCTGGTCACACTATACTCTATATAGTTCCTGTTCTGGTCACACTATACTCTATATAGTTCCTGTTCTGGTCACACTATAGTCTATATAGTTCCTGTTCTGGTCACACTATACTCTATATAGTTCCTGTTCTGGTCACACTATACTCTATATAGTTCCTGTTCTGGTCACACTATACTCTATATAGTTCCTGTTCTGGTCACACTATACTCTATATAGTTCCTGTTCTGGTCACATTATAGTCTATATAGTTCCTGTTCTGGTCTATATAGTTCCTGTTCTGGTCACACTATACTCTATATAGTTCCTGTTCTGGTCACACTATACTCTATATAGTTCCTGTTCTGGTCACATTATAGTCTATATAGTTCCATCTGGAATGACATGCTGTTTTATTTATATTATTTATAATAATAAGTTAAAAGTAATAACATTTGTCCTGGACTCTTTCAGCTTTTGGTTTGTATATATCATTTATTCATCTCATTAAAATCCTTTCCAATCTCCACAGTTTGGATATTTTAGACTTAATTATTAGTTAATCATCAAAACTGTCTTTAATTTCAATAATCCAAATTATTCACCAGAAACAGCAGCTTGAAGCGATTGTTAAATGTTTTAGCACTTTTCTTAGGCTTCTGAACATGGGCAAGCTCCCTGAGGATTGCGGGTCTGTAAATTGAGAGAATACAAGCTGTACTTCAGCATATAACTGAGCTACCAGAATGCCATCAGACACAGAAGTATAGTCAATATATTTTGTGGAGCATGACATTATTTTGAATTAACAAGTACCTGGTCCATGTATTTTGGAAAAGTTTAAATTCTAAATTCATGAATGGTGACCTATTTGACCTTCATCATATTGATGCATGTGAAAGAGAATGTCGAAGAATGGCATTGTACAGCAATTTAATGAAAAAATATCTGATTTGATTAAAAAAAGTTGTTTTATGAAAATGGAATGCTGATTCATCATTCAGTTATTGACAGAACAAGGAAATGGTTTACACAGAGACTGGATAACTGCTGTGTGTATTGGTGTGAGGCGACAGCTCATTACCAGGGTAGCAGATTCTGGTTAGGGGGCCTGCATAGATATGGCTTTGTTTTATCCATGTTTCTGCCAGTGTAAATCTACAGCGTACTGTCAGAAATTAATGTCAACTGATCACAGTCCAAGTGAAAAATGATGTAAGACACAGCTTTTATTTGTGTTGAACAAAGAGCCTTGGAGGGGGAATCCTGTCAAAGAGTGAAATGAAGTACCACAGGAGGATAAAACTTCTGTTTACAGTAATGGAAATTCTGTAGGGAAGAAAAAAAGGGACCTTTGATGTCCTACAAACTTGCTTCATGTCAGATCAAATTTCTTCTCAAATACAGTGAGTGACATGTACAGCGACACTGGCCAATTCTCTCGAGTGTCAATGTGTGTGCACATGCATGGATGTCATTGTAGATATAAATCTGTACACCGTGTGTGACTGTCTGTAGACCTGTACACTGTGTGTGACTGTCTGTAGACCTGTACACTGTGTGTAGACCTGTACACTGTGTGTGACTGTCTGTAGACCTGTACACTGTATGTGACTGTCTGTAGACCTGTACACTGTGTGATTGTCTGTAGACCTGTACACTGTGTGTAGACCTGTACACTGTGTGTGACTGTCTGTAGACCTGTACACTGTATGTGACTGTCTGTAGACCTGTACACTGTGTGTGACTGTCTGTAGACCTGTACACTGTGTGATTGTCTGTAGACCTGTACACTGTGTGTAGACCTGTACACTGTGTGTGACTGTCTGTAGACCTGTACACTGTATGTGACTGTCTGTAGACCTGTACACTGTGTGATTGTCTGTAGACCTGTACACTGTGTGTAGACCTGTACACTGTGTGTGACTGTCTGTAGACCTGTACACTGTCTGTGACTGTCTGTAGACCTGTACACTGTGTGTGACTGTCTGTAGACCTGTACACTGTGTGATTGTCTGTAGACCTGTACACTGTGTGTAGACCTGTACACTGTGTGTGACTGTCTGTAGACCTGTTCACTGTATGTGACTGTCTGTAGACCTGTAGACTGTGTGTGACTGTCAGTATACATTAATTCCAATGAAACACAACTCTTGTGCAATACTCTAAAAAACATTATTGATGTATTCAGTAGTTTTAATTGGAAAGATTTTGCTTGTTAAAATTTACTTTAGATGCCATATATGTGCTACAAAATCTCTCATTTATGAGGTAGTGACATTTTTTGTCATTATAATTATTCAACTAGCATTTATTAGATATGTCATTTATCCTTTACTTGACTTCATATATAAGCCATTTTCGTAAACTAGATTTAGTTTTCAAGGATATATTTGAAACAAAAAATTTCCTTATCTTGCAATTTTAATGTTTCACTTTTATTTTTTTTGTGTGATAATGAGGACAACACAAGAAGAAATCTTTAGAAATTCAATATGAGTTGGGAGCCCCATATTTAGACTAGCTTTCTGCTTGCAACTATCATTTTCCATCAAATTCTTAAGAAGCGATACATTGAAATGGTGAAGTTATATAGAAGTGCTCATGAGAGTGGAATGTAGGGATAAAGCTCTTACATCTGTGTTAAAAATTACCAGAAACATTTCAAGATTTTTAGATAAAAAAAAATTTACATGATTTCAAATGCATTAATGCTATTTCAAGTATCAGTTTAACGGGTTTAATAAAGTGAATGATGGGTTCAGTTTTGTGGAATCACAATAGTTATTAAGTGATCCTTCTGTACAGCATTTAATTACATGTTATGTAACCCTGCCATGCTGATGTGGGACTGTGTGCACCTCTATGACAGTTCAATCCATCTGACTTCCTTACCGTTGTCAATACTACGGCAGTACACGGTCGTGCTGGTTGGCAGGAATGATAGACACTTGACGTTGATGTATGTAGTCATTTATTTGTAGAGAGTAAAAAAAAAAAATAGTTACATGGTTGAGATCTGTAATGGAATTCAAATTCATTTTGATCATGTGAATATTTAATGTGTAAATGATGATAACGTTTCTATTCTTCCACAGATTCTGAGAAACAGTCTGTGTGTTTCTTCATCTGTTTCTCATTCAGTATGACTCTTGTTTTAGTGACCAAACCTTGAGAACATTTATTATATATAGGAAGCCAGCACCACAATTTTGTTGATTCTTAAAGATTGTATTTATTCATTACTTCAACCCAACCGGTAAATGAGTCTTGCCTCTGTATATATGCCATGTGTTTTTTATTAGGTCTTTAAACACTTGTTATTAAAGTTTATGGTTTGGGCAGTTTGTAAACCCAAGGTGAAGCACCACTTGAATACCATACAACACTCATCTTAAAGAGTATTGGTGACCTTGATATATCCTGGTGGGATGGTATAGGTTATCCCAGACAAGCATGCCTCTAACCCCCAGCATTGGTGTCCCACCACATGACTTTATCTTTCCAGCATCAGCAGTCATACACTGGCTTTTGATTGCCTGTCTACTCAATCTGTCACCTGATTGGCCAGCTTGTTGCTTTAGAAGATTTATTTCCATGGGAGGAGGAGGAGAGTGGATGGTAGGAGGTTTAGGGGTACAGGTTATAGTCAGTTTCTATAAAGTGTAAAGTTATCTGTCTTACCGTCTTCACCCAGCCCTTCTCTCAATCTGTTATCTGTCTCATCACCTTCACTCAACCCCTCTCTAGCCCTTTCTGATCTGTTACCTGTCTCTAAATCTTCACTCTTCCCTTCTCTAGATCTGTTACCTGTCTACTCATCCCTTCTCTAGATCTGTTACCTGTCTCTAAATCTTCACTCATCCCTTCTCTAGATCTGTTATCTGTCTCCAAATCTTTACTCATCCCTTCTCTAGATCTGTTACCTGTCTCTAAATCTTCACTTATCCCTTCTCTAGATCTGTTATCTGTCTCCAAATCTTCACTCTTCCCTTCTCTAGATCTGTTATCTGTCTCAGCACCATCACTTATCCCTTCTCTAGATCTGTTATCTGTCTCATCATCTTCTTTAATCCCTTCTCTAGATCTCTTATGTTATCTGTCTCCAAATCTTCACTCATACCCTCTATAGATCTGTTACCTGTCTCACCATTTTTCCCACACCTCCTCTTGATCTATTGACTCCGTAAATAAAAACGGAATCAATTTTGATCAAGATAATGTCTGCTCAAAAGGTAGGGGAAAAAAAAAAAAAAAATTAGTCCAGTTTGAACTAATCTTGAAAGCTGATGTTCAGTAAAACGTTTAATAAGAAATTGGATTTGTAATCAGTTTCCTTTATGTGCAGTTTTAATTAAAATGTTAATAATGAAATTCAAGTTTTGATGGGAATGTCTTAAGGTCAATTATGTTTCGTGAATATCGTTAAGTTTCGACGGAGAATGTTGAAACCAATAAATATTTAATCATTTAGTAGGACATGTTACGTTGTAATGTTTTGTTTTTATTGTTAAGTTTCACTTAAAAACAAGGAAACCGATAAATATTTCATTCTAAGCTTGGGCATATTACATTGAGTTGGTTTCTTGGGGTTTTTCTTTACTCTACAATTTTAAGAAAAAGAAACTGTGGTTGTATAGTTAAAAAAATCAATGCACTATTAAGCTCCGGAGTTACTGAAAATCTGTAAAACAAAATAAAAAGTAAAAGACCGTTTATTTTTCCCACGGGTACATTTGACTGATAATGAAGATGTCTGTTTCCAGAGCTCGGGGACTTGTGGACTCGGCGTCAAGCACTGCTAGCTTATTATTGGTATAAAGCATTGCTGGAAAAACCAAATGTACGAGCTGTGATCAATAGGAACAGGAAACAAATGTCTTCATAAGTTTGTTCATACTGTATCATAAACTCTATGTATAATCACCATGTCGTGTAATTTTCCCCACATTAACTTCCCCTGTCATTGTATGTAATGATTTTACATCCAAAACTGATGGGTTTCCTCCCCACAATTTAGTGTCCAAGTCTCAGGGATTACAGATCTGAAGAAGCCAAGATATGGTTAAAGGGCACTTGTCTTGACAATCCAACCTTGTTTTATAGGCAAGACTGGACAGCTTGTTGGAGAGTCATTACAATTGAAAATGTTGGTTCATAAAAGAAATAATTGTAGTAACTGTTTATCATATTTCTGATATATACCATTAAACAAATGTTAATTTGTATATTTTGATTTTCTAGAAATGTTAGAGATGAAAAGAGTCGATTGTACATTATCAATAGAGATACAAAAATCTTATCAAAACATTTGGGTTAGATTAGTGAGTTCCTCAGCTGAGAGAGGAATTTCCTACCCTGATACCTTTGTAATGATTTTTATATTTTTCTCACCTCTTACACTAAAATGTGATCAAACATAACATTATTGACTTCGCCTTGGTGTGTCACCTGGTTCAGGACATAAACTGTGAAATCCTATCACGATTGTCAAATGTTGAGGAGCTGTTGCGATGGTGGATTATATAGATTATTGAAAACACTAGTTGATAGTGCACTACCTTTGCTAATATTCAATTTTTTTTATTTCTCAATAAAATAATTATTGTATTTAACACAATACATTGCATTATAGGAAAACCCATTGGAATTCAGTACCACAATGAATTAAGTGGAAATACTGGTTATAATTTCCTTCTGACGTGTTTGCATCACATCCACAGAATTAATGATTAGTAGAAAACATTAAAATGTCGGAAAATATCATATGTCACCAATGTGCAGTAAATGGACTGGTTCAGTTGATGTGGACAATTGCCGTACAATAAAAGTATGAATATTTTATGAGTTTCTGAAATTCAAGCTGTGATATTTCCGAATGCAGTATATATGTTGACCATTGTGGCATTAAGTTGCAGGGGTAGGACAATCTATTACAGGGGCTCAATGTCCAATGCTTTGTTTAGCAGGGTTGTGTGACAGCCATCATGAATCAGTTGTATTTTAACATTTTATATGATGATTTAGGGGTTGGAGATTCATATGTTTTGTCTTTCTAGTATGTACTGGTATATATTTTTTTTGGCTTGGTATTTTCGAGAGTTGGCATTTAACCCAGTTTAGTCATAAACGTTATACTGATTTCTAGAGGTCAGATTTCATTGTAGACTCACAGTTTCATTGTCTCCTGGCAGCTTTTCACGTTCTCTGATTTGTTTCCATAACTTCAGGAAACTTCTAAATGTTTTTATGGTCTGGTTTGTTTCAAAGTTCTTTGGAAGTTTCCTGTTATGTTACTTGCGCCCACCCTTTTTTCCACACCTCTAATTTTTAGAGCTTTCTGCTGTTTTCTATGTCTCAAATTTGTCTTTATGTCCTTTTGAATCTCACTGCTTTTTCACATGTTTTTGATTTCCTGGTCTTTTGGAGTCTCTTTGCTGTTTTCCATGTGTCTAATTTATGTTTGACTCCTATGGAGCCACTCTGCTATTTTCTTTGTTTCTAAATACTTTGGAGTTACTCTGCTGTTTTCCATATCTCTGATGTGTGTTTTTTTTTGTATCTGCTCTAAAGGTTCCCTGTACTTATGGTATACTGATAAACTGATGTTTGCTGACTGTAACATGACTTGTTTAAAATAAATCTCTTGAGAAATCTTGACCACTCAGACTTAAAAAAATATTACCAAATGTTGATTATGTGAAATCTCAAATTTATGATGTCCAACTTATGAAGTTGTTAGCAACAGAGATTTTAAAGAAAAGAGATTCACTCTTTCCATTTGAACAGATTAAGGTAAAGATGTGAAATCTCTTAAATAATGTTACTAAACATCAGCTCCTGTGTATTGTAAAAGGAACTTTCCTTGCTAAAGTGTATTTCCCTAAGCATTGTGCCAATTATAGTCTTTGAACAGTATTCATTTTAAAGTAATTCACTTCTGTTGACAGGTGGATTTAGATGTCATGAGTTCTAGACTCTGTTAGGAATGTTGCAAACTTAAATCAAATGGGAAGAAATCCTGATATTTGGTAGAAAATTGAAATAGATGATCATGCTATAGTCATTAAATGAAACAAAGAAGTTGCTTAATGGAATTTTCGAGCTGAAGGTCTATTTTATACTAAGATGGATTGACTGTGAATGTTGTATTTTGTGTCGATGCTGTGTAGCAGCAGTGTGATGTGCTGAAGGGAACAGTTAACCTACCTAAGACTAGATCTTACTGTAGAACTTGGGGTAATAACTGTACCTATCACCAGTCAATAAATTTCTAATGCTTCAGATTTACAGACTGTTGAGCAACCCTGCCTCCATACTATACCATTGAAATATCTACTGATGATTTGAAGTTGGGTGTCCACCCATTTTCTTCTGTTTTTAAGGAATTCAAAATTATTTTCGTAGAAACTTCATGATGTGTTCTGAGAATTAAAAAAAATCCAGTTTTAAACTTTTTTTCTGATGATGATGTTTGGAAAGATTTGACTTGAGAAAGTAGATTAAAAGTTAAAAAAAACCGATATGTTGCTGTACTCCCTTTTCCATTATAGGTGTCAGTATAGGTGCAACATGAAATTATTCGTTTTCATTTATTATTCTTTTCTTCCCCAAAATAACAGACAATCTCTGTTATTTTCCCTGCAACCTTTTTTTCAAAATAAATCTTTCATCTTTCATTACAAAGTAAGGGTATTATACTTGGATATGAAGTATAAAACAACATGAAAATACCAAGTTTTCATTCGATTTAAGAGCTTTAAATTGCATAGCTACCAAAAAATTGAAATGTTCCAAAATGACTTTAATGTGACCATCCTCTAATAATAAAGTTTTGATAGAGAAATGTTCAAGGATACTTCTCATGATTAAGTTCTAAGTGCTTTATTTTACACAATTTTAACCCAAGTAACCAGTTTTTCCAAGATCAAGACGCAAGCTGAAACATTTATTTTCGGGTCCTAAAAATCTGGGAAAATGGTCACCATGTTGGAATTTACTCATTTAAAATCTTTTTATTTGTGTTGGTAATTCTTGCAAAATTTAGATGAATCCTACCTAAGACTTCAAGAGTTTACTCAAGAGAAGTATTTTAGTGTTGATGTATTAACCAAATCATGCGGTTAACTTTGCCGTCAAAAATGCAGTAAACAAGAGAAATTTTTTCAAAATGTCAGATTAATCTCCCATCAGAGGAGTACATCCTCAACATCGTATTCTGTATAACATTGTATTATGTATAACATTGTATTCTGTATAACATTGTATTCTATATAAAATTTGTATTCTATATAATGTTGTATTCTGGATATAAAAATCAAAGAGATGTATATTGATTTGCCATTATACATCATTATTATAGGTGAACCCTAGAATGTTTTCTTCTGAAGGGAGATAACTCTTAAGGTTCATGTTGATTATTTCCCTTGAACTACTCCACCAAATACCCTCTCTGTGCATTAGATACCAGTGTTTTGACCCATCAGGTGCCTTGTTTGAATTCTTTGATCAGTAAATACAAATCTGCTAGATTGGTATTTGGAAAGCTTTTTAGAGTGAAAACAACAAAGTGAATTAGTCTACAGGTGTTAATAGTGGAAAAATGTCAGTAAAACCATTAGAACTGCTAGATTTTAATCGTGTTGGAACTTAGACAGTGAAAGTAATTTACTCTAGAAAAGAAAACTACTAGACTCGTTTGAGTATGACCAGAAAGAATACTGGTGCACTTTTGGTCGCATACTAACTGATGTTCTCTCTGAAATACTGGTACATGTGTATTGATGGGAATGTTCTCTTATTGAATTTAAAGAATAAAAACAATACAAATTATCATGTGCCTGAAGCCTTAAAGTCTCATTGTAGGGAGATAGAAGAGGTGTGCTCTGGGTAGGACACAAGCAATATATCAATACACTATTACTACACTAACAAATCATTAAAACTGCCACAATATGCCTGGGAGGAGCTCTCAAAACTTGTGTGGGTTGATACAAAATAATTAACAGGATTATTGAAACTTGTTAATTAGCTAATTAGTTAAAACATCATATTGGTATAGTGGTCGTAGAAGTGTTTTATTATTGGTAGGTTTAACAAAACGCTCAAAATGTGTTGATGAAAAGTTTTGTTCTTTGTCTAAATTTACAATGCAATATTACTCCTGCAAGTGAAAGGAAATCATCTAAAGATGTTATGAAATGAACATTGAAGGTCGTATTTCAGATATTCCTTTGTGCATGCCAATGACTTTTGTATCAAAGATTAAGCTGGTGAGGAGGCAAGGGTAACCTGCAAGGAGGGGGGGCTGGTAAGGAGGGGAATATGTGAAACAGAGCATACCATCTCACCCACTGTAAACAGTATACAGAGTTTCTCATTGCTTCAAACTTCTCTAGTGTTTATAGTTGGCTGTACCTAGAACTTTGTGCCCGGCCATGGCTGCTGTGCGTATCATTGTGTAATTTATTATACGTCCAATCATTGACACAGACTTGGTGGTCATACAGGCATTTTGTTTATATATCCACCAACATGTGTTCCTGTGCAAGCTGTGTTGGGTAAGTGGACACCCTTTCTTTTACTCTACGTACTTGTCAAACATAACAGGATGTGGATACAGATCTTGCAGATTTACCGTCAATCATCCTGGTTTATGTGACGGGAGCCAAGCAGCCATTGTTAATGTCACCTATAGCTTATTGGCCTAGGTCTTGACTATTGCAGGTATTAGGACAGCCACAGTATGTAGACTTGTGCTTGATGTATTAAACATGTTGGAATAAGTCAGTAAATGCAATCTACATTTGAAATGCTGTACAAGACACAAGGAAACTCAATTTGCAAATAGATTAGTATTGAATCCTGGAGGGAAAATACAGAAATAGCAAAAGTACATCATTTCTTACATACTGTCCAATCAAAAAATATCTAGAAGTCAAGGTACCAATCACATATAGTAAACTGATCTGAATTTTTTTTTTTTTTTTACTTCTTGTAAGGATGGAGCTTGATACTGAGTATATCAGAGAGATCTTCCTGTATAGAAATCAAATGGAAGTCATGCATGTAGGACCCTTTATCAGAACATCTCAGTATTTAGCTTGATGCCTTATAACTGGGGCCAGAGATGAGATAGAACTGTTAGTGGTTAGGAGGAACATGGCAGAGTTTTCTGGGGCCAGAGATGAGCTAGAACTGTTAGTGGTTAGGAGGAACATGGCAGAGTTTTCTGGGGCCAGAGATGAGATAGAGCTGTTAGTGGTTAGAAGGAACATGGCAGAGTTTTCTTCATAATAGAACATTGAGGAAGTTTACCTGCAAGAAGAATTCTGTTATATGACTTAACTATGTCTAATGCTGAGACGTTGAAGAAACTTGACAAGTGATGGCATAAAAAGTAACACTAAAGTCAAGTGTCACAGCCTGAAAATTATTTCACAATAACCAATTAGAACTACACCATGTGTTTAATTAGTACTGTCATCGATATTCGAAACAATACAATAATCGTTATGTAGTTATTGTTGAGAAAACACCCTGATTCAGCAGGAATCTTGTCAACTTAAGCCCAGGTAGATGCCATTCCAAGTTAGCTAGCATTGGACTTCTGGTTAACTTGAGATCAAGTTAACTTCATTTCAGGTTAACTTGTAATTAAACTTCTGGTCAACGTCAGGCCAGGTTGATGCCATTCCAGGTTAGCCTGAATTGGACTTCTGAAGTCCAGAAGTCACTTAGAAGTTAACCTGAAATGCAGTTAATTTGTTATTGACTTCTGGTTAATTTCCAACAATATCGTGTATCAAAGTAAAACTGGGAACCCTATCAGTCCTGGCCATAGAATCTAAGCTCCGATCCTGGCAAATTATTATCAGAAACAGAGTGTCATAAATAACCTGTCATAAATCAGCCCTGATATCTAGTTAACAGTCTATGGCAGTGTGTAATGAGCACTACAATTAAGTCTACCTATTTTGGGTGGTGGCTAGATAGTTGGACTTCCTGGTAGGGGAAAACTCATTAAATTATTAACGTAGAGACCAGAATTTAGACGAAACAGATGGCTAACAGTCAACTTCTAACCGTGGTCAATCTACTACAATATCAGGGTGACTTTACCCTGATCTGGCTGATTAGTTTTGCCTATAACAGAGAGAATCTTTAAAACCACCTGTGAGTTTGATTTATCTGTTTTGTGATACTTTTCAGGAAAGCTGTTTTTGCTTTGTTGTTATTATATTCAATTTCAATTTAATAAATGTAAGTTTATATATAATATTTAGGAGACAAACTCTTAAGCTTTATATATATGCTGCCGAATGTGGTCTATCATTGACAAATTCTTGAATCCGATTTAATGTCGGGTTGAGCGATGAATCATACGTTGTTGAATTTCCCAAAATTGACTTTTATAACATGTCCTCTATCTTCTAGTGAAAAGCACTTTTCCATACCATCGCTCAAATTTAATACTAAATGCTTTTTAAAGGTAAAGTCAGCTACAAAAGCTATACTTAGTTATATTTTTGTCCGTTAACCAGTCTTTATCACTAGGGCAACAGCCATTATTTGTTGTCATAGTAATGGCACTTGGTATCTCGGAACATATCAGTTTATTGGTGACTCTATCATCACCTGTAACAGTGGATATTTTGTTATTATTACTTCAAAAAACACTTTGCTTTTATCACCATTAAGATGCATGGAAATAGTTTTTTTTTAAAGGTTGCCAAATAGAATGGGC
This sequence comes from Ylistrum balloti, assembly GCF_031769215.1. Taxonomy (NCBI): domain Eukaryota; kingdom Metazoa; phylum Mollusca; class Bivalvia; order Pectinida; family Pectinidae; genus Ylistrum; species Ylistrum balloti. Next base: position 214,897 of record NW_026782195.1, read on the forward strand.
TTTTCATTTTTTTTTTATTTATGTGAGTAAACTTGAAGTGATATACAAATCTTATTTGTTGTAAACATACTCTTGAAAAAGAAAGTGCGCAATCAGACAAAAAATGACAAACAGCTTATGACATCATAGAAGTGATGATTTAGCCATCTGTTGGCCCAAGTTTGGCTGACAATGACATATAGACTTGTACTGATCCAGTGTAATTATTGCCCCTGTGATACACACAGAACAATGGTACCTCAACACACAGAATGATGGAATCTACAGCTTGTTTCTTCTCCCGGAATGCTGAACAATCTGTTAGAACTGAACTCCAACTTGGGACGGCCATTGTTCTAGACAAGTAAACATATGGCTGCCAATTGGTTTGTACCAATTCAAAAAAAACGAAGTGTCTTAGTTATGATGAAATGTCCTCTTCGCAGGATAAAACAAACATGCCCTGTCTGTATCAGAATAGTACATAGGCCCTAAAACAAGGAAACACTCTATTGAAATGCTGGCTATGATACAAGACTCTTTCATTAGCCTGAGCATCGCTTACCTCCTGGGCTCTATAATGGTAGTCTTCTAATTCAATTTTCACCTGGGTGAGGGTAATTCAAAGACCTGTGTTATCCCTGTAACTATCAGAACAGTTTCCCTATCTCTGAGGGTGAAGATCCGCTGGCATGAAGTAAGGTCTTCCTGGTCCCAGCTGTCTTCCTCCACGCAGAATAACTACAGTATTTAATTACTATATCAAATATTTTGTCCAACAAATTTGAGATGATGCTTTACCGTAAACTGGTGTGACAGATTTTTTTACCCTCTTTGCACTTGATCTTGATATTCCTGTACAGGTGTGAGGAATCTTGTTTACCCAGTACTGGTGTGACAAATCTTGTTTACCCAGTACTGGTGTGACAAATCTTGCTTATCCTGTACTGGTGTGACAAATCTTGCTTATCCTGTACTGATGTGACAGATCTTGCTTATCCTGTACTGATGTGACAAATCTTGCTTATCCTGTACTGATGTGACAGATCTTGCTTATCCTGTACTGATGTGACAGATCTTGCTTATCCTATACTGATGTGACAGATCTTGTTCATCTAGTTCTAGTGTGACAGATCTTGTTTACCCTGCTGTACGGATATGGTAATTCACTAAAGACACACATACTAAAACACACAAACAGATATATATATATATATATACATTAAACATAGACACTACAAACAGACAAAATAGCCTCTACAGACACAACCTAGACACATAATGTTAAACATAAATACTATATATGGACACATAGGCAAGACGCTTAACATTAAAAATAGACAATTCAGACAGACACAGCCTAGACACATAACATTAAACATAGACTCTGCAGACACATAGGCAAGACACACAACATAAGACATAAATACCACAGACAGACACATCGATACACAATGTTAAATATAGGCACTACAGACAGACATATAGACACACAACATTAAACATAGACACCACAGACAGACACATAGACACACAATGTTAAACATAGACACTACAGACAGAGACAGACACATCGACACACAACATTAAACATAGACACCACAGACAGACACATAGACACACAATGTTAAACATAGACACCACAGACAGACACATAGACACACAACATTAAACATAGACACCACAGACAGACACATAGACATGCAACATTAAATATAGACACTACAAACAGACATATAGACTATTGCCCTACAACAAACATTAACAATATAAACAGACACTGAATACTATAGACTACAGACACACAACATAGACTGTTGTTCCCCAGATAGTTCAGTAGACATCTTCTTAATAAGGTTACACCCTCCCGTGACAGCCGAGCCACATCTGTTCACATTTCCTGACAATTATTTTACTAACCATATTTCTTTTTAAGAAGTATTGTTTTTCATCCACATTGTGCCATAATCTATTTCCTACTGTTTATTCTGTCTTTGACAAAGATTACAAAAATGTTTGTTTTCAGTCTAAAAAAAATTGTAAATCAACATGAACATGTGCCAGTAGCCAGTAGAACAAATAAACAAGGCAAATGAAAATAACTGTTATAATACGGTATTGACTGTGAAAAATGCTAGCTTCTGCAAATGTGAGTCACTATTTTAATCAATATATCATCTTGTTTAAAGTTAGCATTGTTGTTGAACTTGGTAAATTGAAAATTGAAACTTTCAGTATACAGTTCAAGGCATATGTTTATTTTGTGTTTGAAATGAAGTAAAACGTACATGAATATTTCAATTGTGTTTGCTGACGTTGAGTTTTTGGGAGACCTAGCTAATGTTGATGTACAGCCAATTGTTTGACACAGATTGCAAAATTTTAATACATTAATGATTTAGTAAGATATACAGAATCATATACTTAAATATTTTTTATCACAAATCAAAGTTGAAATTAACTGTTAAATTTTTGGGAATTTGACAAAAAGAAAATGGAATAATTAATGACTTGTGCAAGTCTAATTAAAGATTAAAACAATTTCTGTTAAGGTGAATAGGCTATCTTCAGTATCAGAAAGATTTGTGTATCAGGGTTCCTAATTCAGATTTTTTTTACCCTGATGTTGGAATGAAACTGTAAGGAGGTTATCTTAACTTAGCAATCAGTGGCTGAAGAATGTTGCTTGGTATTTTGTTTATAAACAACCATTTTGAGGCCTGTTTGAAGTAAGATATGCCTTGGCCCTTGTGATTGGTTGACTGGATGTAGGAAGGTCTGGAGGTGATCCCTGTTACCACCAGATTTAGACCATCACCAGGCAAACTAATGCTTGCCATCAAAGTGCCAGGCTTTGTGATAAATCTTTCCTTCCTAGATAAACTTTGGTATTTGCCGTATTTCGATTGTGATGTCTTTATTTGCCCAGCACTGGCCTCTATCTGACCTGATCAAATGACTTGTAACATCCAAACTTTGGAAAAAACATCCAGGCAAGAAAGACAATATGTCTTTCAGTTTTGATAAAGTCAAAAATGCGTTAATAGGAATCACTCTAGAATCCAGATACTGACTTATATTTGTTCTCATCCAAATCACCATAAAGATTTACAACATATTTACGTATGTAACAGTTACAAAGTTTATGTCTACCATAACAGTTACAAAGTTTATCTATGTCTACCATAACAGTTACAAAGTTTATCTATGTCTACCATAACAGTTACAAAGTTTATCTATGTCTACCATAACAGTTACAAAGTTTATCTATGTCTACCATAACAGTTACAAAGTTTATCTATGTCTATCATAACAGTTACAAAGTTTATGTCTACCTAAACAGTTACAAAGTTTATGTCTACCTAAACAGTTACAAAGTTTATGTCTACCTAAACAGTTACAAAGTTTATGTCTACCATAACAGTTACAAAGTTTATCTATGTCTACCATAACAGTTACAAAGTTTTTATCTATGTCTACCATAACAGTTACAAAGTTTATGTCTACCAAAACAATTACTAAGTTTATGTCTACCAAAACAGTTACAAAGGTTATCTATGTCTACCAAAACAGTTACGAAGTTTATCAATGTCTACCATAACAGTTACAAAAAATTATGTCTACCATAACAGTTACAAAGGTTATCTATGTCTACCATAACAGTTACAAAGGTTATCTATGTCTACCATAACAGTTACAAAGTTTATCTGTGTCTACCATAACAGTTACAAAGTTTATCTGTGTCTACCATAACAGTTACAAAGATTATCCATGTCAACAGTGATATTTTATTTACAATTGGTGGACAACCAAAAAGCAATCTGTATGATAAGCAGAAATTCTAGTAAGTTTTAAGTGCAGCTCTGATGAAATTGATGATCTTTAAATATTGTTAACAAGATGTATTTTCATACAAAAATTATCGCTTTGTTCTGATTGAATGTATACAATATTTGGTTTTGTGTGATTTTGGTGTAGAGAGACTCGTTTGAAATTACTGAATTTAGTTCATAAATTTTTATTCAAAGGTTTCTTAGCTTATGTAGATTCCATGCTCTGATTATGCATTGATATACATACATAATTACATATTTCTCCCCACACAGTTTCCTGAACGATGATGTAAGATTTTTCTTTTCATTGATCATGGCCGACAGAGAGAGCAGGATTCTGCTCCACCGAGGTGTTGTTATTCCAAATACTCTTTATGTCATCAATTGAATGTTTTATGGATTTTTTATGGCGGAGGACAGGATCCTGGGGAGACAAAACACAACCTTAAGACAGTTATAATGAGGACTTGGCTAGCATTAAACCTTTACATACACGATTATTACAAGGAACATTATTGCTGTATCTGTACAGTAAGTAATAAGAAGTAAATGGCCAGGATTTGGCTTGATGCTCTGTAAACTTGTTTTAGATAAAAATCAATTTGTATACAGGAAGTCCATGTTTAGGTGAGTTGTATGTGGAACAAAAAGAAAATCACGTGGCTGTAGGAAGAGCCTTATTCCTTGTTTTAGTGTTTATGGAGGGTTAATCGAAAATTGGAGTCTGTAGGCACTGACTTAAGGCTCAAAATTTCATTTCAAAATGAATATTAAATTTTGTGAAAAATTTGTAACACGTTTCATACTTTATATATGAATAAGAAACAAATTTAACATAATCTTTTAATTGAGAGATCCACTATTTTTGTAAATGTTGCAGAAATCGTGCTACTTTTCTTGAAGTCATCTTGGGTCTATATCTAAGGTTTCCATTGTGATGTTATACTTGTCACAATTGGCCATAGACGTGTGACTCATGTGTGCATGCATTCATTGAATAACATGGCTATCACGTGTTAAGACCAAATAAATTACATCTGCCTGTCCATGAAAATTTGACGTTATTTAAATACCATAGGACTGGTTAATGATGTCACAACATATTTTAAATCACAGACTATCACTACTTTTTTTGTCTTAAGTCGACTTTTCCACCTTTTTAGGCCTACATCTTGGAGTATTTTAAATCACAGACTATCAGTAATTTTCTGTCTAAGTTGACTTTTCCACCTTTTCAGGCCTACATCTTGGAGTATTTTAAATCACAGACTATCAGTAATTTTCTGTCTAAGTTGACTTTTCCACCTTTTCAGGCCTACATCTTGGAGTATTTTAAATCACAGACTATCAGTACTTTTCTGTCTAAGTCGACTTTTCCACCTTTTCAGGCCTACATCTTGTAGTATTTTAAATCACAGACTATCAGTACTTTTCTGTCTAAGTCGACTTTTCCACCTTTTCAGGCCTACATCTTGGAGTATTTTAAATCACAGACTATCAGTACTTTTCTGTCTAAGTCGACTTTTCCACCTTTTCAGGCCTACATCTTGGAGTATTTTAAATCACAGACTATCAGTACTTTTCTGTCTAAGTCGACTTTTCCACCTTTTCAGGCCTACATCTTGGAGTATTTTAAATCACAGACTATCAGTACTTTTCTGTCTAAGTCGACTTTTCCACCTTTTCAGGCCTACATCTTGGAGTATTTTAAATCACAGACTATCAGTACTTTTCTGTCTAAGTCGACTTTTCCACCTTTTCAGGCCTACATCTTGGAGTATTTTAAATCACAGACTATCAGTACTTTTCTGTCTAAGTCGACTTTTCCACCTTTTCAGGCCTACATCTTGGAGTATTTTAAATCACAGACTATCAGTACTTTTCTGTCTAAGTCGACTTTTCCACCTTTTCAGGCCTACATCTTGGAGTATTTTAAATCACAGACTATCAGTACTTTTCTGTCTATGTCGACTTTTCCACCTTTTCAGGCCTACATCTTGGAGTATTTTAAATCACAGACTATCAGTAATTTTCTGTCTAAGTCGACTTTTCCACCTTTTCAGGCCTACATCTTGGAGTATTTTAAATCACAGACTATCAGTAATTTTCTGTCTAAGTCGACTTTTCCACCTTTTCAGGCCTACATCTTGGAGTATTTTATATCACAGACTATCAGTACTTTTCTGTCTATGTCGACTTTTCCACCTTTTCAGGCCTACATCTTCGAACACTGTAAGTCACAGACTATACACACTTCCTTTCAGGACTACACTTTGGAGTATTTGAACTCATAAGTTATCATTAATTTTCCCGTCCATTATGTCGATCGCCCTGGGTATAATATCCTTGTGATACAGAGTTGTATTTTGTTATACCGATATTTATGTTGTATAGATCTGTACCTGTTTTATCTACCGACCAGAAAAGTCTATTGATAACTCCGGAGGATGTTATAAAGATGTAGAAGACCGACCGATATGATATAAAAATCGTTGGTTCACACTTGTTGGTATTTGACAGTAGAGCTTTAATTAATGCTGGTGTGAACAATCAGCCTACATTTTGGTTATATTTCTGCAATCAATACAATCTGTGTGTTGGGTTTTAGTCTGGCTGCAATGTTATGATTGAATTGGGAATGAATAATAAATTAGAATCAGTGAACAAATTAATATCTGGTGACAATTATCACTGATTATACAAGGCACTGTTTATGCTGTGGCGTTCGTCATGGGCTTCAGCAATAGTTACAATCTACCATGTAAGGCTACCACAATGGTATTGCCAAGCTCCCCGTGGCCATAAGAGTGCATGGATGTATTCTATAGCATTAATCTAGCATATCATTACAAATTTTAAGGTAGACTTCTGATTCTACAGCCTTTTACAAATCTATAGATATTTCAGGATTACTCTACCACTGTCTGGTACTGTTAATATTTACACTTGGTGTCTATTACAACCTCTGTGTGGTATCTGTAATATTTACATTCAGTGTCTATTACAACCTCTGTGTGGTACCTGTAATATTTACATTCAGTGTGTGGTACCTGTAATATTAACATTCAGTGTCTATTACAATTACTGTAATATTTACACTTCTCTCTCTGTGTGGTACCTGTAATATTTACATTCAGTGTCTATTACAACCTCTCTCTGGTACCTGTAATATTTACATTCAGTGTCTATTACAACCTCTGTCTGGTACCTGTAATATTAACATTCAGTGTCTATTACAACCTCTGTCTGGTACCTGTAATATTTACACTTGGTGTCTATTACAACCTCTGTGTGGTATCTGTAATATTTACATTCAGTGTCTATTACAACCTCTGTGTGGTACCTGTAATATTTACATTCAGTGTCTATTACAACCTCTGTCTGGTACCTGTAATATTTACATTCAGTGTCTATTACAACCTCTGTGTGGTATCTGAAATATTTACATTCAGTGTCTATTACAACCTCTGTCTGGTACCAGTAATGGTAATACTTTAACAGCCATTAATTTTTCTAGTAGGGTGTTTTCCTTATTATAATCTTAATATGCAGGTACCAAGAATAGAAACCTGTCCACTACAGATTGTACACACATATAATTGTTTCTTAGCATGCAAGTATAATTTCTGCACTGGCCTCTTAATGAAAGGGTAATTTATATCAATTTGTTCATACATGAAATAATCACACAGTTATTGATAAAATTTAGAGTAAGTGTCATTTTAATGATAACTCATTTTCAATTTCCTTGAAGTTCAAGGAATGAAATATTGCTGTCTGGCTTGTTAACTGATAAATGAGGCATAAGTACCAGAATTTCAGCTTTGACCACTTGTCCTGGAGTCTGACTGACAATTGAAATTACCCAGATGACCACTCATCATAGTCAGCTGGCAATAAACTGACCAGTAACTCAATGATCTTGTCTGTGTTGATATAGGGATACCAGCACTGAACAGAGACCCCTATCATTTGTATGTTTGTTATATTGTAAAGTAACCACTAGAATCTTGATCTCCTGTATGTTTGTCACAAGAAGGATACAGATCTTCTCAGTAATTGCGATGTTGTAAAATGTTAAGTAGAGAATCCTGTTCTTTGGAATGTTTGTTATGAGCTGAAATAACCAGAACAGGATCTTTATTTTTTTTTAGGTCGCCTGAGCCGAAGGCTCATGGTGACCTATTGCCATCATGATTTGTCTGTCGTCGTGCTTTGTGCATCGTACATCGTTAACTTTTCACATATTTGACTTCTTCTCAAGAACCACTAAATGGATTTTGACCAAACTTGGCACAAAGCATCCCCATGGGAAGTTGCTTCAAGTTTGCGAAGAAAAAGGGTGTGGCCCCAATAGGGGCTACAGGAGGGGGGAAAAGGGGGTAAAATTAGGTAAATCTTTAAAAATCTTCTTCTCATGAACCAACAGTCAGATTAAATTCATATTTGATATCAAGGGTCCTTATGGCAAGGTTTACAAAGTTTGCGAATGGAAAAAAAATTGGGTCAAAAACGGCCCCACTAGGGGGCACTCAAAAGGCTCGAAAATTCAACTTTGACCGATTTCAACCAAATTTGTAAGAAAGTATCCCTTAGTGAAGGACATATGAAATTATGTTGAAAAAAGTGATAATGTCCCCTTTGGGGCCCATAAGGGGTGTAAAAGGGGCCATATGTAAAACCTTCATTAAATGATTACTTCTCAAGAACCAGTGGATGGATATTGACCAAATTTGGCACAAAGCATCAGCATGGGAAGCCGCAAAGAAAAAGGGCGTGGCCCCAATAGGGGCCCCAGGGAAAAGGGGAAACTTGATACAAATGTTCTACACAAGGTCCTGGCAAGTGTTTTAACTTTTTGAGGTGATTCAAAATCCAAGATGGCCACCCTGGCCTCTGTTTGGCATTATGGACTTCCTCTCAAGAACCATTGGGTGGGTCATGTTCAAACTTGGTACAGATGTTTTACACATGGTCCTGCACAAGTGTTGTTACATTTTTGCAACATTTTAAAATCCCCAGGTTATTGACATATATTCCTCAGGTGACCGTTAAGGCCCCTTGGGCCTCTCGTTAAATAATAATGTTTCTAATTAGTTGAGACAACCCTTAATGAATAATGATCTTTTTGGGTGGTTGTAATAAGTTAAAATGTTACCAGTTAAGAATGCTAGTTTTTAAGATTGTAAATGTTATCACAACTCTATTTAACATGTGACCTATCTTTTACTCTGGCATAGGTCACATGGTAGTCTTCTTGAGAGACTGACATTTAGTGTGATGTTGCAACCTCACCTGTCCTGCTACATACAGCTTTGATTGCTAATGATAAAGATGCAGTAGACAGAAGTGACAAGAACAATTTATGAAGAAAATTTTTATGGTCAAATTACTGTATTATTGACTCTGATATTTCCGAGAATTTCAAGTCTTCTTACAAATTTTACAGAAGTTATGTACATGCAGAATCTTTAATTACAGTTTATGTTCAAATTCACTAGTCTTTGGGTCTTCTGTGAACGTTCTTGATGAAGTTGGTATCTACAGACCTTTCTGACAAAGTTCTTGGTGAGATTGATATCTACAGACTTTACTGACAAAGTTGTACTAAGACAGTTTTTGATGAACTTGACATCTACAGACTTTACTGACAAAGTTGTACTAAGACAGTTTTTGATGAACTTGATATCTACATACATTCTGTGAAAGCTTTATTACATTTGTTTAGAACATTAGATATATATTCTAGATAAAGGATGAAATTATTGGTTTTATTAAGGTGGTGACATGGTACAGAAATTAGCTGTTCTTAATATGTCAAATATTGTTACAGACAAGAGTCTTGGTGACCTGGTCAGGTAAACAAATTAAAATGGTTGACCTAGTACAAGGGTCTTTCAATAAAAAACATTGGATATGACAATTGGGTGTGAAGTGGTTTGTTCAAATATCACATCTGTTAAGTGGAAAACAGAAAATTAATATCAAGATAGTGTTAGTTTAGCTGACCTGTCAACTGAATATACAATATTTGAACTGTACTACATGTCATACAAGCCTCTTGGGATATTCACTATGCCAGGGAGCAACTGTTCTTTACTGCAAGCTAACTAGGACACATCACTGGAAAATGTAACTGGCAGGATGAAAAGTCAGATTACACAGGTTTTATAAAAAAAATGGGCTGATGAAAAGTCAGATTACAAAGGTTTTATAAAAAAAATTGGCTGGAAAAGAAGTCAGATTACACAGGTTTGATAAAACAGCAGACTGGATAAAAAGTCAGAATACACAGGTTTTATAAAACAGCAGACTGGATAAGAAGTCAGAATACACAGGTTTTATAAAACAGCAGACTGGATAAGAAGTCAGAATACACAGGTTTTATAAAACAGCAGACTGGATAAGAAGTCAGATTATACAGGTTTTATAAAACAGTAGGCTGGATAAGAAGTCAGAATACACAGGTTTTATAAAACAGCAGACTGGATAAGAAGTCAGAATACACAGGTTTTATAAAACAGTAGACTGGATAAGAAGTCAGGTTACACAGGTTTTATAAAACAGCGGACTGGATAAGAAGTCAGAATACACAGGTTTTATAACAAGGTCTTATCAAAAGGCCAAATCAAGACTAGAATATATTGTATTTATTTAGATGGTATCAACAGAAAAAGAAATGAAGGATATTGTTATCTTCTTTTCTAATGAAGCATTGTAAATGGTAATTAAAACCAACGTGATGCTACTATGTGATCAGATAGTGAGGAGAACTAGATGTTGATATCTATACTAGTAATAAACGCCATGATTGATGAACATGGAAAGATTGATTTCATTTCTTATCAGCATGTTTCTGCAATTTCAGATGTTTGATTTTTGCTTGGTTGTCAATAATTGATTTTCTTTCTTTGAAAATTAATGGAAAGTTTTAAAAATCTCGGTGTAATTGTTGGTGTGGCGCCAAATTATGAGATTTAGCAATAGTTACGTTACCTTAACTCAATCTCCTTGTTTACAATAGTAATTGTTTTTAGCTCAGAGAACAAATCTTTGGAGAATTGAATTAGAAACAAGGTGTCTGTCAGAAAAGAAAAATGAACGTACGCAGAGAATTTAGGGGTTAACAGTGTTTTCGTGTCATTTGTTTGGCTAAAAAGACAATATCCAATCGGCTTTCCCAATACTATTCACTAGACTGTCAATTTACAGTGTCGAGGGATCCGATATGTTCATAAAGGGAAAGTCATTTGTCAAACTTGCCAAAGTAAATTGAGAAGCAGTGAAAAGTAAACCTGAAGGAACAAACAGAATATTCTAGCACTGAAAGAGAAAATTTTAAAGATTTTTCACATTGACGATATTAACACAAAGCTAACAGTGATTACACAAACAAGAACAATGTGGTCCAGGACATTCCTGACAAAGCCCCTTCACTCCATGTGTACTTGATTTGTTAACACCAAGGACAGAGGTCTAAAGTGATATCACTCGAGTTGTAGTGTCAGACAGCGCTGTATTTTACGGTAGTTTTGCAACAATGGATATCCTTTTTTACTTGAGGACTCCACGGCTCTGGCCTCTACTTGTTAGCTAGATCGACTATCAGAGATAACATTAAAATTAACAGGTGACCCATATAATTTGAGGTAGATCAACACATTTTTCAGTCCCTAAATTTCATTCTTAAGTATTTCAAGTATTTATAAGTAATATGTTACCTATGACTGTTGGGACCTGTGGTTTCTCTCGGTCGCACTTATTTGAATTATAAGGATGTCTTAATGTAATATAACAAAGATATCTTTTTATAGATACCTACTCTTGAAAGCATCTATAGATACTTTCTGAGAGAAATACATATTAAATTCAGAAATTGCTGTATTAATGTGTTAAATTAAAAAAAAAAAAATCTGACTTAAAATTTTTAGTGGTACTTAATAAATACCGGCATCTCATTCAATTTGTGAACACCATTGTCTAATAACCATGTTGATAAGAGTAAATGGCTATTTTATATGAGGTTTCATCTCAAGAAATACATTTATTCTTAGAACTTGACAACTGCTATTTAACATGTGTGAATTGTGATAAGCTGTACTTTTAAACATTAGAATTACAGTAGCTATAATAAATTGCAACACAACTCTGGTTTTAGCCTTTGATTATAAATCATATTTTAATGACTGGCACACTGGCACAGCCTGTTAGGGATGTACATGTACTTGTGTGATGCTGTTAAGAAGAGCAGCAGTAATCAATGGGGATATCTCTGAACCTTTTGGTTTGTATGTTGTGGAGAATTATTAGATAATGTAAAATCCCATACGGTAATATCACATCTAGAGTACACAGAATACCAACAAACTGACTGGATTCAGCCCAGTTTTGATACCAATAACTTTTGTTGCTAGATGTCAGTGAAGGTAAGACCAGCATAAAGGTCAAAATGTTTTTTTTTCCTGTGTGACATTTTCAGATGTAGTTGATAAACCAATCTCGATTTTGATTTCCTTCAATCAAGATCATGTTGGATTTTCCTCAAGTCACCTCATTGGCTTTAAAATTTAAGCTCTTAGCTTCACTGATGAGTGAGTCCCTAAAAGGAAGGATGAAACAGCTGTATGATGCAGTTTAATTCATTAATTGGCTTTACTTTATCTAACACTTAATTTGTATTAAAAGGTGCTATTAACTTGTGTCTTTTGAACAATACCAATAACTTTGGGACATTGTTTATTCATTGATGTACCTCATAACTACATTGAACAATCTTTACATTGATGTACCCCATAACTACATTGAACAATCTTTATATTGATGTACCCCGTAATTACATTGAACAATCTTTACATTGATGTACCACATAATTACATTGAACAATCTTTACATTGATGTACCCCATAACTACATTGAACAATCTTTATATTGATGTACCCCGTAATTACATTGAACAATCTTTACATTGATGTACCACATAATTACATTGAACAATCTTTACATTGATGTACCCCATAACTACATTGAACAATCTTTACATTGATGTACCCCATAATTACATTGAATTTTCTTTACATTGATGTACCCCATAATTACATTGAACAATCTTTACATTGATGTACCCCATAATTACATTGAACAATCTTTACATTGATGTACCCCATAATTACATTGAACAATCTTTATATTGATGTACCCCATAATTACATTGAACAATCTTTACATTGATGTACCCCATAATTACATTGAACAATCTTTACATTGATGTACCTCATAATTACATTGAACAATCTTTACATTGATGTACCCCATAACTACATTGAACAATCTTTACATTGATGTACCCCATAATTACATTGAACAATTTTTACATTGATGTACCCCATAACTACATTGAACAATCTTTACATTGATGTTCCCCACAACTACATTGAACAATTTTTACATTGATGTACCCCATAACTACATTGAACAATCTTTACATTGATGTACCTCATAATTACATTGAACAATCTTCACATTGATGTACCTCATAACTACATTGAACAATCTTTACATTGATGTACCCCATAATTACATTGAACAATCTTTATATTGATGTACCCTATAATTACATTGAACAATCTTTACATTGATGTACCCCATAATTACATTGAATTTTCTTTACATTGATGTACCCCATAATTACATTGAACAATCTTTATATTGATGTACCCCATAATTACATTGAACAATCTTTACATTGCTATACAGCATACTGTCCTTGAACAATGTTTTCATTGATGTACCTCATAATTACATTGAACAATCTTCACATTGATGTACCTCATAACTACATTGAACAATCTTTACATTGATGTACCCCATAATTTCATTGAACAATCTTTACATTGATGTACCCCATAATTACATTGAACAATCTTTACATTGATGTACCCCATAATTACATTGAACAATCTTTACATTGATGTACCCCATAATTACATTGAACAATCTTTATATTGATGTACCCCATAATTACATTGAACAATCTTTACATTGATGTACCCCATAATTACATTGAACAATCTTTACATTGATGTACCTCATAATTACATTGAACAATCTTTACATTGATGTACCCCATAACTACATTGAACAATCTTTACATTGATGTTCCCCACAACTACATTGAACAATTTTTACATTGATGTACCCCATAACTACATTGAACAATCTTTACATTGATGTTCCCCACAACTACATTGAACAATTTTTACATTGATGTACCTCATAATTACATTGAACAATCTTTACATTGATGTACCCCATAACTACATTGAACAATCTTTACATTGATGTACCCCATAATTACATTGAACAATCTTTATATTGATGTACCCTATAATTACATTGAACAATCTTTACATTGATGTACCCCATAATTACATTGAATTTTCTTTACATTGATGTACCCCATAATTACATTGAACAATCTTTATATTGATGTACCCCATAATTACATTGAACAATCTTTACATTGATGTACCCCATAATTACATTGAACAATCTTTACATTGATGTACCTCATAATTACATTGAACAATCTTCACATTGATGTACCTCATAACTACATTGAACAATCTTTACATTGATGTACCCCATAATTACATTGAACAATCTTTACATTGATGTACCCCATAATTACATTGAATTTTCTTTACATTGATGTACCCCATAATTACATTGAACAATCTTTACATTGATGTACCCCATAATTACATTGAATTTTCTTTACATTGATGTACCCCATAATTACATTGAACAATCTTTATATTGATGTACCCCATAATTACATTGAACAATCTTTACATTGATGTACCCCATAATTACATTGAACAATCTTTACATTGATGTACCTCATAATTACATTGAACAATCTTCACATTGATGTACCTCATAACTACATTGAACAATCTTTACATTGATGTACCCCATAATTACATTGAACAATCTTTACATTGATGTACCCCATAATTACATTGAACAATCTTTACATTGATGTACCCCATAATTACATTGAACAATCTTTACATTGATGTACCCCATAATTACATTGAACAATCTTTATATTGATGTACCCCATAATTACATTGAACAATCTTTACATTGATGTACCCCATAATTACATTGAACAATCTTTACATTGATGTACCTCATAATTACATTGAACAATCTTTACATTGATGTACCCCATAACTACATTGAACAATCTTTACATTGATGTTCCCCACAACTACATTGAACAATTTTTACATTGATGTACCCCATAACTACATTGAACAATCTTTACATTGATGTTCCCCACAACTACATTGAACAATTTTTACATTGATGTACCCCATAACTACATTGAACAATCTTTACATTGATGTACCTCATAATTACATTGAACAATCTTCACATTGATGTACCTCATAACTACATTGAACAATCTTTACATTGATGTACCCCATAATTACATTGAACAATCTTTATATTGATGTACCCTATAATTACATTGAACAATCTTTACATTGATGTACCCCATAATTACATTGAATTTTCTTTACATTGATGTACCCCATAATTACATTGAACAATCTTTATATTGATGTACCCCATAATTACATTGAACAATCTTTACATTGATGTACCCCATAATTACATTGAACAATCTTTACATTGATGTACCTCATAATTACATTGAACAATCTTCACATTGATGTACCTCATAACTACATTGAACAATCTTTACATTGATGTACCCCATAATTACATTGAACAATCTTTACATTGATGTACCCCATAATTACATTGAATTTTCTTTACATTGATGTACCCCATAATTACATTGAACAATCTTTACATTGATGTACCCTATAAGTACACAGGACTGTGTATTTACATGGATGTACCCTATAAGTACACAGGACTGTGTATCTACATTGATGTACCCTACATCAGGATTGTGTATTTACATTGATGTACCCTATAAGTACACAGGACTGTGTATTTACATTGATGTACCCTAAAAGTACGCAGGACTGTCTATTAACATTGACGTACCCTATAAGTACGCAGGACTGTCTATTAACATTGATGTACCCTTTAAGTACACAGGACTGTGTATTAACATTGATGTACCCTGTAAGTACACAGGACTGTCTATTAACATTGACGTACCCTATAAGTACACAGGACTGTCTATTAACATTGATGTACCCTGTAAGTACACAGCACTGTGTATTTACATTGATGTACACTGTGTAATTACATGGATATTTCCTATAACTTAAGTAAAGTATCTAAGGTGCTGGCAGTTCATAGATATTTGTAATTATTTGCAATTTCGTGTTTTGTGAAATGTATCGAAAATGTTGTATTTGTTGACATCCTCTTCTGTTAAAATTCTAGGTGTTAATGGAAGAACTTCATGTTTCATCTGTTTTATAATTTCTTTGGATATTGACAAAAAATGTGTAGTTCTCACTTGTGCTGGTATACAGTCAGCATTTAAATGTCAAGCAAACGGCTTGAAATTCTATATCTGCTATGGTGGTGAACAAGATGATTGGATTGTTATGAAATACGTTTTTGCCAATAATTATGCATTACCCTAAAACTACTATGGCAAATGTCAGAAATTAAAACGCCATTATCACCCATCACTGTATAGATAGAATTTGTCATATTTTTTGTCCCCAATCTTTTAGGGTTTGTTAAATAGTAGAGGAAGCTGTTGATTGCTCGAGAAAGGGTCACGGCTTGTTTAACATAAATACTGAATAAAACCCATTAGGCCAGGATTAACCAGCCACTTTGTCCCTCGCAACAAGTGGTGAGCCACCAGGTCAATTGGTGCAGTTTCATGCCACTTCTTCTGGAGGGGAGGGCCATGTTTTTTTACTTTTCAATCTTTCTTTAGTATAGAAAAATAAGAAAAAGGAGAAAAAAGCAACAGCTGCTAATTGGTCCTTAAGGACTCAACTTACATGCTCAAATTGCACCATTTGATGCCTAGTTTTGAACTTGTAAAAGTGAGGGAGGGCAGACACCATTTACCTCCCACATAGTAAACATGCTGCTTTCTGGGTGGTATGGTCATTTTTTAAAAAGATTTTATTAAATATCTGTCTCATCACTGACCTATCGTCATTGACCTATTTTCTGTTAAAAAGTTTCCGGCTGTTGCAACAGCATCTTCTGTGGGTGATAAAGGAATTAAGCAATAGATCAAAGACAAACGATACTTATAGTGTTAAAAACCATAGACACTGTTATACAGATGCTAAGCAAACCTCAAACCTGTCTGATCTCAAAGAAAAAATCTGATTTCAGTGAAAAATCAAATCTTTCCTCCTACATGGAATACTGAGGTTGACAAACAGCCTAATTCCCTGTCAGTTGGATGATTCTTGGATTTCTGTCAGTTCAATGCTATGATACAGTTCACAGACTCTGTATGACCACCGTCAGCCGGCCAGCAGGGTAGTGTGATAGGTCAGACAACTATACAATGGAATCTGTCTAAACTGGACACCTTCGGAACCGAATAATTTGGCCACTTTGTAGAGAGTTTCGGATTGTAGAGTGTCCATTGTTATAGTATTATTGGAATTGGGACTTAATTATTTGACCTGATTAGGCAGATATCTGGATTGCACAGAGCCTGGTTTTAGCCAGATTCCACTTTCTAATGAAAAGTGATAAACAAGGGTCTTACATCTATTTGTCATCAAAATCTGTATCTTTATGTCTGCTAAGTATTACCAGTGTCTTTCTAATCCTCATGATCAGCTGCTGTGGTAGGACTGGTATTTGTGTGTAATTTAGATGTCTCTCCTGAAAACATTTCCATCATCAACAATACATATACTAGCTTCAGACTTCATAATAAATCTAGCAGTCGCTGTCTTAATTTCCTAAAATACACAGCATCATGATACGTAATACCTCATTGGATATCATCCACCCACATTTTGATTCAGGTTATGATATATGGAGTTTTAAGAAGAATGTAGGAAGTGGTTCAAGAAGGACGTCACATTCCCTTTCATAACTTGGATTTGCTTATAAGTAAAAAAGACAGAACTGTAGTAGCTTTCTTGCCTGTTAATTGTATTGTAGGTACTTAGCTGGTCATATGTACCCTCCATCAGACGCCATTTTCACGCTGTCAGGTTTACTTCGATTTGGTATTCCTGATATTGTAGAGAAAAGTCTATAATAAACTCATTCAGTGCTATTTACCTTTATTACTTTATTCAATCATTTGCTTAGTTACACTTCATCTCAGGAACATTAATGTTAAAAAGTGCAAAACAGGAAAAAAAAATCAATGACAACTGTTAATGGACAATCTGTGTTCTTGTTTACTGCCTTTATGACTGAAGAGTTCCATTTTAGGTAGAAAGTGAAATAGCTGCTTTTAATTACAAGAGGTAAGCCATGAAAGTGTGTTTGTGAGTGATGTCTTTGTTGTGATGTACTTTGGCTGAGAAATTCAGTGTTCCATGATGGATGATTCTGGTTTACACAATTGTTAAGATGGAAATGAAGCTCTACACGGGAAACCTGATACATCACCAAAATCATTTACAATTTACTATGAATTAGTAGGAAAGAATGGATGTTGATTAGGTCTTTACATTCAGAGGTAATTACATATGATACTGAACTTCATTATCTGAACTAAAAATATCGTAAATAATTTTTTTTTAAATATTTGTTGGAAATGAAAACTGTTTAATTGTGCTTTTATGTCAAAAAGCTGTGAGCATCTTCGACTGGCTATTGATGGAAAATTGCTGTGTATGATGTGTGGAATAGGAAATGAAGTTATTGTGTCTGTGTGTTGTCAAGGTTTTGAAGAGGTGGTTGATTAGAATTCAGACAACATTGTCTACAATGTAACCCAACTCCAAACTGTCTATAATGAAACTGCCATATCCAGGAAATAGATGTTCACTATGGAAGATAGTGCTGGCTTTTGTTTGCGTAAGGCTCGTGTCAGGTGCACATGTTTTTCTGTTGTTTGGATGCAATTTGTTTTGGATATTCTCATAGATTACATGGTTCCATGAATATGAGGCCTGGAGACAAATAGGATTGGCAGGAGTTGTATAAAAGTATGCATCTGCATCAACATTTGGTGACCTTCACCTTCAGTGATATTACTCAGTTTATCTGTCTTGACATTAAGTGACTTTGGCCTGTAGTTGTATAACTATGGGCATCTGTCCTAAAATTGGATGACCTTGACCTATAGTTATATAACTGTTTCTATCTGTCTTTACAGTGGTTGACCTTGGCCTTTAGTTATATTAGATCTATATATCTGTCTTGACATTAGGTGACTTTGACCTTTAGTTGTATGCATCTGTCTCAACAATGGGTGACCTTGACCCATGGTTTTATAAGTGTATGCATTAGTCACAACAATGGGTGACCTTGACCCATGGTTGTCTAAGTGTATGCATTAGTCACAACAATGGGTGACCTTGACCCATGGTTGTCTAAGTGTATGCATTAGTCACAACAATGGGTGACCTTGACCCATGGTTTTATAAGTGTATGCATTAGTCACAACAATGGGTGACCTTGACCCATGGTTTTATAAGTGTATGCATCTGTCTCAACAATGGGTGACCTTGACCCATGGTTTTATAAGTGTATGCATCTGTCTCAACAATGGGTGACCTTGACCCATGGTTGTCTAAGTGTATGCATTAGTCACAACAATGGGTGACCTTGACCTATAGTTGTATTACTGTATGCATCTGT
Source organism: Ylistrum balloti (assembly GCF_031769215.1). Lineage (NCBI taxonomy): Eukaryota > Metazoa > Mollusca > Bivalvia > Pectinida > Pectinidae > Ylistrum > Ylistrum balloti. The sequence continues at coordinate 234,513 of NW_026782195.1, forward strand.
CTCCACATTTTGTGACCTTCACCTTTGGTTGTAAAATTATGCATTTGTCTCAACATTGTCTGTTCTTGACCGGTAGTTATATGACTTTTGATCTGTTTTGACAATGGGTGACCTTGACCCATGAGTGTATAATTGTATAAATCTTGTCTTGACGTTAGATAACTTTCAGCATTAGTTATATTACTGTATAAATCCTTCTTGATGTTAGATAACTTTAAGCATTAGTTATATTACTGTATAAATCCTTCTTGACATTGGATAACTTTGACATGTACTTAATCGCTCTGATTGATACATTTTGTATCTGGGATTTCTGTAAAATGCATCTTGTGTTGTATGTACATTTCTTGAAATTCCACGCATCAATCTTGAAATGGTGTTTAATCTATTTTTATGACATATTGAATTGATTGGTATAGATGCGTATTTTTAGTTTTTAATTTTGGGATTCTTCTTAATATTAGTACCTCAAGAAATACTGTTATCTAAAAAATTTATTTAAATTTCATTTTAAAATGACAATATTATTAATTGTGTATGAGACTCATCTAAAGCTGTTTGGCTTAAGTTACCTCTGTTCTGAAAAGCAGATAGTTTGATCGGAGATTTATCTCCCTTGAAACTTTTTTTTATTAATGTACAGAAGATGTGGTGAAGGTGACAAGATATCTACAACAAAGATTGATTGATGAGTTTTACCTGATTAAGACTTACATCAGTATGGGGCCCTTGCACTCAGGTGTTTGTCGCCAATCAAATTTAGTCTTCTGGCTGTAGTATTACGTAACATCCACACATAATTGGTATCATCCCAGGATTGGATTGGAATTTTTTTTTGTTTTTTTTGTAATTATTTTTATATTATACTAATTTAATAACAAACTTAATCTGTAAATAGTATCTTGGAATCTGTTTGAATTTGTTTTAAGATTATGAAATATATTGTATTGAAGCAGCCGAGGAATCTTTCAGAGTGTTACAAGAATTCTATGTTCTCTGTGCTGTTTTGGATTTAGAATAAATCCCTAAAGTGCTACTCAGTTCTGTGTTTCATTTGCTGTATTTGACATGATGAACTGTCTTGAGTTGACACAGCAATAAAGCTTTAAAACATTATTAGTCCTGGAATATCAATGTATACGCAGTCAGATTGTTCTAGTGATAAGTTGGGTCCTTCCTCCAATCACTCGGCCATTTTAGACATGTCTCAAACACACACGAAAAAAAAAAAAAAAAATTTGTAGAACTCTATGTTGGTTTTCTCCTGGGAGATTAAAATTGAGAATTTATAGGTCTATAAGGGTACCTATGTCTAACATTATTTATTGAGCCCAGCTAATGTTTCTTTATGGGATTAACAGCATTACCTCAATCAATGTTGTCACATAGCCACCGTTTTGTCTCTTGGTACTATATACATGATGTTTTTCTGCCAGAAAAGGATTGCCTCCTGGCATACCCCATCAATCAGTATTGTCATCTTGTCTGTGGCTACAGGGTATGTTGGTTTTGCCTGCTGTTGAATCTGATAATGAAACAACAATAATGATTACCTGATAACTATATATATCCAGCTCCATTAAGGATGAACATTTTGCTGCAAAAGTTATCAAATTTGTCGCTGAATTAGTTTCTATAAGATCAATAGTTTTCTTGTGATTTTTACTTGGAGTTCCACTTTATTGTCATATGAATTTAAGGAGAAATGGTGGGTTTATTCTAGTTCAGGTTTTTTTTTAAATTTCTACATAAAATGTCAGAGTAGACACCTTGTTATATAAATATCTCCTGGTAGATATCTACCATACAATGTCAGAGTAGACACCTTGTTATATAAATATCTCCTGATAGTAGGTGTCTACATAAAATGTCAGAGTAGACACCTTGTTATATAAATATCTCCTGATAGTAAGTGTCTACAATACAATGTCAGAGTAGACACCTTGTTATATAAATATCTCCTGGTAGATATCTACATAAAATGTCAGAGTAGACACCTTGTTATATAAATATCTCCTGATAGTAGGTGTCTTCATCAGTTGTCAGAGTAGACACCTTGTTATATAAATATCTCCTGATAGTAAGTGTCTACAATACAATGTCAGAGTAGACACCTTGTTATATAAATATCTCCTGGTAGATATCTACCATACAATGTCAGAGTAGACACCTTGTTATATAAATATCTCCTGATAGTAAGTGTCTACAATACAATGTCAGAGTAGACACCTTGTTATATAAATATCTCCTGATAGTAGGTATCTACATAAAATGTCAGAGTAGACACCTTGTTATATAAATATCTCATGATAGTAAGTGTCTACAATACAATGTCAGAGTAGACACCTTGTTATATAAATATCTCCTGATAGTAAGTGTCTACATAAAATGTCAGAGTAGACACCTTGTTATATAAATATCTCCTGATAGTAAGTGTCTACATAAAATGTCAGAGTAGACACCTTGTTATATAAATATCTCCTGGTTGTAGATTCTTACATAAATGTCAGAGTAGACACCTTGTTATATAAATATCTCCTGATAGTAGGTGTCTGCAATACAATGTCAGAGTAGACACCTTGTTATATAAATATCTCCTGATCATAGGTGTCTACAATACAATGACAGAGTAGACGCCTTGTTATATAAATATCTCCTGATAGTAGGTGTCTACAATACAATGTCAGAGTAGACACCTTGTTATATAAATATCTCCTGATAGTAAGTGTCTACAATACAATGTCAGAGTAGACACCTTGTTATATAAATATCTCCTGATCATAGGTGTCTACAATACAATGTCAGAGTAGACGCCTTGTTATATAAATATCTCCTGATAGTAGGTGTCTACAATACAATGTCAGAGTAGACACCTTGTTATATAAATATCTCCTGATAGTAGGTGTCTACAATACAATGTCAGAGTAGACACCTTGTTATATAAATATCTCCTGACAGTAAGTGTCTGCATAAAATGTCAGAGTAGACACCTTGTTATATAAATATCTCCTGCGTAACACCTAGATGCATTATATTGTAACTCCAGGGAAGGAATGCAGCCCCTGGGGATGAGTATTACATGATATTGCATGAGGAATGTGAAACTGTTTGAATATTGGAGATATTTTCACACAATATCAGTGTTATCTGTTTAAAACGGAAGTGTGATGTAAATTTGTGCAAATTGACTGTTCTGAAATAATTATGATCTGTGAACAGAGAGATGTAAATCAGCGTAATTCGACTGTCCTCAGGACAGAATTGGTTAGAAAATAAGATTAATATTTTCCGCCTGTTTTATTGAAGGCAATTATTTGACTTAACAGTTCCATCATATATTTCTGACTTGTGCACACATGGAACAGGAAAAAACTCAGCATTACTTCATATAAAAGACATAAATCTTCTTAAATTATATCTCAATGTAAAATCAAATATCAAAAGATAATAGGATGAGTCATAAAACTGTTATGTTATTATTGTTTATTGAACGAGAACAATTTATGGACCATAACATAGAATAGCTTGGAGCCAATATATATACTATATTTATCAAGTGATAAGCCCTTACCTGATAATAAGCCCATCCATGTTTACTGTTGTTCACTAGAACTATCAGCTAACAGTACTTTACTGTCATATACCTCCTGACTTTGAGTCAGAGGTAATGTGTGGAAAGTCCACCTCCTGACTTTGAGTCAGAGGTAATGTGTGGATCCCTGGCTGTATTGTCCTGTAATAAGTCCACCTCCTGACTTTGATGTCCTGTAATAAGTCCACCTCCTGACTTTGAGTCAGAGGTAATGTGTGGATCCCTGGCTGTATTGTCCTGTAATAAGTCCACCTCCTGACTTTGATGTCCTGTAATAAGTCCACCTCCTGACTTTGATGTCCTGTAATAAGTCCACCTCCTGACTTTGATGTCCTGTAATAAGTCCACCTCCTGACTTTGATGTCCTGTAATAAGTCCACCTCCTGACTTTGAGTCAGAGGTAACGTGTGGATCCCTGTTTGTTGGGGCTCTTTATCCTACACTACTAGTCACTGGAACTTCATACTTGGTGGATGGGATTCATCTTGGGAAGGTGGTGTGTGGGTAAGAGTTTAATTCACTTAACTGTCTTGTTTCTTGTATGTCATACTTGTTATGCATTCCACTTTTCGGTAACAAAATTTGAAACTAGAAAGATTTTATTGAAAATATTTTGTTTACTCATGGCCTCTGTAAATATTATGACACAAATCTATCAAACAAATAAATGATTGATTAAATAAAGCATAAACGGAATTAATGTTAAGATTAATCGTCCCTAAATTTTATTCTTTATCACGATGTTTGTAATATATGTTAAAAATCATTTCAAACACAGCAAAATATTCTTTACCACAACAACAGATACATACTTCATGTTTAAATTACACATGCCATCAAATGTTTTCTGACTAGGTCAGTTGTATAAGAAGGAGTGTGTATCATGATGAGTTATATCATTTGAAATCCCGTATAAGCTGAACAGCATTAAAATAGCATGTTTGTTAATAAAACCAATTCGTAAAAATTTGAAATATTTTGACATGTTATTTTTTGAGATTTGTCAAAAGAAGATATGTTATAGATACAAATGTTGCATGTATGTGATTTTTCTGAAATGACACGCATTGAGATAAGATATTATTGGCAATGTAGAGTAGGACTCTGGCTTATGCCTGACATTTCCACTTAGATGGCTTGTGCCAGGTCTGTATCATTGGAGATGGGCTAAGACCAGCAGGCATCAGAAAATCTGCAGCAAAAAATTGCTGTAGATAACAGTTTATAGCAGAAAAGATCATGCTATGAGTAAGACTGATAGTCATTAACTACTATGTCAATTTTTTTTATGCATAATTATTTTCAGATTTTTTGTCAAGTAGATAGGGATTTGATAAGTTATTAGAAAGTTTTCTGGATTTTTGTCAGATTTAAATAACTGAAATATATTAATATATACCCCTCCCCCCCCCTCCACCTCCACTAAATTGTCAAGGCTGATTTTGTATATAATTTAGAGAGTAAGGAAATAAAAGTTGGCAATGCCAGACTACACAGGGTTGTAAGTGGTATTCTTTATATGTGCTTACTGCAACCTTCAAATAGAACTTGGGGATTTTGTCAGTAAATGATAAAATATTATCAAAGTCACTATCTGGTCTCACTTTTAAGTTGGACGTCTGTATTGGAGTATTTAGGCATATGTCTACTTTAGTCAAATATAGCAAACTATAGCAAACTATAGAAGTTCCTAATGACAACACGTATTTCAGACTTGTTTGTCTTTTTTTAAACTCTCTAACCTTGACGTGCATTAACAAGTAATATAGAGTCTGTTGGTGCTGCCGTCTTCGTGACCCTGTGACCTCCACATGCCTTTCTTTTTTTGCTGATGAAGTTTCATGGCCATCACCCTCTTTCAATGCAAAACAAAATTTCTTTCATTTTAACTTTAACTTTTTTTTTTTAATTATAAAATGTAGCAGCATTGTATTTCTACATGCGTGGTGTAATCATGTTAATTTCCTTTCCACATTTAATTCAAATTTCATGCCATTTTTTTTCTTTTTTTTGTCTCTACATTTCCCCATAGTGATGTGTTGACGTTTGGGGAAGTCTGATTCCACTAGTGGCCTTGATAGGACACTCCTTCATTGTGTGTCACTGCGAGGGCAGTGCACTGCTGGGGTACAGATATGGCAGTAGAACAGACACCATTGCTGACCAGTTTAGAGGGCAGTGATTCAGTGTAAGGAGAAGTATGGAGCAGGGCTAGGAGAGAGCAATCTTCAATATTTTAATAAAAACTATTGTGTGTATCACTAAACTTTGCAGGAGATGGCTTAGTGAATAGTGTTAACTGTAGGGATAAGATAAAGGATGTGGTACTACCTCATCATTTGATGGTCTGTATGTGGTACTACCTCATCATTTGATGGTCTCTGTGTGGTACTGCCTCATCATTTGATGGCCTCTGTGTGGCATACCTCATCATTTGATGGTCTCTGTGTGGTACTACCTCATCATATGATGGTCTCTGTGTGGTACTACCTCATGGCCTCTGTGTGGTACTGCCTCCTCATTTGCCTCTTGTGTGGTACTGCCTCATCATATGATGGTCTGTATATGGTACTACCTCATCATTTAATGGCCTCTGTGTGGTACTGCCTCATCATATGATGGTCTGTATGTGGTACTGCCTCATCATTTGATGGTCTGTGTGTGGTACTACCTCATCATTTGATGGTCTCTGTGTGGTACTGCCTCATCATTTGATGGCCTCTGTGTGGCATACCTCATCATTTGATGGTCTCTGTGTGGTACTGCCTCATCATTTGATGGCCTCTGTGTGGCATACCTCATCATTTGATGGTCTCTGTGTGGTACTACCTCATCATTTGATGGTCTCTGTGTGGTACTACCTCATGGCCTCTGTGTGGTACTGCCTCCTCATTTGCCTCTGTGTGGTACTGCCTCATCATATGATGGTCTGTATATGGTACTACCTCATCATTTAATGGCCTCTGTGTGGTACTGCCTCATCATATGATGGTCTGTATGTGGTACTGCCTCATCATTTGATGGTCTGTGTGTGGTACTACCTCATCATTTGATGGTCTCTGTGTGGTACTTCCTCATCATTTGATGGTCTCTGTGTGGTACTACCTCATGGCCTCTGTGTGGTACTGCCTCCTCATTTGCCTCTGTGTGGCATACCTCAACATTTGATGGTCTGTATGTGGTACTGCCTCATCATTTGATGGCCTCTGTGTGGTACTTCCCTGTATATTTTGTGAGTTAATAGTCACGTTACTGACTCAAACAATTACTCCTTGCTAAGATTGAGAAGCTGTTTGGCTTGGATACAAATTAATGTAGATGACAGTCAGGGTATACTTTAGCAGATATGATTAATGGCTACTGACCGGTTCCAATGTAACAATTATTTCTCACATAAAAAACTGGCCATTCCTGGGTCACCTACTCTGTTGTGGAATATTAACAACATTTCTTCTGGGCTGGCAGGAACATGATCATTCTTACATTCTAAAGTATGGACTCGGCTGTTATCAACACTATATATACAGTTACAGTATTTATAATAATTAATCTAATGGCAGATCTCCATTACTAAAACAAATCTTAAATTAGTATAGAACCTTACCACAGATCTCCTTAACTATAACAGACCTTAGCTGTCAACAGAACCTCACCACAGATCTCCTTCACTAAAACAGACCTTAGCTATCAACAGAACCTCACCACAGATCTCCTTCACTAAAACAGACCTTAGCTATCAACAGAACCTCACCACAGATCTCCTTCACTAAAACAGACCTTAGCTATAACAGACCTTAGCTATCAACAGAACCTCACCACAGATCTTCACTAAAACAGACCTTAGCTATCAACAGAACCTCACCACAGATCTCCTTAACTATAACAGACCTTAGCTGTCAACAAAACCTCACCAAAGATCTTCATAGCTTTAACAAAACTTAGCTGGAAATAGAGCCTTACCAAATATCTCCATAGCTATAACAGATCTTACAAGGCGATAGAACCTCACCACAATTTCCCAAAAATGAAACATGATTTCCAAACAACATTGTTATTCAACAACAAATTTTAATGCAGATTGTTTTGTCAAGACATTTAATTGAAACTAAAGCTAGAATTCTGACACTTTATTCAGGACATTGATTGATAAGTTGAAGGTGACATGAGCAGCCTTAGATTTCTGACAGAGTTGATGTAGCCCTGAAGGAACTATATTGTTGTGTGTGTGGCCAGTCAGAAAACAAATCAAATTAATGGATCAGCTAATCAATTCAGTAGATGAAACAGAAGATAAAAGGGTAGAAATAGCATGGTGCTGTAAGAGATATAAAAAAGTATTGAAGCCATGTTTGATAGAAAATCTGATGTGGTGTCTTATTTCACAGATGGTTTTAGCCATTGGGGAGCATTAGTTTCCATGTCACAATCTCCGCTGGTAGAATTACAGCTAGCATGGCTATACCTAACAGTACCTCCATCATAGACTGTCACCACTGCTACTGAACTTGTACCTGTACTTACTTTGTTTTAGGAGACCTGTCAAAAAGCTATAATATAGGATTACAAATTTGAAATTTATATCAGATATACATGCACTGAGGTGTCAGTTCAAAGAAATTTTTGTCTCCGCAAACCTGGACGAAAAGTGATAACATTTACAAATGCTGGGTTAAAGTATTCCACATGTTTTATGAGCTGGAAAAAAATAAGAATATACAGGTATGAACAAGGAAGGGTTGCAGGTGTGACTAGTTTTCATTAGTAACCCATTAAAGGTGGGTGTGTGGTGGGTTCTTTTTGACAGAAACAATCAGCAATGATCAGCACCAGGTTCCCTCACATACACTGCTGCTCTGTGCTACTTCCTTCACTGGGTTAGTAAACTTCTCGCATGTAAGGATCGCATTGGAGTGTTAGGGTCATCTACACATATACACCAAGAACATTAATTTCTCATCAAATGTATTTAAATGGCAACATTGGAGCACTCAAGTCTACAGGTTTCATTAACTAAAACCAGTCATAAGTCATTGGGTTCCTACAGTTGCTCACATTGTGACAAAGTTGTGTTTTAACAACAAGTGTAGCGCTGTGTAGACTGTGACGCGGCCCATTTGACACGATCCTGGTATATTGGCCTTGATTGAGACCCTGAAATCAGACACTGCATGTGATTGGAAAATGATTGATAGAATGACAGTGAAGTCAGGTGAATAAAGAATGTTTTTCAAAGTGTTGCCTTATCTCTGACTGGCTGTCTGACATGGTGTTGGCCTTTTGTTGTTTGATCCCATACCCTGTCTTTATTTTGGGTTAGGATATTAAGTGTTTGTTCAGGTGCACCAAATTCAAATCCTCATTAGTACAGGCAATAAAATCAGATATGCAGGCCAGCAGAATCAGGAACCTCCTTGGCATACTGTTCCATACATCAAAGTCTCAAGCAAGGTACGCGATATTTTTCATGCGGTATTTCAACAAAACTTTTAACATAGAGCTTAATGGATTAGGTTTAATGGTGTTCAGATCAATCATGAATTTTACATAATGTTTTGTTTTCAATTCTGCTCACAGAACCTGAGGCAGAAGGCCTGATTAGTAAACCTATCTAATTCATGGCTGAATCTATCACAGTTTAAGTAATTGGCACAATGATAGAGAAGGAAGTTCACCAGAATGAAGATAACACTTGTTTATGGTGCTCAATGAAGATTTTGTTTATTAGATGAAACAGGGATAGCTTGTCAGTGGAAAGTTGGGGGGCAAAGCAAAGGAAATTTTAGAAGGCTTGGTCTGTCAAATGTGACTGATTATTGGGGAAGCTGTGTAAGTTTTCAATTAATCTTCAAAGTCAAAAGAATAAAAATTTAAATCATTGCTTTCATTTCTAGAAATGTTTATATAGTTTTGTCCCCAGTAGGGACTCTGTGTTGGCGTAGTTTGTCAGTGTGGGATTTGTTTGGCGTGAGGTGATAGACATCATTCCCATTGTGTTTGGAGACAAAAAAAACATCACTGTCACTAAACTCACATCTATGCAACCGCAACAACTCTGTTTTAATCAAAATAGAAGCAGAAGGCTGTCACACAATCGTGGATCAAAGAACTAGAAAAGTACATATTTATAGTTACTATAGTCACAGTTGTAGAATAAAAAGTGATAAATTCAGGATTCAATGTTAAATGAAGGATACAAGGTTAAATTAAGGATACAGTATTAATTAAGGATACAAGGTGAAATCAAGGATACAAGGTGAAATAAAGCAAGGATGAATTAAGGATGATACAAGGTTAAATTAAAAATTGTGGATCACAATTAAACAAGAAATCAACAGAAAAAAGGTTGAAGTCACATCATAGTAACTTTATAATGGAGTCCTGCTGACTTGTCAGTGTTCTAGTTTTAGTTTTCAGTTATCTGACCAGGTATAGACCATGCTAAGACAATGTCCTGTGTACCAAATTCAGGGCCCTCAATCCCTCAGTTACAGAGTTAATGCCCTTTGTTGAAATTTTGTGTCCAGCACATTACTTTGCCTGCATTTAAACTAGGATATTGAAACATGACATATACACAAGTCATACAAATAAGGTGTAGTGTAGCGAAGTCAGGGCCCATGACCCCTCAGTACAGAGTTATTGCCCTTTGTTAAACTTTTGTATCTTGAGCATAGCTTTGCTTGCATTAAAACTAGGATAATGAAACTTGGTGTATACATTAACATACTAACAGAATGTGCAGAAGACCCAGTTCAAGGCCTGCAACCCCTTAATTACAGAATTATTTTTCTTTGTTAAAATATTTTGTCCTATATAATGTTATTTAGGGGAGCATTCATCAGTTCCACTGATAATCTGGTTTTTTGTACTGGGTTTGTTGCTCTGTGAACAACCAGGTCATTTTGACCAGAGCAATTAGGGGAAGAGTGTTTTGCCCAAGGATACAACCAGAGAACCAGAGAAATGACTTTTTTTTACTTCAGTTGTGAGGCTGTATATTATGGTGTAGAGCAGCATTGAAAGTAAGATTTAGGAGCAATAGTTTATACTTGTACAGCCACGTAAAAAGGCAGGTCTTCAACTTCTGTATAACCATACATGTAAACATCTATAGGTCAGTTTACAGGCAGGTCATGGCTGGATATAGAAGGTTCTGGTTCGGCTCATGTAAGCGCATGGCAAATTAGGTACAAGTATAAGACCTGTAAAGTTAAGTCTTTTTAATTGATATGATTCTGTCATTTCCATAACATCTACCTAATATTGCAGAAATAAGTTTAACTGTTAAGTGGTGTGTGATAACATCATAATGGGAATGACAAAAATATTGTAACTTTGTGAACGCTCAGATCCTCTATCTGTTCAAATGGTCCTGTTGTTAACAGATTAAAAAATGTCTTAAGTTTGCTCCAGCTTTGTCAAATACAAAGACGTACTTGACTCAGGTTAATAACAAAAATAGTTATAATGCTCACAGCTGTAGTGTAGATGACGACAGACCATTACAATACTCAGCACTTTTTCTTTGATGATGCACATCTGTAGCGTGTCCCATTACAATCACATAACATTCACCATATTTAAATGTGGTGGCTGAGGACCACTGCAGTTAGGGTGGTCTGCCTCCACATAACCTCCCTTTCAGATCATGTTTATTTGTCTTTTGTGTTAATTCAAAAGAAATTAAATGGTTTTAAAAGTGTAATCTTGTAATTCAAGGTTGTTGGACTTTCCTTTTGCTGTCATTGCATGTATGTATAAAGTGGTGTTACCCTCATTCTCTCAACAATCTATTCAGATGCTGAGCTTTGTTATCATTGATTCAATACTGGTTGTGCACACACAGCATCTTTAGATGGGTCACCCCTTGTCACATGCAGTACTTGATAAATGTTACAGATGTTTCTGGTGAGTTTAAATATTTAACAACCAATAATGATGTTGATACTGTAGGGTTATCTCACTTGATGGTGTTAATTACCTCCTTTGTTGGCTTGGTAAACCTTTTCTTAACTTTTTTAACCTTATTTTTTTTTTCATTGGTCCACCCCTGTTATGGTTATAGTAACATTTAACAGATGTAATTTGTAACCAGTAAGCAGTGATTGAGATCCTAGCATTATCCTGACTTACTGATACATGTAAGTATGTCTTGTAAGCCTACAGAACAGAGCCTGATTGTTACCTCGTAAAACTGGAATGTGTATCAGTCTGCATTATATTTTAAATGTAAGAAATGGACTTTTATCGATGAGAAAAATAGCCTTTTTTCATTATATGCTGTATCGGGGAAAAAATCAGGATATTAAACAAAGGAGAATTCATACATAGATTTGCTGACTGAGAGCCCTGTTAGTAAATTTTTGAGACAATCATTCAAGAAAGTGACACAGAGAGAAGATTAAATGTCTTAATGGTGATATTGAGAATTAAAAAGATTCTTACAGGAAGCAAAGTATCTGTAGATAGAGATATTGGTATATGGGAAGGTTTAAGGAATTTTGAAATAATTTGATGTGTGTAAGTGTTTGTTTACCAATTTGTCTAGATAATGGTTTATAATAGCCAGATTTATACAGAGCACAGCGTGATAGATTTACCCCTGTCAAAGATCAGCCCTGGCTGGATTAGAAATTAGAGTGAAGGCAGGAGAGGGAAGAACATCCTTATCTACTGTTCGCTTCACTTAGCACTGTCAGGAAATTTGGTTTGGCACCCAGCAATAAGTGTCACCATTTTAAAGTAAATACTGGAATGAGATGTTTCTGAGTGGGAGGTACTTGATACAGGGTGGTGTAGCTGAGAGAGTCTGGTTACATTCTGAAGAAAGAAGCGTTGAGAGGCAGAGCTAAGGATAATCGGTTTTACTTACTAATATAATGTCATTAGTCCAGACAGAATCCCCATCTCCAATATTGGCACAGTCTCCACTTGATTAAAAATTAAGTGCCAGAAGATTAAAACTTTTTTTCTGCAGTGAATGGTCTGGAATTGAGATATCCTGGCCTTTTGGCATGTAACTAAATGTCTTAAGGGCCCAATAAGTTTTTCACTTCTTTGTGGTAATGTGAATTGCCTTACTAAGTAGAAACATTGTAATGTATATAAAATCCTTGAGATTTTGAGGTCAGGGCTATGTTGGGTGTGTTACCTGTCTGTAAACTTGCCTGATGCAGAAAAAGTTGATAGCATCTTATGAAATTATCAGGGTTGTAAAAACGTGAAAACTGTTCTGATTGACAGATGTGCAGATTTTGCCGGTTACGATTTGCCGATTTGCGTGCTCGAAACCTAATGATAAAGTAATCTCCATCAGTACAGAGCTGGATGGTTGGGATGTGAAAAACCAACATACAGTTTCCTGTGTGTCGCTAGGCCTGTCACCTAATTGACTGATTGGATGCGATAATGACAGAACTAGGAACACTCTGGCTGTGGGTTGTCGTGACTGTTCGTCCCGTAAAGTCTCTGTAAATAGCCATAACCTTCGTACACCTAATTAAAATCTTGTTCAACTTTTTTTGTGTGATGATTGTGTAGAAGTGTCATCTTATCATCACATTTGAAATAAGAATAGTGATTTATAAAGGCCCAGGGTTGGACGGCACCTTTGTATTGAACTAGATTTTGATTTCAATACAGTTGTCGTCAGTATATTTATATATAATTAGTAAAATCATCAGAAATCTTTGCCTGTCATAGCCACGCATTTCTATCAAAAACCCATTACACTCATGAAAACTCTGTCTACAATCATTTAATGGAACAGTATTTCCTTAATCAGGATATACTAAATCTATATTGATTTTGAATTTTAAATCATATCATTTAAATGTAGGACATGGAATGCTGTTTGCTGATATTGTGTGTTAATCATGTTTTATATCTGTAGGTAGGATGTTAATCAGGAGATGTCTGCTTCTAATAATAGTACCACGCATTTGAATATTATAATAGTGTACTTAAGTCTTTAACTCCTCAATAGGAAGAAAACAAGCAGTCACCAGTTTTTAGGTCATCAGAATGACCAATCAGGTTATGATGACCTATTTACAACATGCTTTGTGCGATGTGCATTTCATACACTTTTCCTTATTCATGGAAATGTTATTTCTCTGTAATGCCTAAGGAATTCCAACATCATTTAGGGGATGAGGGGTGGGGGTAGGGGGGGTGGGGCTGGAAGGGGGTGACAGTCTAATTTTACGTTAAAGGATGTTCATGTTCCTGGAGTTATAGTAAGGTTTTGTTTCTTATTTTTTTTATTTCATTCAAATTTGTATGTTATATATTGTCCAAATATACTAGTTGTTTCATTGTTAGGGGACTGGTAAGGCCTATAGGTCTCTTGTATAAACAACAGAAGCATTGCAAAATTGTTAATAAAACACTAGATTTGTGCAGTTCAACTAATGGGTATTTCACAGTATGTTGTTATCACTTTGCCAAAATGCAATACATGGGATTTTTATTCAGAAAAAAAAAGTTATTATATTTTCAACTCGTTATATCTTTTCAGTATGTGTACCACTTTCTAATACGGAGACTGATATTTCGAAACAGAAATTTCAAGACAGAAATAGGGGGAAAAAATATATAAAAATTAAATTGCAGTATTTGATAGCGATATAATATGTTTTTAATGGGAAACCTACCTTAGGTTTCAAAGCTTTATCAGTTATACATATGCCATACTTTGAGCTCTGGTGTATTTTAAATGGTGTTTCTCTTTCTTGTTCATAAATAAAAGACACTTCCTTTCAGATATCAGATTATGGAAATGTGTATTCTCTGCAATCATTCATTTTTGAGATTTCATAGCTTCCTTTTTTGACTGAATTCAGGTGAAAAAGCAATAAAGGCCGATTTGAAAAGAAAGAATTTGAAATAAAAAATATGCATTAAATATATACATCAGATATCAGCTATTGAAAAATGTTATGACTTATCATTTTGAAAACTGTACCCTGGTTCTGTGGCCATACTTGTCACGGTTGATATTGTACCCTGGTTCTGTGGCCATACTTGTCACTGTTGATATTGTACCCTGGTTCTGTGGCCATACTTGTCACGGTTGATATTGTACCCTGGTTCTGTGGCCATACTTGTCACGGTTGATATTGTACCCTGGTTCTGTGGCCATACTTGTCACTGTTGATATTGTACCCTGGTTCTGTGGCCATACTTGTCACAGTTGATATTGTACCCAGGTTCTGTGGCCATACTTGTCACGGTTGATATTGTACCCTGGTTCTGTGGCCATACTTGTCACGGTTGATATTGTACCCTGGTTCTGTGGCCATACTTGTCACGGTTGATATTGTACCCTGGTTCTGTGGCCATACTTGTCACGGTTGATATTGTACCCTGGTTCTGTGGCCATACTTGTCACGGTTGATATTGTACCCTGGTTCTGTGGCCATACTTGTCACGGTTGATGTTGTACCCTGGTTCTGTGGCCATACTTGTCACAGTTGATATTGTACCCTGGTTCTGTGGCCATACTTGTCACGGTTGATATTGTACCCTGGTTCTGTGGCCATACTTGTCACAGTTGATATTGTACCCTGGTTCTGTGGCCATACTTGTCACGGTTGATATTGTACCCTGGTTCTGTGGCCATACTTGTCACGGTTGATATTGTACCCTGGTTCTGTGGCCATACTTGTCACGGTTGATATTGTACCCTGGTTCTGTGGCCATACTTGTCACGGTTGATATTGTACCCTGGTTCTGTGGCCATACTTGTCACGGTTGATATTGTACCCTGGTTCTGTGGCCATACTTGTCACGGTTGATATTGTACCCTGGTTCTGTGGCCATACTTGTCACGGTTGATATTGTACCCTGGTTCTGTGGCCATACTTGTCACGGTTGATATTGTACCCTGGTTCTGTGGCCATACTTGTCACGGTTGATATTGTACCCTGGTTCTGTGGCCATACTTGTCACGGTTGATATTGTACCCTGGTTCTGTGGCCATACTTGTCACGGTTGATATTGTACCCTGGTTCTGTGGCCATACTTGTCACAGTTGATATTGTACTCTGGTTCTGTGGCCATACTTGTCACGGTTGATATTGTACCCTGGTTCTGTGGCCATACTTGTCACGGTTGATATTGTACCCTGGTTCTGTGGCCATACTTGTCACGGTTGATATTGTACCCTGGTTCTTTGGCCATACTTGTCACGGTTGATATTGTACCCTGGTTCTGTGGCCATACTTGTCACGGTTGATATCTGTGGCCATACTTGTCACGGTTGAGATTGTACCCTGGTTCTGTGGCCATACTTGTCACGGTTGATATTGTACCCTGGTTCTGTGGCCATACTTGTCACGGTTGATATTGTACCCTGGTTCTGTGGCCATACTTGTCACGGTTGATATTGTACCCTGGTTCTGTGGCCATACTTGTCACGGTTGATATTGTACCCTGGTTCTGTGGCCATACTTGTCACGGTTGATATTGTACCCTGGTTCTGTGGCCATACTTGTCACGGTTGATATTGTACCCAGGTTCTGTGGCCATACTTGTCACGGTTGATATTGTACCCTGGTTCTGTGGCCATACTTGTCACGGTTGATATTGTACCCTGGTTCTGTGGCCATACTTGTCACGGTTGTGTACCCTGGTTCTGTGGCCATACTTGTCTGTGGCCATACTTGTGTTGATATTGTACCCTGGTTCTGTGGCCATACTTGTCACGGTTGATATTGTACCCTGGTTCTGTGGCCATACTTGTCACGGTTGATATTGTACCCTGGTTCTGTGGCCATACTTGTCACTGTTGATATTGTACCCTGGTTCTGTGGCCATACTTGTCACGGTTGATATTGTACCCTGGTTCTGTGGCCATACTTGTCACGGTTGATATTGTACCCTGGTTCTGTGGCCATACTTGTCACGGTTGATATTGTACCCTGGTTCTGTGGCCATACTTGTCACGGTTGATATTGTACCCTGGTTCTGTGGCCATACTTGTCACGGTTGATATTGTACCCTGGTTCTGTGGCCATACTTGTCACGGTTGATATTGTACCCTGGTTCTGTGGCCATACTTGTCACGGTTGATATTGTACCCTGGTTCTGTGGCCATACTTGTCACGGTTGATATTGTACCCTGGTTCTGTGGCCATACTTGTCACGGTTGATATTGTACCCTGGTTCTGTGGCCATACTTGTCACTGTTGATATTGTACCCTGGTTCTGTGGCCATACTTGTCACGGTTGATATT
Organism: Ylistrum balloti; assembly: GCF_031769215.1. Lineage (NCBI taxonomy): Eukaryota > Metazoa > Mollusca > Bivalvia > Pectinida > Pectinidae > Ylistrum > Ylistrum balloti. Next base: position 251,343 of record NW_026782195.1, read on the forward strand.
GTACCCTGGTTCTGTGGCCATACTTGTCACGGTTGATATTGTACCCTGGTTCTGTGGCCATACTTGTCATGGTTGATATTGTACTCTGGTTCTGTGGCCATACTTGTCAGGGTTGATATTGTACCCTGGTTCTGTGGCCATACTTGTCACGGTTGATATTGTACCCTGGTTCTGTGGCCATACTTGTCACTGTTGATATTGTACCCTGGTTCTGTGGCCATACTTGTCACGGTTGATATTGTACCCTGGTTCTGTGGCCATACTTGTCACGGTTGATATTGTACCCTGGTTCTGTAGCCATACTTATCACAGTTAAAATTGTTCTTTATTGTTCTGTGGCTGTTCTCTGTCTCCTTTTAATGTAAATTTTGAGAATTAACAATCCAAACCATGACTGGTAGAATCTCAGCTGATATTCTCCCTAAGCTATGATAGCTCTATACCAGTAAATCAGGTATGTTGGTACCAGATATTTATTGCTACTTTTTTCTTGGCCATGCTGGTGGTCATTTTCTAATTGTACTGAAGCTGCAGTCTATATATGGTGCTGAAATGTCTGTAGTAGATATATAGGGATTAACAGAGTTTGATTTTTTTTCCTATTTAATTAAAGCCTTTCAGGACAGGAATAGAGATAAAACGGTGCCTTTGTCCATTTAAGTGATGTACACCTGTTCTCGTAAATTGTGAAGCAGGATAGGTATAGGGGAAAGTGAAGACTATACATCCATGTAAAGTGGCAGTTAGGTCAGCGGTACCCGAGGACCATTGATCGCTAAGCGTTTTATAGGGACACAAAACACCACAAATTGAAGGGTGTCTGTCGAAGGTATCTCTTTATCCTAACTCTGTTTATCTTTAGTCACCTCTGGTTTACGCCACTCTCTCTCAATCAGATGTCAATTTCAGAGTTTTCATTGAGCCCTATAAATAGTTATTCGACAACGCATCAACATGTGATTGTAGAGACTTGTCAATTTCATCATATTCTACAGGTATTCTGTGGATTTTTGGATGGTTTACTTAGGGCTAAGTAGTAGAAGGCATGTGTAATGTATAGCTACAGAGAACTGCTTATTAGATCTGTGGAGGTAAATAAAAGATAATTAGGAGTAAACCAACTGGCTAATGTTCTATAGGGGCTATACATGTATGACATAGATACCTATATCACCCTGGTTCTAATTACATTTCAACTCTTCTGTTGGAACCATATTTGTCTTTAAATTTACATGCAACACTTAACAGAACACATACCTATATCATTCCAGTTATAATTAAATTTCAATTCTTTTCTGTTGAAATCTAATTTGTCTTTAAATTTACATTGAACATGCAGCATATCAACATTCCAAATAAAGGTCCGCATCAATACTCCTCATCAAAAACTAGTCACTACAAACATACTGTTACATAGGAATTGTGTCGGCAAGTTAGGACGGCATAAGGTTATCTTTGCTGGCACCTTCATTAATACTGAGACATTCTTCCACTAATGAAACATTGATTCTTGAAAATTCAATTTGCTTCAAACAAAATATGTATTATGGATGAAAATTTGCAAGCAGGAAATGTGATTATGATAGAATTACTGAGAAAATAAATTATAAATAATTTGATATTGTCTTATTACTTTATAAAACAATGGAATTACTTATTTTTTCATCCATGAAAAATTGCTAGGTTGGCAATGTAATAGAAATTGTGTGAATGTTGGAGGAAATGCCAGTGGCAGCTTAAAGGTTGCACTTTGTCAGGTTATTGCATATGTTACAGTGTAAAAGGGCTGTGGGCACATTGTCCAGGCTTCATTGTCATTGGACAACACAAACCGTGGCGACACAATCATATTGATCTAACACTATTCCTGTTATAGTCTGTAAGAATATTATTATATTTAAAGGCATCTGTCTCCTCCAGAGTTCCATTCCTCTAACAAACTTGTCCATTTATAGTTTTCTTCAGCAACTAATTTTAGCATTTGATTAGCTTTTTCTCTCACATGAATGGAGCAGGATAGACACGGCACCTTGTTGGAGCCCTCTGGACCCGAGAAAGTGAGAAACAATATATCTGATTCACTTAGGAGCTTGAATGCCTGGTCAAGGTGTTACACCAGTAATATTTATCTGACGTGGGATCGCTGTAGGAAATGAAATGGAGAGCGTGATCTGACCATTTATAAGTCTTTGGTAACTTTGCCTGCTTTGTGTGTCCAGTTAGGCAGTCTGCTCAATAATTGTGGTGGTCAATTATGCAGAAGTGATGCGAAAACTTGACTGTTGTACTTCATCACAAATTGTGATCGACTATTTCCCCATACTAACTAACAGTTAAAGTGTATCGTGAGCTCTACAACAATTTATCCTCCAATTACAGAACCATCTTTATTCATTTAACCGACTCACTGTTTTATTGAGTTGGAATGGGTGATGGGAGTTACAGTTAGATTTTTGGAATGGAAGTCGTGGAGGAGCTGGCATTGTGTTCGGATGGGACTTAACGTTATTTAGGGATGGAAGTTCACAAGGAGCTGACATTGGATAGCAACGGGAGTTGAAAAGGAGTCGACATTGGTTGAGTATTGGAGTTGACAAGGATCTGAAATTGGATAGCAATGGGAGTTGAAAAGGAGTCGACATTGGTTGAGTATTGGAGTTGACAAGGAGCTGACATTGGATAGGAACGGGAGTTGAAAAGGAGTCGACATTGGTTGAGTATTGGAGTTGACAAGGAGCTGACATAGTAGGAACGGGAGTTGACAAGAAATCAACATTGGTTGAGTATTGGAGTTGACAAGGAGCTGACATAGTAGGAACGGGAGTTGAAAAGGAGTCGACATTGGTTGAGTATTGGAGTTGACAAGGAGCTGACATAGTAGGAACGGGAGTTGACAAGGAGTCGACATTGGTTGAGTATTGGAGTTGACAAGAAGCTAACATTGATGCTTGAAAGGAGTTGACAAAGAGCTGACGTTGAGTAAAAATGGGAGTTGGTAAAGTGTTAGCATTAGGTAAGGATTGGAATTGCTATTTGGTAGGATGGGAGGGCTGGAGGTTAGGACGAGGATAGCATCAGGAGTTTGATCGGGGAAGATTTCAAATTCAGTGTTAAACTAGGGTGGATGAGTTTTAAATATTTGTTGGAAATGGTTGTTGGTTAACTCCTTTTTTAATAAGGCATTTGTTTGTGAGTATTGGAATATACATGTGTGAATGCAATAGCTATTGTCTCCAATTAAGTAAGGTCAAAGAAAGTCCTAAAATATGATGTAAACAGTGAAAATGTTTTAGGGCCTGTTGTAGACTATGTAATGTTGCAGAATGAAAGACATTCAGAACAAAAGAAGAGAGACATGGATAAGCCATGTACTGCAGAGCCAAGGATTCATCATATAATAGAGAGAAAGGAGATTAGATTGTAGAGGATGGTCTAGTAACACCAGGGGAAGGAGATTAGATTGTAGAGGATGGTCTAGTAACACCAGGGGAAGGAGATTAGATTGTAGAGGATGGTCTAGTAACACCAGGGGACGGAGATTAGATTGTAGAGGAAAGTCTAGTAACACCAGGGGACGGAGATTAGATTGTAGAGGAAAGTCTAGTAACACCAGGGGAAGAGGAAAGTCTAGTAACACCAGGGGAAGGAGATTAGATTGTAGAGGATGGCTTAGTAACACCAGGGGAAGGAGATTAGATTGTAGAGGATGGTCTAGTAACACCAGGGGAAGGAGATTAGATTGTAGAGGAAAGTCTAGTAACACCAGGGGTAACACCAGGGGAAGGAGATTAGATTGTAGAGGATGGTCTAGTAACACCAGGGGACGGAGATTAGATTGTAGGGGAAAGTCTAGTAACACCAGGGGAAGGAGATTAGATTGTAGAGGATGGTCTAGTAACACCAGGGGAAGGAGATTAGATTGTAGAGGAAAGTCTAGTAACACCAGGGGAAGGAGATTAGATTGTAGAGGTCTAGTAACACCAGGGGAAGGAGATTAGATTGTAGAGGATGGTCTAGTAACACCAGGGGAAGGAGATTAGATTGTAGAGGATGGTCTAGTAACACCAGGGGAAGGAGATTAGATTGTAGAGGATGGTCTAGTAACACCAGGGGAAGGAGATTAGATTGTAGAGGAAAGTCTAGTAACACCAGGGGAAGGAGATTAGATTGTAGAGGATGGTCTAGTAACACCAGGGGAAGGAGATTAGATTGTAGGGGAAAGTCTAGTAACACCAGGGGAAGGAGATTAGATTGTAGATTGTAGAGGATGGTCTAGTAACACCAGGGGAAGGAGATTAGATTGTAGAGGATGGTCTAGTAACACAGGGGAAGGAGACCAGGGGTAACACCAGGGGAAGGAGGAGATTAGATTGTAGAGGAAAGTCTAGTAACACCAGGGGAAGGAGATTAGATTGTAGAGGATGGTCTAGTAACACCAGGGGAAGGAGATTAGATTGTAGAGGATGGTCTAGTAACACCAGGGGAAGGAGATTAGATTGTAGAGGATGGTCTAGTAACACCAGGGGACAGAGAGAAGATTGTAGAGGATAACACCAGGGGAAGGAGAAGGAGATTAGATTGTAGAGGTCTAGTAACACCAGGGGACCAGGGGAAGGAGATTAGATTGTAGAGGAAAGTCTAGTAACACCAGGGGAAGGAGATTAGATTGTAGAGGATGGTCTAGTAACACCAGGGGACGGAGATTAGATTGTAGAGGATGGTCTAGTAACACCAGGGGAAGGAGATTAGATTGTAGAGGAAAGTCTAGTAACACCAGGGGAAGGAGATTAGATTGTAGAGGATGGTCTAGTAACACCAGGGGAAGGAGATTAGATTGTAGAGGATGGTCTAGTAACACCAGGGGAAGGAGATTAGATTGTAGGGGAAAGTCTAGTAACACCAGGGGAAGGAGATTAGATTGTAGGGGAAAGTCTAGTAACACCAGGGGAAGGAGATTAGATTGTAGAGGATGGCTTAGTAACACCAGGGGAAGGAGATTAGATTGTAGAGGAAAGTCTAGTAACACCAGGGGAAGGAGATTAGATTGTAGAGGATGGTCTAGTAACACCAGGGGAAGGAGATTAGATTGTAGAGGAAAGTCTAGTAACACCAGGGGACGGAGATTAGATTGTAGAGGAAAGTCTAGTAACACCAGGGGAAGGAGATTAGATTGTAGAGGATGGGCTAGTAACACCAGGGGACAGAGAGAAGATTGTAGAGGATGGTCTAGTAACACCAGGGGACGGAGATTAGATTGTAGAGGATGGCTTAGTAACACCAGGGGAAGGAGATTAGATTGTAGAGGAAAGTCTAGTAACACCAGGAGAAGGAGATTAGGTTGTAGAAGATGGTCTAAAAATGTGATGTTAGAAAATTCTAAGGCAGACTGTTGACTCTCACTTCTTCCTTAAAATCAAATAGCAATAAAATGCATTTCTTGCATGCTTTAGATTGAAGTGGTGTCATCATTTTCAAGGTTGGCATAACAAAATCATTTGTCTGTAGGAAAAATCATGGATGCTGTATAAAGCGGAAAATTGTCAGAATTTTCAGGAAATAGTCTTCATCTTCAGTTTTTTTTTCCTCAAGAACCCAAATATTTGCTTTATGTGGTTGCCTGGCATTCCGATCAGAAACAGAACAATTAGTTATTATTTTATCGAATTTCAGCCTAATTAATGGAGAGCCAGTTTCCAAATATTTTGAATGGTTTTATTACAGTATTATTAACATTGTGGCATGTTTTCAGATGTGAACATTTTATTAAATTATCTCGCGGTCTGATTAATTGGCAACAAATTACCGAGTATTTTTTTGATAATTCCACAATTTGCTGAGGGTAAAATTGATGAGGCTTCCTACATTTACAAATGATTCACACACACAACTGTTCCTTTTCTGATGCAGAACTTAAAGTAAAAAATGTAACTATTGTAATTAAAAGATAACTAGAGAGATCTGTACGAAATAAAAAAGAGTTTTGATTGTGTTGAAAAGAAACCATGTTTAAGGTAGTATTTCTAATGTATTACTGGTACGACCAGTTTTATCCCAGTTCGAAACTTCAGTGAAATATTTTTTCAGATTTAGAGATTTTGATATAGAAAAAACAGTGTGAACACCATATAAGAAAAAAAAAATGAATTTGTCAATAATTTGAAGGGTTTAGAGAAGCCTATGAACAAAGTAATGTTCTTTTTCTGCTTTAGGTCAGAAGTTGTGCAATACAATTATACAGTCTCGAATCCTTTTGTACTACACACATTTTAAACTTACTTAAAGTTCCACTATTACAACTGAACTAAAGATTTCCTTGGAGAATCCTCGGGCGGATAAAAAATTGTTATTATTCAGGTAAGTTTTTATTTTTCCAGTCAGTCAGAATTTCAAGATGGTCGCTGCTTTTTTTGAGTCTTTCAAACTTCTGCAGTTCCACTCTGCCATATAGCTAAGATTTGGTTGTAATGTTCCTGAATTAAAGTCGACAAAATATTTGTATTTTTTGGCACCTTTGTTACATGATTTTTTACTCATTTTACTTAAAGAATGGAACGGAAACTCTCAGAACGAATCTAGTGATACAATAACAATATTGTTGAATAAATTTTAAATTACGGTTTTCACTACAAGTAATACTGTTGCAGTGTATTTGGGTTTTCATTTTCAGATGATCGTTAATGCTTATGGGCCTCTTGTAAATAAAAGCGTTTGAAAAATATTTGTGAAAATCTGTGCAGGTGTGATGATTTATGATCAACATTTAAAAATTAAAACAAATTTGAATCTGTGTACAAATGCTGTGTACGGAAAATGGTTCCCCCGATTACGATAACTAGCTCTTTTCATTCAGGTTGAAATACCTGTACAGGTGCGTTTTAATATGTAAACTGAACACATGATGTTTGTATAACCCCATAGGTCAGTGAAAATTCAAATATCTTTTGAGAATATAATTATTTGGAGTTGAAAGTAATTTGCAATGATGTGAGGTGAAGAAAGAGGCAATGAAAACTAACTATGGACACCTGTTGTATTATTTCATATGACCATTATGACCTTAAATGTCATTCAGAAAATTGTTTCTGAAGTAACGATTGGTGCTAAAGCAATTTGATCACAGAGTGTAAATAAAAGATTGTGTTGGTAGTTACTATGTTAAAATATTTTAAAGCTGTAAACTGCCAGGAAAAGCTATACACTTTGGCAAAATTTAGAGTAAAACTTGCTAGAAAGACCTTCCCAAACCTGTCCAAGGTGACCCCTCGTAGAGAGCCTCTCAGGGGGAACTGTTTTCCCATTATTATACATTATCGAGTAAAATCTCTGAACTGTTTTGTTTTATCAATTTACTTAGTAAATATTAATGATCTACTGATAGTTATTGTATAGTGTTTGTCATTACATCCCAAGCTGACATTGATACAACACAGAGTTGCATGTACTCATGCAATGTCCTGGGTATGTTAGACATAGTGATCAATGGGTTTCCGTCTGTGATATTAATGTACTTACTTCATAATCTGTGCTGTCATATCACATGACCTGTGTTGTAATACACGGGTATCTTACAACCTTAACCATAACAGAGGTAAAAAAAATATAAATAGGTTATGCTTGAGAAGGGAAAGAGAATGATATCTACCCTTAGTTTAGTGCAGTCTAGTTAGCTACAACTTGTGTGGAGTACTTAAGAGCTATTATGACAAGGCAGAAACTGGAAACTAACAGAGTGAAACACAGTGCAATGAATTGACAAACTACTAGAAAAATCTCACAAGGATATGATTCAGAATACATGTATGTAAGTACCATAGATGTACCAGATGCTGTTTCCTTCTTGTTGTTAAGTATGATCTGGCCAGCGTGATTATGTAATAGTACACTACAGATTTACACCATAAGTAATATAAGTACAGTTATAGGCACAAGGCATGAGGATCACCAACAGCTTTTGTATATACTACATTATATTCTCAAGATCTGAATCCAGTGCTTGGACAGGATTGTGTGAGGAGGTCAGTCAGTAGGTCAGTATCAGAAAAATTTTAAAATTTGTACAAACATTTTATTTATCTGGTCTAGAGAGGTGTAGGGCTGTCACCGGGTTTATTAATACATGATAGCTCGTCCAGAGAGATGTAGGGTTGTCACCGGGTTTATTTAAACATGATAGCTGGTCCAGAGAGATGTAGGGTTGTCACTGGGTTTATTTCTACATGATAGCTGGTCTAGAGAGATGTAGGGTTGTCACCAGGTTTATTTAGACATGATAGCTGGTCCAGAGAGATGTAGGGTTGTCACCAGGTTTATTTCTACATGATAGCTGGTCTAGAGAGATGTAGGGTTGTCACCAGGTTTATTTAGACATGATCGCTGGTCTAGAGAGATATAGGGTTGTCACCAGTTTTATTTATACATAATAGCCAGCCCAGAAAGATGTGACGTAGTCACCAGTGATATCTTGACAATGACATCTTTTGTTAATTCATAGACAAATAGCTTGTGTGTTTATGTGTTACCTGGTATATCTATCGTTTTATCAAGATTTTATCCAAAGTCTACTTCTCCAGGGCAGTTTGACTTGATTTATCATGAAACATCTATTTGGATAGAAGTGATGAGTTGATATTGGATGAAGGGAAGTTGTTAACTCACTGAAACAAATTAAAGTGACAGGGCCAGACTAAACGTAGAAAACTATTTCACCAAGTATATATTGATGAAGCATCCTTTGGCCAAGAAAATCAAATGTTGTGTAAACAACGGTTTTCTGCTGGAACCTGAAGACAGATGAGTGAGGCTAAATAGTAAAAAAGGATAAAATCTAATCAAAAGTCGTGCTACAGAGAAGAAATTGACACTATGGGGAAAAATTAGACTCTTTTCTAAAGAAAGCAATTGACAAACTTAACTGTTCTAGTTTCAGACACAATTATGTGCTCTTATCTAATGGTATGGAATATGTTAAGGATATTAGCTGTGCTGTAGAGATAAATACCAGCTGAAATCTTCAGGCCTATGGGCTTCTTATTGGTGTTTGTTCCGCTGAATTGCTGTAAGATTTCATTAATGTTTTATAAAACTATGGTCTTAGGGATTGTTTATGGTTGACTAGAAATACCAGTCTTACAATTGGGAATTTTTGCTTTATTAAAATGACAAGGAGAGAACAGGCACATCTAACATTCATCAGCCTGACATTATCTCTGTTACATATGGAATGAGAAGAATATTTCTGACAGATCTGATATATTTGTTTTGTGTCATTGTAATACATCAAATACTTCTGTAAGCTGGTAATCTTCAGAGGTTCGATGGGTAAACAGAACTAGAAATATGGAATTAAAGAATAGTATATAGACCTCATATCCAGAGATAGGCTGATGTTACATGGCCGGGGTGGAGGACCAAGGATTCCCCTTATCAGAAGAAACCCTCCATCGCGTTTGATGCAGGGATTACTTAGATAGCGTAGTTGATACCTTTATCAGGTCTTTGGACACTGGTCATTTGCTCGGTAATCCAGATGTCAAGGTGTGAAATGACCAATCACTGAGTCACCCCTACATAGTTTCAGCTCATTGACCTTGTAACATGTGTAACACCTAACCCTGGGATATCTTCTTGTGTGGAAGAAAGTCAGTGGGCAGCTTTATGTCAAGGTAGCTTTTATAGGAAGTTTATGGAAATTCTATCATAAAGAATCTGCAGGACAGCTACCTCAAGAAAGAGGAAATTCATCGGTTTGGATGGATACTGCAATGTCCTGTAGTGAGGTATTTCTGTTAATGGTAAGAGCTCTTGTCAATCATTAGGAGTGATTTTTCAATGGGATGCTTAATGACCTTGAGTTAGAGCCTATTTTATTCATAGGAAATCATGTCTGTATATGAGGTCGTTGTCGCGACAACCAAGGTATTATTTTAGTGTTATGCTGGAAAAAAATAATTATTGGTATGACCTTGAATATAGTAATGCTTAATTTGATACATCCAAAAGGTCAACAGAAATGAAATCACAGGAGTGTCGTAGATTTGTCTTCATTACGCAGCTAGTACCGCTGTCGAGTGAAAACCACATTGTTTTAGATGTGCCAGTATGTCACAGGTAGTGAAAGGATTCTGTGTGGTAATTGGAATCACTGCTATAATAGATGTTATTGATTGTTGCAGTATGGAATAACTACATTTATTCTGTAAATACTTCACAGGAAATGTGCCAGGAATGTTGAAGAAACAATTGATTACATTTATTCTCATGAAATTATAATGATGGCTCCCTTGGCGTGGATAAGTGATTCCTGGGTTAATGATTCTGAAAGCTTTGTGGACTAATTTTCTTCTAGATTACCATGTTTATCTTGAGTATGTCCAGAACACTCGGCAATGTTTGACATTAAGCGCTCCTGAACATTGCAGACCTTACAACTTAATGTCAAATAATCTAGGAAATGGATTTTAGGGTGAAAGACTTATTCGACGTTTTTCCTTGAAATTGCTTACTGCATGTTATTATTGGCAGCTTAAATTTGATGTAAAGTCCTGTTTTAGGAACTAGTTCTTTTATAGTGTAACTGTTGGTCGTACACTGCGATAGGTTGGCTGGTATCATATGGTTGGTAATTGTATTGACAAACATGGCCTTCATACAGGACCAGGAAGGATCTGTTATTGCTGATCTGGGCAGAGTAAAATCCCAATAGTAGACATTATGTTCATTCTTAGTGCTTGTAAAAAGATACTTTTTATATTTTTATGGAATAAAAAGCTTGCTTTATCGAATCTTATCAAGTTGTTTTCATAGTAGATATATGTCTCACTTGTGAATCAACTTTGAAAGTACAAGCCTCAGCTGTTTGGTAACTGGTATCTTCTTTTTAGCTTAGAATATTTCAAAGGTAATGTGTGTGTATATCTGACTTCAGAAGTAGCTTGGTGAACTGGACTTATCATCTAGAATTTTACCATAGATGGACAGTTGTATCATGTTCTTGACATGTCTTCCAAATAAACAGTCAGCTCGACAGAGGAGTATCACCATCATCCCCTGAACTCTGAAAACCACAGCCTCACATCAACTCAAATAACTATCTAACACAAATATAAATACCATTTATTCTAACAGGACACTGTGAAGATTGATATGAAACCTCCATTCTTAAATGGCATTGTATCTGTGAGAAGGCTATGACTCACAGCGTGGAGGTCTTACATTTCTCCTGTCCTGCTGTTCTCAAGTCAAGGTCTCCTTCGCTGCCCTCCATGGTGGTCTATTGATACAAAGCAGCTGGGAAGAGCAGTTCTAAATCTTTCATCTCATCTTCCTTTTCATCTAATTTGCTCAAAACTTTTTTTTTTATTGATTTACAGGTATTTCATTTCCAAAATGTGTTTTTATACTGTTATTTCATAGGATAAATGTTCATTTTACCTCCTACAGAACACACATATTGTTTCATAAATATCATTCATACTTGCAATTCTCCCTCATTAAAAAAGAGATCAAATTTTGGCCCCAATTTCAGAATTAAATCTAATTTGTCCATGGACAACAGCAGCTGAAACCATGGTGTTTTAATGGACTAATTTGGGAACTGAAGGTCTATTTATGTGATCTGTGGAAGATTTGAACTAAACTATGAAAATTAGTGTGATTCCCGATTAATTTCTGAGGTTTATCTACATGATTCCCAATTAATTTCTGAGGTTTATCTACATGATTCCCCATTAATTTCTGAGGTTTATCTACATGATTCCCCATTAATTTCTGAGGTTTACCTACATGATTCCCCATTAATTTCTGAGGTTTATCAACATGATTCCCCCATTCATTTCTGAGGTTTATCTACGTGATTCCCCATTAATTTCTGAGGTTTATCTACATGATTCCCCATTAATTTCTGAGGTTTATCTACATGATTCCCCATTAATTTCTGAGGTTTATCTACATGATTCCCCATTAATTTCTGAGGTTTATCTACATGATTCCCCATTAATTTCTGAGGTTTATCTACATGATTCCCCATTAATTTCTGAGGTTTATCTACATGATTCCCCATTAATTTCTGAGGTTTATCTACATGATCCCCCATTAATTTCTGAGGTTTATCTACATGATTCCCCATTAATTTCTGAGGTTTATCAACATGATTCCCCCATTAATTTCTGAGGTTTATCTACATGATTCCCCATTAATTTCTGAGGTTTATCTACATGATTCCCCATTAATTTCTGAGGTTTATCTACATGATTCCCCATTAATTTCTGAGGTTTATCTTTGTGATTCCCCATTAATTTCTGAGGTTTATCTACATGATTCCCCATTAATTTCTGAGGTTTATCTACATGATTCCCAATTAATTTCTGAGGTTTATCTACATGATTCCCCATTAATTTCTGAGGTTTATCTACATGATTCCCAATTAATTTCTGAGGTTTATCTACATGATTCCCCATTAATTTCTGAGGTTTATCTACATGATTCCCAATTAATTTCTGAGGTTTATCTACATGATTCCCAATTAATTTCTGAGTTTTATCTACATGATTCCCGATTAATTTCTGAGGTTTATCTACATGATTCCCAATTAATTTCTGAGTTTTATCTACGTGATTCCCCATTAATTTCTGAGATTTATCTACATGATTCCCCATTGAATTCTGAGGTTTATATATGTGATTCCCATTGCCTGTAAACTTCGGGGGTTTATTGACATGACGTGTAGATATATATCCGTGTATCAGACATATTGATCTGATAATTGTTTACAGAGTTATTGCCCTCTGTGTAAACTAAACACTACAAACTTGTCTGGTCAACTCAGAAGTTTCCAACGGATTTCCCACTGGAACATATCATTATCTGAAATGATTTTCTTTTATACATGAAAAATTGATCAGATTATCGAAATAAAGAGTGGTTGTACTGGTTTGGTGATGTGTGCAATAAGTTTTAAGAAAGTGTAAATGTGAAGTTTTATACAGAAGTGTTAGTTTGAATTAGTAGAAATGTGTAATGATAACTCTGCTCCCAGTAACAATACAGAAATATACGGTGGATTCAGCCCACAAACAGCTTAGTGTTAACACTATAAGACTCATGGCTCCTCCGACAGGTGTGTACTTCATTAAAGATGCCATTTCCTGTCCACTAACAAGGCACACCTGTACATTTACTGGGAAGATGTTTTCTTAACGTTCATTTATATATCTTATTTAGTCAAAGATATCCTAACATTTTCTAGATTACAAACATTATGTTGTCTCCAGCAGCTGTAGCATACAAAATGTTGGTATGTTATTGACCAATTAGATTAATGTTTTTGAGACTGCTTTTCTGTAGAAGTGCCAATCTCTGATTACCATATTGCTTTAAGTTCCCTACATTACTTCTTTGGTGGTTAGAGGTCTAGATTTGCCATTTCACTTCCTGTCTGGTGGTTTGAGGTCTTGGTTTGTTATATCACTTCCTGTCTGGTGGTTTGAGGTTTAGGTTTACTATATCACTTCCTGTTTGGTGGTTTGAGGTCCAGGTTTACTAAATCACTTCCTGTCAGGGGTTTGAGGTCTAGGTTTACTAAATCACTTCCTGTTTGGTGGTTAGAGATCTAGGTTTACTAAATCACTTCCTGTCTGGTCGTTAGAGATCTAGGTTTACTAAATCACTTCCTGTCTGGTGGTTTGAGGTTGAGGTTTACTAAATCACTTCCTGTCTGGTGGTTTGAGATCAAGGTTTACTAAATCACACCTGTCAGGGGTTTGAGGTCTAGGTTTACTAAATCACTTCCTGTCTAGTAATTTGAGGTCTTGGTTTGTTATATCATTCCTGTCTAATGGTTTAAGGTTAAATTTTTCTACAGCGCTCCCTGTTTCATAGTTTGGTCTTGATTCTGTCTCCTTTGTGCAGTGAAAGCAGTACTCGATAATTTTATTGAAAATCTCAAAACTAATTAAGTAATGCAGCTGAATTTCAGCTGGCTGTCATGTTTTTAATTCATTTTAAAGAGATTAATACATATCATTACATGCATCTGATTTTGAAATAATACACTTTGGGATGCTTTTCTTTTAAAAAATAATTAGTTTTAATTCAAGGACATGATATCTTATTTCTGACTGAGAGTTGTTGGTTTTTTTCTGAGTATGGTGAAAGCATTTCCTCACACTGGCACATTGAACAATTACACTGTTAGCAGAAGTTGAATCTTTTCTATTAAAACCTGACATTAGACAAGTTGAGAAAGATTTTGAAAGGTATCAGGACTACCCAAGGAAGCTTCTAAATTGTCAGTCAAATGTCACACGCAATAACGAGTCTGCTAACTCGGGTCATCAATGACTGTCAACAAGCAATGATGAGAACTCCACCACAGTTAGCTACTGGTATGGTGTTATCACGTTTACAGTTTGGATGTTAATAGCTTCTGTTCTTGTGTTTTTACTGACCACTTTAACTCTATTTAAGTCTTCTGTGATTGGAACAAGCATTTCAGGAGAAACAGAATTTTATTGTTCTGTGATAAATACATGATTTTCAGGAGAGACTAAATTTTATTGTTCTGTGATAAATACATGATTTTCAGGAGAGACTAAATTTTATTGTTCTGTGATTAATACATGGTTTTCAGGAGAGACTAAATTTTATTGTTCTGTGATTAATACATGGTTTTCAGGAGAGACTAAATTTTATTGTTCTGTGATTTCTACATGGTTATCATGAGAGATTGCATATTTTTTTTATTCTAGTGTTATTTTTTACAAATTTAAATCAAGTTATAATTTCAAGCCTCTACATAACAGTGATTGAAATAGCTTTCAATTGTACATTTTTCTAACCTTTAGATTCAATTTCCTGATGACATTGCAATCTTAAACTTCTAATGAGGTTTTTGTATAAAAAGTGTCAAGATCACAGATGAAGAACAATTACTATAAAAGAAGAGTCAGTGGGAGGAGTGATTCATGGGGCTATCACTTCTTAGAAAGGTTTGTATGTTGTATGCTGGAGCTATAACAATATCTTCTGTGTGATGCTGAATAGCACAAACTTTGGAGGCTATAGTTAATAGCATTTCAGCATGGGACGTCACAACTACAGGAGAGATATTCTAGTCCCGGTATTGTACATCATGCTTTTGTTGGAACTGTCTTTGCCAGCTTTTCCTGCCATGCAAAAGAGATTAAAGCCCCAGAAATGTTGGAGACTAAATACTTTTGAATTGATGTTTTTTTTTTTCTTTTATCAACTTGATTGACTTTCAGTGATCTGACGATTGGTAATTTACTGTTTATCCATACACTTACTTGTCATCGATTATCATTGCATTGATCTATTTTAGTTTTTAGTCAGAAATTGGTTTTTGAAAAAATGGCAATATTACATCAGTGGCTTCCCGGATAATGAGGCTTCATTACATGGATATTACGTGAATGCTCTCCTGACCTTCTGTTGCATGCTCCATGCCAATACACTTAGTACTCAGTCAGGTCTGGAATCATCTCCTCCCATCATCATGTCTGGAATTTCCTCTTTCCAATCATCAGGTCTGGAATTTCCTCTTTCCATCATCTTCTCCTCTGATTATTAGCTTATCTGGTCCATAGGACTGAGTTTTTGAAAAGAAATTACTTTGACCGGTATTGAAGGTCATGGGGTCAATTCTGTTAAAAAACACTATAATGACTCCTGATTAATCAACATGCCTACCATCAAGATATTTAGATCATATGTTCTTGGGATGAAGCTGACAAAATTTATGCCTTTACAGGATAAACCCTAGAAAATGTCACAGTCAGCGTTAGCTTTTGTACATAAAAGTATTATACTGAAGGAGCATATTCATTGTCCCTTACCATCTCATTGTCTGTATTTGTAATCAAGATTTCTTACTTTTTTTTCGATGTTGTTCTCTTGGGCGAGCAGTGTTTCTTGCTTTCTAGTTTTAATTAGAATGTGTAGCAGATTTTATTATTTCATTCAGTGCAATGAAAGGTTCTTTTTTCTATAAACACAGACACTTTCTGTTTATGATTAAAAGTCTCATATCTTGTTCCAAAGGTCAAGCACTTGTGAAAGTATTGCAACCTTTGATCCTAAACGCAGATTGAAATTGTAGCTTTCCCACATCCAATAAGAGAAATAAAACTGTGTGAAAGAGATTTTTTATAACATGATTGATATGTGCAGTTTTGATATTACAGGGCGGTGGTCATTTGGTTCTATGTGGATATGGTAATCTGTATGATAATGATGGGGGTCAGAAATGTAACACCTGTAGAAGTCACCTGTACCGCACTTAATGATAGGTCATAAAGTGTTTTGTATATGCTGAATAGTAGAAAATATAGCAGATTTAATGTAAATATATAATTTAGATGTTGTTGCGTAGGATTGTTTCTGTTGACGCTGACAGGTGGATTTAGAAGCTAACCAGGCAGACAGATAAATGTCGGGATATATCTAATGTCCCTGCCTTGTTCCTGTTTCCTGTTTGTGTTATCCTTTGTTGGTGACCCCTTTAAGTCTCAAAGCTAACATTATCTTCTACAGTTTGATTGGAGTAAAATGTAGCTATATATGGGACCACACAGCCTTATAAATATCCAGGCTATTATCTTTGGCAGACTTGTTAATCTCATTAGACTATTTTAAAAAAGGGCAGATAACTTTTCAGAGGCATAATGTGTATTTTGGATCCATTTTGTAAAATTAAAGTTCCACAAATTTCTATATGTGTGTGGCATTCTATTCCTATTTCATTGTGTTTTGTTAACTTTTTTCATCAGTAAACATGTCGGAGTTTTTCAGACCAGGAAGTATTGATCTAGTAGGTATTTTCTTAATTGGCATGGAGTAGAGAATACAAAAAAATTATTAAGGTCTAGGTCATGAAATTGGAGTGTTTTTGCTGGTTATGTAATTATTTCATCACATGCCTGCTTGGTACATGCTGTTTGTCGAAATTTGCTGGAGTCTGTTAGCTTACAGACATACTTAAAGGCTGCTTTGTCATCCATTATTGTCTGGATTAAATATGAACACACAATTAGGAAGTGGTTTGCATATAAAGGTTTATTTAGTTGAAAATTATATATATGTTGGGTATCCAGACTTGTGGTTGTGATATGATTCTTTGCTGTCTGTGATGGTCAGTGGAACTGCCTGTCATTAAAATTCCGTAGGGCTGCTGGTCACTGAGTCAGTAGGACTGTAGGTCAGTGTGGATCAATAGGACTGTTGGTCACTGAGTCAGTAGGACTTCTGGTCATTGAGGGTCAATTGGACTGGTGGTCATTAGTGGTCAGTAGGACTGCTGGTCACTGTGGGTCAATAGGACTGCTGGTCAGTAGTGGTCAGTAGGACTGCTGGTCACTGTGGGTCAATAGGACTGGTGGTCAGTAGTGGTCAGTAGGACTGCTGGTCACTGTGGTTCAATAGGACTGGTGGTCAGTAGTTGTCAGTAGGACTGCTGGTCACTGTGGGTCAATAGGACTGGTGGTCAGTAGGACTGCTGGTCACTGTGGGTCAATAGGACTGGTGGTCAGTAGTGGTCAGTAGGACTGCTGGTCACTGTGGGTCAATAGGACCGCTGGTCAGTAGTGGTCAGTAGGACTGCTGGTCACTGTGGGTCAATAGGACTGGTGGTCAGTGAGTCAATAGGACTGCTGGTCAGTAGTGGTCAGTAGGACTGTTATTCAGTAAGATACAAAAAGACCACTGGTCAGTAAAGGTCAGTAAGGCTGCCTTACAGTATGTGGCTTCATGTCTTCTGTAAGTCATTGAAGACGTAGTCATTACATGTGTTTGACCTGACAAATGTAATTATGTCTGGGATCTGATGAATCATTAGTCCTACTTACTTATTAACTACTACTCATAATAGCTTATAACATGAAACCATATGTGTCAGAGTATTATTAGTAGACACCCAGGGACCATTATCACCAATTTATTGGTAGGCTCTCTGAGACCATAGAAGAATTTCCTTGGCCCATAAGGACCAGTTACTGGTAAGATAAACATGTATGTTGGAACGTTTCCTGATATGTTTTCTCTCTGATAAACACAGTCATTGTCCGACTATGTTGTATCCCACCTCTCTCTCTCTCTTTATGTATAGTACACAGTTTGATGCCCCACTTACACAGTAGTGATGACAAATGTGTTATAAATTTGTGAACCTACTAAACAAATTATTGTCCTTGCAATCTAGAAGAGAAACCCATTTTGTTTTACATACATAATTATAATGTTGACTTTTCTAAATTTTTACATCTGATGAATTTAATAATAGCTGTTTAAAATGTTAAAGACTTTTTGATGTTTCTGTTATATTTAGTCATGCAGTGTTAATTACAAGCTTTTAAGAAAATTAAGTGACCTTGTCTAGACAGTAGTTGTGTGTGAGATCCCTAGGTACCTGGGTATTATTTCGGCTGTGATTACAGTGATATATATGATGAAGTATGTGTCTTTACTGTTACACAGTGACTCTTTCCATTGTGATTATGTTATCACAAGAACTATCTGTTTGATGGTAACCGTCCCCAAACTACTGGACACTTATCAGGGGAGATAATTAACTCTGGCTACTTACCACTCATACTTTACACCCCATGTCTCTTATAACAAGCTACAGGACTTTGGTAATGACATGGTTAGAATTTCAAACAAACGTGAAGGTCAACGAAGTGATGTAAATAGCCATGACAAACCACTATTAGGAGTTTTAAAACATTTCCATGACCTTGACTCCGTAGATTGTCTTTAGGCAGGAGATGGAACTAATAGTGTTTCTTCTATCCTGATTTACTGTATATACAGGAAACATTCATTAAGATAATTTTTTCATTCTTTTATAAAATATGTTAAAGTCGCTCTTAAATACACATATTACAGAATCCTTTTCAAGCTTAAAGCTGACAATGCATGTTAAACAATTTTCGTGTTGAGATGAAAAAAATCTATTTTTAGAATGCTTCGAAGACCTCCCCTCCTAAGCTAACAATATCTTTGGTCATTTTATCTTGGGAAGTGGCAGACATTTTAGTCCAAGCATTGCTCGGAAACATGTATGGGCATTCCAGTGTATTAAAGGCCTATCTTCTGTCAGGTGAGATAACAGGTTGTCATTATTGTAATGACGGTGCAACGCGACTAATAGGTACATTGCATAAGAGCGTTTACTCACTTCCATTTTTTTTTTCCTTCTTCTGAGTGATTGAAGAACCTGGAAGTAAATGGACATTGAACACATATCTATGACAAACAGACACATTATTAGCCAAATAACAGAAATACATGTATATCTTCTCATTACAATTAACACATTTTGATCCGTGAGTTTTAGAGGGGAAAAAAACACAACATATCAACAAATGAATAACTATGGCAAATCCTACATTGGTTTTTTTTTTACAGAATACAGACATAAATCCCTGTGTTATAAGCTTTACTATTTCCACTTATTTCTTTCAGAAAAAAGAATTCACAAGTCAACGTTTACGCAATCTTTGACAGTTTACCACTTTGCATGTGTTTTGCTAATCAAGCATTTACATGACCAAGATTCAGAAAACATAAACAAATAATAGTCGCATGTTATACGACATTTTTCAAGCGCTTCAGTGACATAGTGAAATTGGTCGTGTCTAGAGTTTAGTGCATAGGCACATGTTTCAGGTTATATGCCATGGACTGCAATGAGTTCGCTGTGTTTTCAGTTTTATAACATTTTTTTAAAATATATTTTTGGATAGCGGAGAAGTACTGTTAATCTTCATGCAACTTCAAAGTTCTCATGTGAGTGCACTCTTTGCGGGTCAGGCGTACATGTAATCATACAATAGGCAGGCGACTTTCACTTCGGGCGGTCAATGTTGAAATAACAGCCGGTTTTACAGGTTGCAAGTCTTTTATACCCAGGGATATCTGTACTCATTTCCAAGCAAAGTTTGGACTAAAATATCTGCCACTTCCTGAGATACGCTGACCGGAAGCATTGCTGAAGTACTTGGAAACTGGAAACTTTCTTACAATTTCAAAATGAATTCTTTTTATACTGCATTGTCAGCTGAAAAGGCCATCTTTTTGTTTCAGCCAATCATTGAACAGGATCAACCAGACGAAAATCCAACCTTTCCCTGTATGTTGTAATTAGTTTAGCAGTTTTTATGAAGACAGTAGGTGCAGTGTGATTTGTTGATTAAATAAACTTTCCTAGGGATCACAACAAACGTGCTCCTGCTTCATGTCATAATTAATCATACTAAAACACATAAAACTAAGTGATCACCTGATACTTGCCATTTAAAGTTGTGTTTCCTATATTGAAATTAAAAACACTCATCATGAAAAAAATCATTCTTTGACCTCAAATAGATTTTACACCAAGTGCTAAAGAAGGAGGTTGATGTATACTTCATTAAAACTTTGAGTGCTATGACCTCTATTCTATATACAGTATTTAAAACAATTCTAAAGCATGCTTTCAAGTACTTGTAGATTTTTTTGGTAACACAGAAAAGGATTTCATGTCTAATCAGTGAAAACGTTGTGAACTTTTTTTCTAAACACACAAAAACTATGGCATACCATGGAGTCAAACTGGAAGATGTGAGAAACGCTGCTAATGATGCTTTTGAACTTCTAGCCTGTTGGATATCTGGAAAGAGATACAGAGAAAAGCAGCCGATAACCTTGATCCCACTGTAAACAGAGAAAAGTAAATGATAACCTTGGCTTGAGCAGAGAAATGTTGTTGATAAGAGAAGCCAAGGCTGCTGAGGTTTTGAAATTCACACATGTACGATGTTTTCTATTGTATATGAATAAAAGATGGCTTATTGCAACATCTGTTGAAGGAGATTATTTCCTATTGAAATTTTCATGATTGTTCTGAGAAATTTAACATTATAGAGTATGCCATTATGGTAAGTATTACAGCAGGTTAACAAATGTTGTGCCTGACTTAAATTGAAGCTGATGGAATTGACTGTTAATACTGTGTGGTAAGATAAAGCAATTGCCACAGAGAGCAATGATGTTTACAGTGATCTACGGTATTCTATCACTGGCAAAGCTTTCTTTAAGTTTTCAGAATATTGAAATAATTCAAAGGCAGCATTATATAAAAAAACATCTGTCACCCAAGAAGTCATAATTGATCATATGGACGACTGACAAGGGGATTATTGTGTGTGCGCTGCTCTGCTCAATGTCTGGTGTTAGACTTAATATAACTAGCTAATGTTGGGAGCTTTAATACTTTTGCTATTGATCAAGCATATTGGTAGATTAAGTCACAGTCAGCTTGATGCTGCTATGGACTTTTAATTGGGTGCCAGTACTTTCCTTGTGGTCAAAAAACGTCACCAAATTAAACAGTGTCGATAAAACGTTTTATTGATGCTTTTTAAATCACTAATTACTTTCACACATTTCTGTATGATTTTGAAGATGTCAGTTAAACCATTGCTTCACACATTTTGGGGTTAAGCAGGCAAGAAGGCTAATGATTTGATGGTTTATTGGTGTGTCTATGCATTTCTCCAGCTGCAGTATCCTGTGTACTTCTGATTCGACACACATTTCCTTTAAAGAATCATAACAGTAGACCAATTTATTGATATTTTTCTTCGTTTATATACTCAATATCATCTCAATTCAGGGCTTGCCACTGTAAACATTTCACCCTTCATTTGTCCAGCAAGATGTTGCAACCAGCATTACTTCGGAGCTGAATTGGTCATTATTCATATTTAATTATTATATTAAAGTGTTTATTGATGTGTAAGGCAGGAAAACAAACTGTAATTAGATGTAAGGAAAAGTGAAAATTAAGTGGAAATGAAATTCAGCATTATTTACAATGAAAAGTTGAAATAGCATGTGAATTTTCTCACCTGCTTTAATCTTCTCTCAGCTCTTTGATTATCATATACATTAGCTTTTTCAGAATATGATTTTTTTTTTTTGAACAAACGGACGCGTATTGAGTAGAGTGGTTGACAACGGTAATTAAAGTAATGTACGCTTCTGACACAAGAATCAATATTTATATTTCTAATATATAAAGCACATTTAATGCATTGATATGTAAAGTCTATACAAGGTTGTGTGTCAATATTACTTTATGTATGAGGTTAACTATTCCAGCGCTGGCCACTGTTGTCCCAGGTTGTTGTTATACTGTTAAGTGATTGGCGTGCTATTATGTTAATTCATGATACAAACTTTCCACATTGTAATAATTTTCTGTTATATTGATATTCAATACCAGGGATTATATAAAAACGACCTTGTCAGAAGGTGTGTTTGAATGTGCTATACCGTAACTGAAGTATAAGTGAAACTGAGTGGAGACCTTTGTTAATATGGGCTATTGATGTTAGGAGAGATGTTACAATAGAGTGGGCCTTCACATGCGAGCCTGCCAGTTCTCCCTCCACTAGTGGCCGCGGAGGTGTAGATGTGTACTTTCATTACATCTTGGCAATTTGGACAGAACTCGTAATGAAGAATGTTTAATTATGATCCTACATACATTCAAGGAGAGAATTATTTTGCACTGTTTTGGAGATAATTTCTGACATGTTTGGATATATCGTCTACACTGTCCCGAACTCGTGGATCATACTGAGCACTGTTATCAATCAAACCAAACAAGAGATGGAGCTGTAATTTGGATTGTGTCTTTACTTGCCATAATCAAATCAGAAGAAGGGGAGTAGGAAGGCCTTTGTTTGTGGTAGGTAGGCGATTGGCCAACGATATAGAATGTAAGAGAGCTGTTGTAACAGTTATGTTACTCTGGGGAGGACAGGTAAGGTTAGATTTAGGCATTAATCCTGACAGCACTGTTTGGCCCAAGTCTCACGAGTGCTAAACCTCTGACCATGTCATTGGATGTACTGTAAATTTGAGATCCAGGTTGGTGACTCCATGTAAAATTTTTATTTTATTTAAAAGTACAACTACCAAAAACTTGATATATATATGTTTCATTTTAAAGGATAGTTGTCAGAAACTTTGTAAGCATTTGTGTGATTCCCAAAATGTGACCTTTGCTGTTTCATGCAAGGTTTCTACACAATATCTTTTATTACCTCAGATATCAAGTGTATTATCTTTGGGTTTTTTGTAAAGTTTGTATGTGATGAATAACAAAATGCTATTTAAATGGTGATGGATTGAATAACATTTCAGCACACATTCATTGCTATAATGTATAAAAATCAAGTACACTCCAGAAGTCATATGCATTTTGCAGTATTTATCATTTGTTGAATAATTTACTGACAAGTATGATTGAAAGTCACAGAAATTTTAGTGCTTTAAGCCCCCAAAAAATATAAAAAAATTGACAGACCTCTTTGCTCCAGAAAGCTCATAGTGTAATGGTAGGTAGCAAATGTCTTAAAAGAATGATGGAGTAGACGATTGAATTCTTACCCAGAAAGTATTGTCAGTACCCTAAAGGGTCAGATCTATGATGAGGGCCAGGCAATAGAGAGTGCTCATAGATTTTGTAAATATTTGAATGAATAATCAACCTGTTGTGTATTCATTTGAAATAACCTGTTTACACAATGCCAAGATAAAGTTTCCAAATATGAGAATCTTCAGGATTTTTTTTTCAAAATAATTATTTGCTGTCTTTTTTTTACAGAAAACAGCCTTGAAAAAGATATGAAATTTGAAATAAGGAGTATGTACATGCTAATCTTAGACGTGTTAACAATCTCTTAGGATGACGGTATACAGAAACTGAAAAGTCTTCTCTTCGCTGTATTGTTCATAGAAATAATTGGATTTGTATATGAATAAGCAGCCTTGGAAAGCTCTTATTCAACACTGAAAGTAATTGATGCAAAAGTGTAAAATCGTGCCATGACTCAATTCTCCGTAGATCTGGTGATAAGCGTGTTATATTACGCTGCTCGGTCAGGGATGTTGTTGTCTTAACAATGATACAACTTACCCTTGTTGATGTATGCTATCTTTTCCTTTAATCATTTATCTACACAGTTGAAAATTTAGTAATGATAGAAAAAGTTATCAACTACCTCATTTTCTCAACAATTAGCACACAGAAGGCTAGACTAGGAAATTGTTTATCAATTTTGAAAGCTTCACTATTTCCTTATTGTTGGGTACTGAAGCATGTTGAATGCTTGGCATGCATGGCGAAGAGTTCGAAAATTCGAAATAAGATTACTTGTGAACAGGAGAGAGTTTGCTATTTATAGTCTCTAAATTACATTCTCCCAGGGTTAAAGGCCAACGATTGGTTCAGTCAAATCAGTCCTCAATATAAGCATAAATGGAAACCAAATTGAAGTCGGTTTTGCATGACATTAGTTTGTTATGTTTGAGCCCCATTAATTTGCGGAGTCTAAGCATTGTATCTTCCCCGGGTCCAGTGAATGGACCTATATAATGAGCCAATGAAAAGTACAAAGGTCCTACTTGACAGGCAGTGGCTAGTTGGGTGCTCAAGTCCAGTATTGTTGGACGCAACTGCTGTGTGACAAACTAGGCGTGGGAATTTACCAGGGTATTGATAGGGAGCAGGAGAAGTATAGAGGTTTGACATTTCTTATACCTACTTCCAGGCAATCCATGTAAGTCTGTACAAATGTGTATATGTTCTGTTTCAATTATTTTCCATCTTGAGAAATTGAATTTTATGTAGATTTGTGTTGAACCATGGAGATTTGGAAACTGCTTTATTTCATTTGAGATACATAACTTGCAAATTCTGTGTATATAAATCATTCATAGTATCGAAGAAAAAACTACATTCTTCAAATGTATACTGCTGCCAGTTTGTAAAAATGACTGAACATTGGTGATATGAAAGCAATATCTAAAAAAATAAATGAAAAGTGAAAAAGCCTTGTATATTCTCGAGAGATTGCCATATATATAGTTTTTTTTTTTTTTTTATAATTTGTAAGAAGTTTGAGCTTATTTTACACTTTATCGGTCAGGCATGAAAATTGCCTCAAATCTTCATGGGTTTTAAAATTGATTCTATAGAATATTTTCCGGTGATAAATGTAGATTGGCAGATACAAATTATAGATTCTGTGAATGCCATCGTCAGTTACAATTAGTTGTTTTCATGTTTGTTTATTAGAACTATTGGAATTTGAAGCAGGTCAATAAGTTTTGCGTCAAGAGCTTACATTTTATTAAAAACTGAATGAGAACTTCAATAAGGTCAATAAGTGTACTTGCATTTTATTCATCAATTCCTGCTTGTTCTGGTTAAATTTGATGTGTTAACTGTCAATAACGTTTACGTCACACTTCTATATTCCTTGATGTCATTCATCCTGTTTAAGTTCTTTCTTTTGTCATCCTTTTTGTATTCTGGTGTGTTGCAATTGTTTTCAGATTTCTGGTGTGTTGCCATCCTTTTTGTATTTCTGGTGTGTTGCCATCCTTTTTGTATTTCTGGTGTGTTGCCATCCTTTTTGTATTTCTAGAGTGTTGCCATCCTTTTTGTATTTCTGGTGTGTTGCAATTGTTTTCAGATTTCTGGTGTGTTGCCATCCTTTTTGTATTTCTGGTGTGTTGCAATTGTTTTCAGATTTCTGGTGTGTTGCCATCCTTTTTGTATTTCTGGTGTGTTGCCATCCTTTTTGTATTTCTGGTGTGTTGCCATCCTTTTTGTATTCTGGTGTGTTGCAATTGTTTTCAGATTTCTGGTGTGTTGCCATCCTTTTTGTATTTCTGATGTGTTGCCATCCTCTTTGTATTTCTGATGTGCTGCCATCCTTTTTGTATTTCTGGAGTGTTGCCATCCTTTTTGTTTTTCTGATGTGTTGCCATCCTTTTTATATTCTAATGTGTTGAGATCCTTTTTGTATTTCTGATGTGTTGGCATCCTCTTTGTATTTCTGATGTGTTGAGATCCTTTTTGTATTTCTGATGTGTTGCCATCCTCTTTGTATTTCTGATGTGTTGCCATCCTCTTTGTATTTCTGATGTGTTGCCATCCTCTTTGTATTTCTGATGTGTTGCCATCCTCTTTGTATTTCTGATGTGCTGCCATCCTCTTTGTATTTCTGATGTGTTGCCATCCTCTTTGTATTTCTGATGTGTTGCCATCCTCTTTGTATTTCTGATGTGTCACCATCCTTATTGTATTTCTGATGTGCTGCCATCCTCTTTGTATTTCTGATGTGTTGCCATCCTCTTTGTATTTCTGATGTGTTACCATCCTCTTTGTATTTCTGATGTGTTGCCACTCTTTTTGTATTTCTCAAGTGATACCATCCTTTTTGTTTGTTTGATGTGTTGCTGTTCTCGTTCATGTATCATCAATTAGTTTAAGAAAATTTTACTAAGGATATTTCCAGTTAAGTATCACCATATCGGAGTTTTAGATGGTGACTGGATTGCTAGTTTATTAGATGTAAAGTAGACGTTGATGGCTCTAGCTCGATGTAACTTGCAATTCTATGAGGAATCATCACATGCTCAAACAAGCTGCCTGACATTTCTCTAGCAAGATTTACTGACAATTCACAGATTTAAGTGTTATACAAACTGAAAGATTTCTGTTAGCAATTTACTGGAGTTCTGTGTCCTGAGACCAATTAATTATTCTGGCAAATGTATTGACGAAATATATAGAGATGCTGGACCTGTTTTACACAAACTGATTTTCTTTATATTTCCAACATCTCTATCAAAATTACAGAAGGATGCCAGCACATGTAATTGCTATTCGTGAGAAAATTATTGCATGTATAATCATCGTTTGGATGAATGGTGTCTTGAGAAAACTCCAGATCGTAAATATGGCAATTATAGTAGTGTTGTCATTTACAAGGACAAAGCTTGTGTAAGGTGCGGAGATGACACAGTTAACCTTAGCTCTGATGTAAGTGGTAATGAACCATTGGAGGCTGGATTGATCTGATTCAGTTTGTCAGGGTATTGTACAACTGTGTTTGTCATTGACTTTTGATACATGATCAGATTTTGAAATTTAGATTTTAAAACAGAAGGAAACGATAATGTACTTATGGTGACTTATCATTGATACTCAGTGTATCTTTGTAAATGTCTGTTAATGTTTCTTCTGTTGTCAAAGCTAATTACTATGGTTACTTACGGGCTTTACCCAGTACAAAGAAACTAGGGTTTGTCCGAGGATTTTTAAGGGAAAGAAAAGAGAATTTGTGTGGGTTGTTATGTTGTTTGTCGGTGGACCAGGCCAGAGAGTGGTATTGTGTTGTTTATAGAAGGAACAGGCCAAAGTGTGGTTATTGAACAAGAGAAAAATATCCATATTGTGGTGTTGTTTCTTGTTTATTGCTGTCTGTATGAACACATTGTCTGAGAATAACTAAAAGACAAAAACATCATCTGACCAAGTTGCCATCAAAATGTAACTCTGGCTTGTAGTTGTAATGCAAGATATTCTACCTGAACATAAAAAATAGTGACATGAATTAATCTATTTAGATTCCCTGTTGAGATACAGGTGACTTGTGTTACTGCTTCTCTTCACTAACATTTGATAGGCGTAGTTTGTTTAATTTCCAAATGTATTGACATTTTTCACAGAGGTTAGGTCAAGTTTCTGGAGGTATGCTATATCAAAACGAAGGCTGCACCTGGATACTATAATTTACATCTGAGCATTAGATAGGTCATAAAAAAGTCTCATTAGTCAAGTAATCTAATGTACAGGTAAATTACAGGTAAATTACAGGTAAGGGGAGGTTTTCTGATATTTCAGTGTTTGTAGACAAAGTCCTGATAAATGCACCAGGAACTTTATATTCTGTTTGAAACATAATCCAACTTTCACAATGATGGTCGAGGTTAAGCCAGTTTGTTTTTATATTCATTTGACTTATGGACATCTGATACTTTTTATACTTCTACACTGTTCGTAACATGCTATACAAAGATTTGCATCTTTATTAGAGAGTCAGGGAAGACAACTACCTGTAGATGTATCTGAATCTGTCCTAGAACTTAAATGTCGACTCCGTTTTCTCGCCATGTAAAGGACCATAGAATTGCTGATTAAGCATATCAGCAAGCCAGAGAACTTGATAATACTTTTGAAACGGTCTTAGTGTCAGTGCTAGCTGTAATGAATGTGTGTATTCATTCCAATATCAATATAATGTGTTTCAATAATTTTGTTGGGATTTAAGCGATTTGCATATTCAAACATGTCAGATAGTTTATTTTACAAGCTTTTAAAGAGCAAAACAACATCTCAAGTATCTTGAGATATGACCCCAATTGGTGGAGTAGCTATTTGTAAGAAAATGCCTTGGAACTCTGAAGACCAGTCTAGAAACTTAGTGACCATTGTGACATAAGCGACGACAATGGTCAGCTCTGCCCAGTGTGTAACTGTGTTAGAGGATTATAGGGCCCTTGTCAGGTGGATTGTTTGCTGTTTTTCTATATTGTTGACCTGTCAGTGTTAATGGTCCTTGATCTGTTGTCACACCTAACACCTGTGTAGTGTATTGGGGACGGGGTCGTTTTCTGACAGTCTTCTAAGCCACACAATCCTACCAACATTTTCGCCTTAGAATCTTCATTAAGAATTATTTATTATACAAAACTGAAGTTTTTCTTTGTTCTGAAAAAAACCTGCCTGAAGACTGTTACCTTTCCTAATATTTATAACTTTTTTAAACAGTACATGTTAAAGTGTTTTATGTAAAAAAAATCTTAATTTTTTACCCGCAAGGTCTGAAGGACTTTGCAATGGTTGATATATAGACTGCATTTCATGTGTTTTATTTTAGATATTTTTAAATACCTGCAGCTAAACTCATTATGATGAGATCATAGTTTTGTACCTATTTCATCAAAACTTTTGGAACTGTTCAATCAAAGGTGAAGGTCACAGTTCTGTAAATGTTCAGTCAGAGGTCAAGGTCACAGTTCTGTAAATGTTCAGTCAGAGATGAAATCACAGTTTTCTGTAAATGTTCAGTCAGAGGTGAAGGTCACAGTTCTCTGTAAATATGTAGTCAGAGGTCAAGGTCACAGTTCTGTAAATGTACAGTCAGAGGTGAAGGTCATAGTATTGAAACTATTGGATCAGACATGAGACCTGCAAGATTCACAGATCCTTACTTTCTTGTGAGTATATAAGAAATCCTGTGTTAGTAATGGATGGTCTGAATACTAAGCTTTTTCTGGGATTATGTATTAGTGGATATATATATATATATTGGCAGAAATACCAGTCTAGGAGTGGAATCAAGTTGAAGATATGTGTTAAGTGAGATATATACTAATCAGCTTCAATATCATAACAATGTACAAAGGAAGGTTGTGATACGCACTGTCAGTCTGAAGTCAAGAGGTACAGACACATTATCACTAAATCATTTTCTCATGCATCAGATCATTTCAGGTATAAAGTATTAGCAAATTAGAGCCGAATACATGAACAACATACTGTTTGCCTGTATAACAATCTGATTTCAGTCCTCAGCGCAGAACTGCTCTGAAGTGATTTATCACCCGGTAGGTAATAATTGTAACACCTCTGATCCCCGAATAACTGGCAATTAAATTTATGTAGTATTCAGTTCTGTCAGTGGAATTATCTTTGGAATTTATTAATCTCTTGACATTTCAGAATTAAAGTCTAAATGAGAGACTCTAAGTAGAAGTCATATAGAAGAGAATTTATTAAATTAGAATGTGGATCAGGGACGGAGGAGATTAACAGGATAATAGACAAAGATTAACTAGATAATCCATAAAAAAAAACCTGACAGTGCCGATGTCACTAATCACGATCACGGAGTGTAGGGATCATACCAGGCCACAACTCGCTGACATTGGTGTTCTAATGCTTTTTAATCTCTGCTCATTCATGATGTTTAAAGCACCTGCTTTTTAGTCCAGGTAATCGAAACTGGGATTACAGGTAGAAAATATGGGAATTGTCCCTTTAACACTGGTATGTATATAAAGTCGCTTCTCTCCCGTTCGTGCCGTCAGTGTGGGTATTGGTTGATTGTGTTATGGTTGTGTGTCATATAAGGAGAAATATTCAGTATAGGAGGGAGCACACACTTAATAGTGAGGAACACATCTAAGGTAAGGCAGGGGAGATTGAGGCAACCATTTTAAGATTATTAAGGTTCAAACAAAAATGGATTATTTTGTAAGTAGATGGAATTCATATTTCATTCAACTCATATAAATTTGAAAAATATGTCTTAAGGCTCTGATTGCCAAGTGATGAATGAACAGTTTATGAGTGCCAATTGGCATATGATCTGTGTTAATACTGGGTCAGGTAGAACACACTGAAAGTGAGGGCCTGGGACCGCAAACAGAAAGTTGTTACTCTGAGAAAGCACACAGAAAGTTTATAACCCAGAAACAGTGCACAAAAAGTTGTGACCCTTAGTTACAAAACTTACTGAAAGTTATAATCCAGGGATTGTACACAGAAAATTATGACCCAGGGGCAACACACAGAAAGTTATGACCCAGGGGCAGCATGCAGAAATTTGTAGTAACCTAGGGGCAACACACAGAAATTTATGACCCAAGGGTAGTACACAGGACATTGTAACCCAGGGGCAACACACAGGACATTTTGATATGTCCCAGAGGATATACACAATGTTTTAGCGTACCCTATCAGTGATCTATGAAATGATGCTTAGACGAATTTACAATTCTTATATTCTAGAAATCAGACAAGATTTGTGACAGTTAATTTGTAGATGTTTTATTGGCCAGAACCAAAAAATGGGCCTACTGATAGTGAATATCTGTTTGGATCCAATTTAATGGTTATCCAATGAAAATTAGTGGTAAGGTACTTGAGATGAGGCTGACCTATGGGTACCAGCCAACTGCCATACTTATCTCCCTGTATCAGACACACTGGAGAGTTTGCTCAGAGTATCAGGCCCGCTTCAGTAGTAATGGAGAGCTTGTGATCAGCCTCTGTATCCATAGTATTGCAGTAGTGCTGGAAGTGTTTTCATATGGAAGGAACATTTTACATTTATATGTAAGAAAAACTTTACCAACATTTAAATATTTTATCCATATATATTAGAATATTTAATGATATTTTTCTCAATTTTTTGTTAGGTTCAAAATAGCGTGATAAAGAATGGCTTATATTTTTGTAGGTGGTGAAATTGGGTTTTGAATGTTGAGCTGTGATTGCTATGTTTAAGTAATGATTATACTCTGTAATATGCTCATCTTCATCATTTGGATCTGTGTGATGTATCACATCTGCTTTCATTAGAACAGAAAATACTATCTTTTAACCAAGTTTTTGTATTCCTCTGAACATTACTATTTTGTAGGCTACCTGTCAAAGGTAACACTTAATATTTTTGGTATTTCTAAAATTTCACATTTTGTTTAATATTATTTTCAATGTTGGACTTCTTTTCCTGGGTTATTTAAAATTTGATTGCCAGCTCTTGAGTTTTTGTGAGTACAGGTTTATAAGAGGTGATTTACTAACATGTCCGACCATGGACCTGTGTTTACTGTGGAGCAGATCTGTACACAGGCATTGTATACAGTTCAGCTTCCAACACATAATCTTTTCTATAGTTATTAAGCCAATACATGAATTATCAAGTTACCTGGCAGAGACTAATGAGTTTGTGTAAGGGATAACTAATGCCTGCTGACAGGTACCCTTTTAAATTGTGTCAGGGTACCAGGAACGGGAGCTCAATTAAGATTTTACTTCATAAAAATCTGGTGCCACGACATTAAATACAGCTTTGTTATTACGAAGATTGCAATCAGAAGTTGATACAGACGCCTGTAGGTCACCTGTCTCCATATACGTAGACCTCAGGTTCACATAATTGTCAATTTCCTAAAATGAAGTGCAGGGTTAGGTTTATATCTTATACTCTTTTGAAATCTTAATATTTATTACATATTAGTCATCTGAATGAACTGTCGGTTTTAATTTGATGAAACCATAAAATGTGATTTATAATCTTGAAAAAGAAAAAAAGACGTACCGACAGTTATTTCACCAATAAATTATGTGAACGATTACATGATTCTATAGATAGAAACTTTCATTAAAATACTGTATAATAAATCTGGATAGTATGGTGCGATAGACTCTACTTGTGATCTGTGTGTTTTGGCAGGTAATTTGCCAAAACATTGAATCTTTGATCAGGCAATATTTGGGGAAGGAGTTTTCAGTTTTGAACACTCTCGTAAATAGCTGTTAGATAAGGACAGGATATGTCAAACTACATGTACAGTTACATGAAGGAGTGTTCAAGTGTTGACATAGGAAAAGTCATAAGATCTAAACATACAAATGATGGAGACTTCAGGGACTTGTTTCCTCATGGCTATCTATAGGCACAAGTGTGGGTGGAACATACAGCAGGTCATTTCCTTGTCGTGATGATGTAATCATATTGTACAAGATAATCTCTGCATAGTTCTGTTTATCGTAAGTGTGTGGTATACTATGAATGTATGTGTTGTTTACATATCCATCATGAAGATCCTGGTTGTTGTGTACTATTTGGTTACGTGTTTCCTGATAAGATACTGGTAAGATACTATACGTCTACTATATCTCCTTAAATATCTCCATGGAAACTAGACAAATATATCTCCCTAAATATAAATAGTTTTGAATTTGTATGAATGTAACGGCGAAGAAGTTTCAATGGTGTCAAAGGTCGTCGGTTTGTCACTAGCATATGATGAGCCGTACTGGTATAATCTCGACAAATGAATTCTAATGATTGAGTAATGGTGATAGGGCAGAGTTTTATGTACTGTACTGATCCTGCCCTGTCACAGCTAGGTCACGACTAGGTCGCGACCTTACATAGGGACTGACATTAACGAGGAGGACGATGTGATGATTTAGTGGTCATTATACATCTGTTTCATACAGAACCCATTGTTTAGTGGAGAAAGTAATACTAAGGTAATCCTTAAGCCATTATTAGCTACTACAGTTTAATTTCTGTCAAAAATGTTTGTAGTCTCCATTCATTAATAGTATAATTAGTGGTTGTAATGGTATAATGGTATGACATTTATGTCCAATTGCTGTTGGTTTGTTTAAATATCTCATCACACACTGACATATATATCATGTATTTTATTATTGTTTTATTTTTTTTTTTTGGTGTTGGTCTGTGACCCAATTATTAAACATTCTTGTTCTGTGTTACAGATGGCGGCTTTAAGTCAGTATGTCAACCAAATACTCATCCATGGAACTACAACCTTCCAGGATCTACATGGACTGTCCCCAAATCTTTGCTGCTGATGTGACCTCAAGAGAGTGCTCAAAGTCTCGTCTTGTCAACAGTGTGGTTCATGCAGCATGCATCATAATGAAGGGCAGGGGCAGACAACTGTGGATGTTAATGTGTGTGATTTGTGTCGTGTTGTGCTTCAGTGCCTATAGCAATAGTGTGGTATGGAGGTCAATGGGGGCAAGTAGACTCTCTTCAAATGAAGAGCTGTCCGTTGCTGGGGCTCGAAAACTCCTCGAGGAGGAGGAATGGGGAACAGAAAAGCTCCATCCCCCGGGAACAGAAAAGAGACTTCCTCACTCTATTATATTTGGAGTTCGTAAATGTGGCACACGAGCCATGCTGGAGTTTTTGGGACTTCACCCACAAATAAGGCCGGCCGATCATGAGGTACACTACTTTGATGATGACATGAACTATGATCTTGGTATAGATTGGTACAGAAATCAAATGCCTTACTCCTTCCCCGATCAAGTCACCATTGAGAAAAGTCCACGCTATTTCATCACAGAAAAAGTTCCAGAAAGAATCTCCAATATGAATAATTCAATCAAGCTTATTGTACTTCTTAGAAATCCAACTGTTCGAGTGATATCTGACTACACACAAGTGTATTACAACAAAAAGGCTAAGGGGAAAGTTCATGACAAACTGGAGAACCTAGCTATTGAGCCTTCTACTGGGGAGGTAAATACACGCTACAAGGCTGTACGTATCAGTATTTATCACCAACACTTTGAGCGGTGGCTGAAGGTATTTCGCCCTGACCAGTTCCACATAGTGGATGGGGATAACCTCATTGTTCGTCCTTGGGAGGAAATTTCTCTTGTAGAGGAATTTCTTGGATTGCCGCACAAGATCACGCGAGAACATTTTTATTATAACTCAACGCGTGGATTTTATTGCATGAAATTAGGACATGAAAAGTGTTTAGGTGCTACAAAGGGGAGGCGGCACCCCTTCACTGACCCAGTGGCTGTGGAGAAATTACGTACTTTCTTTAAGCCGCACAATCAGTTGTTATTTCAAATGATTAACAGGACATTCAACTGGAAGTGAGGGAGAGGTTTGTAAACCTTCAAAAAAGGCAGCTCAAAAATATCTATTCTCTTCAAAATGTGCCAATTTTTCCTAAATAATATTTCAATTTCATAAAACTTATTTATTTTTCATTCCCAAGACAAATTATTTTTCATAAATTCATCATAACGATGAGATAGAATGTATGTATGTAGTGTGTTTTATAGAGACAGTGTGATAATGGGCCAAGTGTGATATACTGTTCACATAGATGAAATGTTATGCAGTCTGGCATGATAATCACCTTTAATCAATATAAAATTACTAAATACTAGTCTTGTATAATCATATGATACCACTTCAAAGACATTTAGTGACAGACCAGTGTACAGATGTGAGGTTTTCGTTTGTACCTCAGTCAGCTGTAGGGATGCTAACCATGGCAGTGTAACTACCAATCCAAGAAAAATCACATGAAGGAAAACATGTATCCATGATATGATATTTCTGCCAGATGTATTTGTAAAATTAAAATACTTCTGTGGTATTAAAACAAAGACGCATATGTGCATTGACTTCATACGGGATAAATTGTGCTTCTTGACTTTAGTTTTAAGCAGCGTGAGATTAAAAAGTTGTACTGTTTAATAGAGATAAAGCTAACAGCTGAATACCAGTTTCTCCTTTGTATTGTTAGTATGACACTGATGACATGTAGAAGGACGATATGATATCACAAACACTACATATTTACTTCATTATAACGGTACAGAAGTAAAATTATATTGCATCTAAAAAAAAATTCAATTTTACTTTATTGGGCACTTCATAATGTTGGTCCGAAAACCAGAGCTTGGGTCCCTCTAATTTCATGTGTTTTATAATATATTGAGCTGGTGTCCCTCAAGTTCTGTTTATAGCTGTGGTATATTGCATTGTGCTACAAGCATCATCTGACAAAAGTCCTACATGCTTCAAGGTCACTGTATGTCTAACTCTTTCTGTGGTTAATATTTCACAAATGTCATAATTTTTTTTTATACCTTTCTAACTTTTTTCCGAGGA
This sequence comes from Ylistrum balloti, assembly GCF_031769215.1. Taxonomy (NCBI): domain Eukaryota; kingdom Metazoa; phylum Mollusca; class Bivalvia; order Pectinida; family Pectinidae; genus Ylistrum; species Ylistrum balloti. The sequence goes on from NW_026782195.1 coordinate 286,733, forward strand.
AACAAACAACTCTATGTTTTTACTAATGTAGAATTTGATTAACTATGTCTGTATCTGATCTGATCGATGAATTAGTTCTGTTGTAGGATTTCTTTTCGTCTTTTTTCAATACTGCCTTCCAAACCATTTAAGGTAGTTTCCTACGAAACAATAAAATCACTTGAAATATATAGACAGTCATCATCCATAATGTTTCGTGACAAACCTATGTGTGGCGATACATTACTTCTCTCACACAAAAATAAAACTGAAAAACAAGAGAGAATTTTGTCACTTAAAGAAATGATTCATTTTACATTCCCTTTTTGGCAATAATAGAAATATTAAGTCAGGTGCATTTGAAAATGAATTGAAAAATCATTTTCTTTAGAGTTAGAAAGAAACAAATCCCAGTAGCTATCGGAAATTGTTCTGTCTTTGACATATAACAAATGGAAAATTTTATCCTGTTTTTCTAAGTAATGGGAATTAGGTTGTGAAGTAACGGTTTGATAAGAAACATTCTGCCACTGATTAATCTCAAATCTGTGATAGTTCATTCAACATCTTACAAGGTGTGTGTTAGAGTTTTTATATGGAAAAGAAATTTTGCTGTCAACTATTTGGCAGTTGTTGAAATATACAAGCCATTTGTACAAGAAACGGCAGCTGTGTACAGTAATTCAGATCTAGGTGTCTTAACAGGCCAGGGAATTAATATCTCACACACAGATCATTTCAGTACCTTTCTAGAATAGCTTTTATAAGTAAAACAAACGGTATGATTGTGAAAAACTGACTCTGTTAAACAAACAAGTGCTTCTATAACAATGATATTTCTTCTTGTTACTTGTCTGACACACAATTTTCCATTTTTCAAGAGTTAGAATGTCATTATAACGGAAAGCAAATTTCTTTTAAAGGAATATAAAACTAAATTTTTTTTTCAATTTAACATCCGTTGCACTTTTTGTTTTCGAAAGTAACTGCATGTTGTTTGTTATTTTGAGATACAAACTCCTGATTTCATCTGAAATTTCCGTGTAATTCATTGATTGATTGATGATCTTGATCACACGGAGATATATATTACATACTTCTTAGATATATCTGTGTTGTCAGGGAACATACTGATGCACAAGATATATTCTCACTGAGTTTGAATTCTGCTACTGTAGGGATTCGGAGGCTGTGTTAGATGTGTAACCAAGCATCAATCAGCCTGGGAGATATGATCTGCTATGTGTTCAACAAGATATGTTGTCTGGGTTTATTGTTACTGAAACCATTATCTAATAGAATAACCCCATTATGCTTCTGCGATATTTTTTATACCATTAACTTATTGGCTGTTATTTGGGTCAGATTATTTTTGCAGCGTTAACCCTTATCTATACATTATAATTGTCTGGCAAATAGGGATTTGTCAAGCGTATTGAATTTCCTTGTTTACAAGTTAGACAGACAATCATGCCAGATAAAAGAATTACAAAATACCTGTGTATGGTTGAAATACTAATTATTGTCCATCGGGAGAGAGAGTTCGTTAGGTTTTTACAAACATTGTCCATCACTATTATGTTGTGGTAATTACATTAGCAGATTTTAGCAGGTGCTTTCACAAGGAAATGGATAGGTGCCATCTAATAAAGGAAATGTTAAATTGATCACCAATGATTCTGGTGGAGCTAAGAAATGGATATCTTGTGAAAAACGAAAAATGTATTTCTGTTTTGATTCATGTCTTTGAACTAAAAGCTTGTGTCATTGCTATATGGGCTATCAAATTATAAACAGACACTGCAAGTTTACAGGAAAAATCTATCAAAACTGACTACGGTTCCTCCATCTTTATCACAAAATTGTTTTCAAATAACCTCAATTTGACTTTTTCAGGAAGTAACACCCAGGCCTCTATTTCTCCGCGTAGAAGTACTGCAATACATATTACCTAAGTATGACAGGTTTTTTAAAAGTCATTTCCAGGTCTAGTTTTATTGTATGTAACTATTATTTTATATTCTATGAGAAAAAAAAAAGAAAAATAATAAATCTAGATAGACATTTGGACAGGTGAGAATGTCTTCACAACTGCTAAGGTCATTTGGTAACAGAGGCAGGAAGGACAATCTGCGAGTCAGGTATTGGTGTACCATATATCATGTCAATACAGGTTTGTCAATAATATGGTGAAAGTGAGAATGTTCCTTTGTCATTGTCTGTTAAAGATAACTAGACTACTCCTGGTGCTTCTCTCTTCATCACACTTAACTGTCACCAACCTGGACCCTCAATTCATCGCCCATAACTTGCGTGTTATTTAGGAACCAAATCAAATGTCACAACTTCTTGGATGTATGGTCACGCTTTGTCAGAAATCTGACAGAGAACGTTCATTACAAACCTACTAATGTCATGGTTTTGGTAAAAGATAATATGCCACGACCTGATAATCTCATTTATTGCTCAGTGTTTCCAAGCAGCTGCAGAAAAAGGCAAACAATAACACTATATCAGCTACTGTAAATGTTCTTAAAAAGTTTTTAAACACTGAGCCAAGTAAATTTTTTTATAGAAACAAACTCTTAAAACAAGAAGGAAGACAGAGAATAGAACGAAAACAAAATAAACACCGTTCAGAGATTTTTTTTCTAAGACTGTATACATATATCTTTTCACAAACAGTTGAGTAGATGAGTTTTGTTATTATACACATGAATGTAGTATTGATGTTAGAAAAAATTGGGAATGTCTACCACACCAGATTCCCAATTTCTGACCATGTTGACTTTACGCCCTAACAACCGAATCTGTTTTAAACATTTGTTGGTCGTTCCACATAATGATCTTTTCTGGTGTTTTGTTTCGACAGGAGCATCAGGTTTTTCAGTCTGTTGTTTTGAAAAGTCATCACAATGCAATGGTTCTTGTAAAAAAAACGTTTGTGTATCACGTCTTACTTTTGCTGGGTTTATTTCAAAGGGGTAGTTTACTTGTGATATGCTGAGAGTAGGCTGGGTGTGTGTACTTTTTCAGGGTTTTTAAGAAGATGTGTATTTTAACATTGATAATTTCTATAACGTTTCTATTAGACTTCACATCTGACTTACATAAAAGTGTACCTTAGAATAAATATTGAAGAACGTCAAAGGTTGGACAGGGAGATAAAAAGTATTCAAACATGCACTGACGTTAAGATTTTGTTTCGAGATTTATGAGCTTTCTGTCTGTTGATTTCACCTGAGGGGACATATGTATATCGATGCATTACTACAGCAGTTATTGCCATCTAGATTAATACATAGATACCATGTGTTTTCATATCAGGACATGCTCAAATTGTTTTAACCTTGATTGCTATCTAGTGACACACTTAACATAGGGTCTCACAGATCAGTCAAATTCTTACTCGTCAGTTTCGTCTCCAAAATCAAAAATGATTTGGAAAGATAAATTATTACTGATGTATTTTTGGCAGGATGAATCTGTTGGTTATCAGTTATCAATAGACTCCAGCGTTCTTGATAGATCCTGCATAATTAGTGATATATGAATTAACTTTTTTGCAATGTTTTCGCTATCAATTATTGACTGTTAATGCCATTGCTAAGAATGACAGCTGATGGGACACACCCCTGGCGTTAGATACCGCATGTACGTCAAATTATCGTTATCATGATGACGAATGTGACACAGAACAAATTTATCTTTCGGTGGTACATAACATCCTTATCACTACAAACTTCAACAACAATTTCCTTTTTGTAATTCCTTTATTTGTTTTTTCTCCATTTCCGTATTTTTAAAACAGTTTAACAGAATCTATCATTGAAATTTGTACAATTTTTTTGGCACTGATGACTGTTCTCTTCCTGTATCAGCTGTATGTCTTCATTAAATAGTCGCTTAGAGATTCTCTGTATTGGCATTGAAGTAATCAGGTTCGTTTTAGAGTCTGAAATCTCATTAAACAGGATAATGTTTATGTATAATGTACCATAGCAAAAAGAGTGTTGCCCTACCCATTTAATGAAATGTGCCGACAATTAGAATGAAAAAATTCCTTCCTTTCATTTCTGAATATCCAGGCGAAGTTTTATTGAAAACTTGATTTTTTATACTGAATGTTCATGCTGTAATGAATTCCTACAGAAAAAATACCAGAACGTTAAGAGATCACTGATTGTCCAGTCAGTGTCCAGTTTTTATGTGGCTTTAGATTGATTGTTATTGTCCTGAATAAAGAACATATCTTGCTAATTGTAAATGTATGTTGATTCTATCCCAGTTCTATCACAGAAGTATGAACAAGGGTTTGTGAGCGTTCTGAGAGTTTGAAGTGCTAGATTGTACTGCTGAGATATATATGTAAGTGCTGTGTATGTATGAAGCTGTCTCCTATTGAACTTGTTCATTGTTACATGTATACGAAATATACAACGTCCATCATGCGGATGTCATTCAACTGCAATAAATTACTGAAATCAGCATATCTGGGATGTGTTATCATTGAATGACTCTGTGTAGTGAAAATACACAGGACTCCTATATTTACATAACAAGTTCAACAATTGTCACACCCATTTTAAGTGACATAGTTTATATATCAATTACCTGATGTACAAATTATCATAAATAATAAAATGGTGAAACACAGTTACTTCATTAACACAAGGTAAAAATAAAAACGTTTTCTGAGCAGCTACCAGTATTTATGATTCAGCTTTAGTGAATATTGTTTATAGAAGGTTTTGTGAAAGTGATCATCGGTCAGTGCTTAGTAAAATTGAGGTTAAGTTTTAAGTTCAATAATTTGAAATATCAAAAGCATTTTAAGGCAAGTGTCATATTTATTTATAGGATGAAATTGATACGAATATTCATAAAGGAAATGGCCAAATTGATTTGCCGTCGAGACAGGCCTTCTACAAGGTAGTACAGGACAGTTAGGGAATAGAATATGATAAGTTTTGAAAGCAGGTAATATTTTACATAACAGACTTTAGAACAACATTTAGCATTTTTGTTGTTTTTTCTGATCGCAAAGGGAAGAAGTGACATCCATCAGGATCATTTGTTTCATATATGAAACACAGTAATAATATCCATTTAAGTACAGGAAAAATCACATTTCAACTTTATTGTTTTCTCAAAAAATATATTATATCCCTGAAAAATCAAGTGAAGTTTGAATATGAAAAACGGTTAAGAAATCAAATACACAGTAAACAAGAGGAGTATTTTGGATGAAACTGTTTGGTTGAGATGTACTTTTGACTTAAAAGGGAAGAGACAGGAAAGTGGACCCATCCTAAAAGCCAGTGTTTTATAAGGCTGGCTTTAGTTGAGATCTTTGCCCTTTCTGTATCCAATACTTTCAATACTTCTATGGTCGCAGCGGTGACACAACGAAAGTCCTTGCCTGGTAGATTAACGGCACTTGTCAGACACTATGGGGACAACTTTATATCCATTACGCCTTGGAAGCTTGCTGGAGTTCTACAAACAAGTACACGCTAATCTAGGGTTACTCAAAAGTTCACAGATATTCTGATTTCAACATCTGGTGTAAATCTGTCATCTGACTTAACATACAGTCCAATACACAACATTTAGTGTAAATCTGTCTTCTGACCAAACATACAGACCATTCCCCAACATCTGGTGTAAATCTGTCATCTGACTTAACATACAGTCTAATACCAAACATTTAGTGTAAATCTGTCTCCTGTTTTACCATACAGACCATTCCCCAACATCTGGTGTAAAACTGTCATTTGACTTAACATACAGTCTAATACCAAACATTTAGTGTAAATCTGTCTTCTGACCTAACATACAGACCATTCCCCAACATCTGGTGTAAATCTGTCTTCTGACCTAACGTACAGACCAATCCCCAACATCTGGTGTAAACAGTCTCACCTCTAGTGTAAATCTGTCTACTGACTCAACAGTCTCACCTCTAGTGTAAATCTGTCTACTGACTCAACAGTCTCACCTCTAGTGTAAATCTGTCTACTGACTCAACAGTCTCACCTCTAGTGTAAATCTGTCTACTGACTCAACAGTCTCACCTCTAGTGTAAATCTGTCTACTGACTTTACCATCTCACCTCTAGTGTAAATCTGTCTACTGACTTTACCATCTCACCTCTAGTGTAAATCTGTCTACTGACTCAACAGTCTCACCTCTAGTGTAAATCTGTCTACTGACACAACAGTCTCACCTCTAGTGTAAATCTGTCTACTGACTTAACAGTCTCACCTCTAGTGTAAATCTGTCTACTGACTCAACAGTCTCACCTCTAGTGTAAATCTGTCCACTGACTTTACCATCTCACCTCTAGTGTAAATCTGTCTACTGACTTAACAGTCTCACCTCTAGTGTAAATCTGTCTACTGACTCAACAGTCTCACCTCTAGTGTAAATCTGTCTACTGACTCAACAGTCTCACCTCTAGTGTAAATCTGTCTACTGACACAACAGTCTCACCTCTAGTGTAAATCTGTCCACTGACTTTACCATCTCACCTCTAGTGTAAATCTGTCTACTGACTTTACCATCTCACCTCTAGTGTAAATCTGTCTACTGACTTTACCATCTCACCTCTAGTGTAAATCTGTCTACTGACACAACAGTCTCACCTCTAGTGTAAATCTGTCTACTGACTCAACAGTCTCACCTCTAGTGTAAATCTGTCTACTGACTTAACAGTCTCACCTCTAGTGTAAATCTGTCTACTGACTTAACAGTCTCACCTCTAGTGTAAATCTGTCTACTGACACAACAGTCTCACCTCTAGTGTAAATCTGTCTACTGACACAACAGTCTCACCTCTAGTGTAAATCTGTCCACTGACTTTACCATCTCACCTCTAGTGTAAATCTGTCTACTGACTTTACCATCTCACCTCTAGTGTAAATCTGTCTACTGACTTTACCATCTCACCTCTAGTGTAAATCTGTCTACTGACACAACAGTCTCACCTCTAGTGTAAATCTGTCTACTGACTTAACAGTTTCACCTCTAGTGTAAATCTGTCTACTGACACAACAGTCTCACCTCTAGTGTAAATCTGTCTACTGGCTTAACAGTCTCACCTCTAGTGTAAATCTGTCTACTGGCTTAACAGTCTCACCTCTAGTGTAAATCTGTCTACTGACTTTACCATCTCACCTCTAGTGTAAATCTGTCTACTGACTTTACCATCTCACCTCTAGTGTAAATCTGTCTACTGACTTTACCATCTCACCTCTAGTGTAAATCTGTCTACTGACTCAACAGTCTCACCTCTAGTGTAAATCTGTCTACTGACACAACAGTCTCACCTCTAGTGCAAATCTGTCTACTGGCTTAACAGTCTCACCTCTAGTGTAAATCTGTCTACTAACTTTACCATCTCACCTCTAGTGTAAATCTGTCTACTGACTTTACCATCTCACCTCTAGTGTAAATCTGTCTACTGACTCAACAGTCTCACCTCTAGTGTAAATCTGTCTACTGACTCAACAGTCTCACCTCTAGTGTAAATCTGTCTACTGACTCAACAGTCTCACCTCTAGTGTAAATCTGTCTACTGACTTTACCATCTCACCTCTAGTGTAAATCTGTCTACTGACACAACAGTCTCACCTCTAGTGTAAATCTGTCTACTGACTTTACCATCTCACCTCTAGTGTAAATCTGTCTACTGACACAACAGTCTCACCTCTAGTGTAAATCTGTCTACTGACACAACAGTCTCACCTCTAGTGTAAATCTGTCTACTGACTCAACAGTCTCACCTCTAGTGTAAATCTGTCTACTGACTTAACAGTTTCACCTCTAGTGTAAATCTGTCTACTGACTTAACAGTCTCACCTCTAGTGTAAATCTGTCTACTGACTCAACAGTCTCACCTCTAGTGTAAATCTGTCTACTGACTTTACCATCTCACCTCTAGTGTAAATCTGTCTACTGACTTTACCATCTCACCTCTAGTGTAAATCTGTCTACTGACTTTACCATCTCACCTCTAGTGTAAATCTGTCTACTGACTTAACAGTCTCACCTCTAGTGTAAATCTGTCTACTGACTTAACAGTCTCACCTCTAGTGTAAATCTGTCTACTGACTTTACCATCTCACCTCTAGTGTAAATCTGTCTACTGACTTTACCATCTCACCTCTAGTGTAAATCTGTCTACTGACTTTACCATCTCACCTCTAGTGTAAATCTGTCTACTGACTCAACAGTCTCACCTCTAGTGTAAATCTGTCTACTGACTTAACAGTCTCAACTCTAGTGTAAATCTGTCTACTGACTTAACAGTCTTACCTCTAGTGTAAATCTGTCTATTGAGTCTACTTAAATCTACTTGGAATAAATTGATACATATTGAAGTGGTCATGTATCTACATCAGTGTTACAGTATTCTTTATTCTATATTCTTTATTCTGTATTCTTTATTCTGTATTGGTTTTGAAGCAGGTGATGTCGATATAAACCTGATGAACCACAGATTAAACACAAAATGCATCAGACAATGTTGCTGGAGAGAAAATTCAAATTAAAATGTAAATAAATTGGAGATTAGCATAAATGGGTCTGGCAGTGATAGGAATCTTCCACGCAACATACAGATTGTTTATTATGTGAAAATTTCTCCGACAATTTATTCTAGACTTGTCTTTGTTTCCTAAGAACAATACCAGCATGTGTTGCCACCAAGTAACACTCTGAATAACAATGAAAGATAGAGGAGAATAAGAATATCTGTGTGGTCCATTATACAGTTTTCAAACATGTCATTTCAGCTGTCATGGTAACATATCAACAGGCTTGCTGCCGTTGTAAGACGTCTTGCTGGAGAAGCCATCAAACTTTTGTGTATTGGTATTTTTCTGATAGAAACCAGCTATTATACTGTTTTTAAAAAAAATGTAATGTTTGTTAGCTTTCTGATTTTTTTTTTCTTTCTGTAACAATTTAGAATTTTAAACCCGGTGTTAAGATCTTTAAATCTTATAAACTCATTGAAATTAATGTTCATTTTTATTAACACTCCAAACTAGAGTTAAGAGTTTTAATCTTATCTGTACAACTGGTGTCATGAATGATGATGGTCATTGTCTTATTTATCTGACAAGAATTCCATGTCCTGTAATAAGCCCATCCCATGATAACTAACATGACTCTGTCAGCAGTTGTTAAAATCAGTCAGCACAAACAAATTTCTTGTTAGTATAAAGCATAATGATGAAGTGAATTCCTTGTTAGTGTGAAGAATTATGATAAACAGAATTCCTTGTTAGTGTGAAGAATTATGATAAACTGAATTCCTTGTTAGTGTGAAGAATTATGATAAACAGAATTCCTTGTTAGTGTGAAGAATTATGATAAACAGAATTCCTTGTTAGTGTGAAGAATTATGATAATCTGAATTCCTTGTTAGTGTGAAGAATTATGATAAACAGAATTCCTTGTTAGTGTGAAGAATTATGATAAACAGAATTCCTTGTTAGTGTGAAGAATTATGATAATCTGAATTCCTTGTTAGTGTGAAGAATTATGATAAACTGAATTCCTTGTTAGTGTGAAGAATTATGATGAAGAACTGAATTCCTTGTTAGTGTGAAGAATTATGATGAAAACTGAATTCCTTGTTAGTGTGAACTGAATTCCTTGTTAGTGTGAAGAATTATGATAAACTGAATTCCTTGTTAGTGTGAAGAATTATGATAAACTGAATTCCTTGTTAGTGTGAAGAATTATGATGAACTGAATTCCTTGTTAGTGTGAAGAATTATGATGAACTGAATTCCTTGTTAGTGTGAAGAATTATGATAAACTGAATTCCTTGTTAGTGTGAAGAATTATGATAACTGAATTCCTTGTTAGTGTGAAGAATTATGATAATCTGAATTCCTTGTTAGTGTGAAGAATTATGATAACTGAATTCCTTGTTAGTGTGAAGAATTATGATAAACTGAATTCCTTGTTAGTGTGAAGAATTATGATGAACTGAATTCCTTGTTAGTGTGAAGAATTATGATAAACAGAATTCCTTGTTAGTGTGAAGAATTATGATGAACTGAATTCCTTGTTAGTGTGAAGAATTATGATAAACTGAATTCCTTGTTAGTGTGAAGAATTATGATAATCTGAATTCCTTGTTAGTGTGAAGAATTATGATAAACTGAATTCCTTGTTAGTGTGAAGAATTATGATAATCTGAATTCTTTGTTAGTGTGAAGAATTATGATAACTGAATTCCTTGTTAGTGTGAAGAAATTCCTTGTTAGTGTGAAGAATTATGATAATCTAATCTGAATTCCTTGTTAGTGTGAAAGAATTGAATGATGAAGAATTAATAAACTGAATTCCTTGTTAGTGTGAAGAATTATGATGAAACTGAATTCTTTGTTAGTGTGAAGAATTATGATAACTGAATTCCTTGTTAGTGTGAAGAATTATGATAACTGAATTCCTTGTTAGTGTGAAGAATTATGATAATCTGAATTCTTTGTTAGTGTGAAGAATTATGATAATCTGAATTCTTGTTAGTGTGAAGAATTATGATGAATTCCTTGTTAGTGTGTGAAGAATTAGTGTGAAGATGATAATCTGAATTCCTTGTTAGTGTGAAGAATTATGATAATCTGAATTCCTTGTTAGTGTGAAGAATTATGATAATCTGAATTCCTTGTTAGTGTGAAGAATTATGATGAACTGAATTCCTTGTTAGTGTGAAGAATTATGATAATCTGAATTCCTTGTTAGTGTGAAGAATTATGATAATCTGAATTCCTTGTTAGTGTGAAGAATTATGATAACAGAATTCCTTGTTAGTGTGAAGAATTATGATAATCTGAATTCCTTGTTAGTGTGAAGAATTATGATGAACTGAATTCCTTGTTAGTGTGAAGAATTATGATAAGAATGTAGTTCAGTGTTTGGTTGCTTTTGTTTGGCTTGTACAGCTACATAATAATTAGAATTGATTTATCTTAGGTACAGAATAGCAAGGTTGGCTGCTTTTCTTTAATTTTCTTGACTTTTAAAGACACTATCAGTTGAATTTAATTAGCGTGTGTAATGTTTTTCCAAGGTAATTAAAACCACCATGAGGTCGTTCATTTCAACTTATTTAAATTCTTATTATTAATTACGTAAGTAATAAGAAGGGTAAATTATAAGACCACGTCGACTCCAGGCTTGTTAAGGTATGAGTTATCATCGTGGTTGAGAACCTATTTACAGTGTTTCATATTATAGAACAATCAAGTCTTTAACAAATAACTTAAGTTATGGTGAGTTGAACAGAATTTTTGCGTAAGATAAATTAAGTCATTGCTTTCAAACAGGTTTTTCTTTTAAATTTTTTTTTTTCTTTTTCTTGTGGAGTACATGATATTGGAAAGTGTTCTGAATTCAATTGAAAATTGTTTAAATTAGGCTTCTCTTGAGTGTTGTTATTAACTTTCTTTATGATATAGAGAATGACTTAAACAGTTTTGTGACAACATAATTATACTTTATTTCCTGGTGGTAACAACTACGCACTTCTGAGGGTAAACCTGTTATGTAGCTATGTAAGAGGTCTGTAATCATTTCAAATAAGACAATAACTGACCTCCTGGTCAGTAATTACTTCTGTAAGACAAAAGTGACTACCGTTATAGGTATATACTGCCAGGGATGTTTTACAAAGCTTCAGAAATAAAAAGAATGCCATACATTTGCACTGAATTCCTTTTCTGTACAGAATATTGATTTGACTCTTGACTTGGAATGTTTTATGAACAGCCTTTGCTCTCCATAGAAAATTTATGAATATAAAATAACTATACATAAAACATATGGCATACAGTTATAAATTTTGCATAGTTTTTGCCATGTCAACAAGAGTACTCAATAATCACGGAATATTGGGCAAAAACATCACTACTGACTTTGATACAAGACAATGTTTATAAATAATAGATCCACTCTGTAAAATAAAAGTAATATTTTATTTCATAAAACATCAGTTTCCATGAATATAGGTCACAATCTGATCAGCTACGTCATGGTATGCCATGGTACTTCAAACTTAATACATGTAATTATTGTATATAACATGAATTTTAAAAATAGAAAAAAAATTTCAAGAAAACGATTTTGAGATTTTCTCATAGTCCCCCTTTTTTGGAGGATAGGAAAAAAAATAATAAGAAAATATAAACTTTGAAAAAAAAGTGATAGAGACAATCCTGCTTTTTACTTAAGTAGAACCATAAACAATTGATACTTTTATAATGAAAATGAACTTCAAAGCAATTTCTTCACATCTCAAAAGTTTCACACCTATTATAATAAGATAACCTTTTTAAAAACTTTTGACTACTTTCAAAGGTGATTTCACTACATTATAACAATACAACACCACTGTAGCTGCCTGTAAGACTGGTACACATTTGATTGTGTAAATGAAGTTAAAGTTCCAAAGAAATATTGCATAGTTTGATATCAGCATTGTGTATTGTATAGTAAATCGGCTTTTAGCTATCCAAGAACACAAAACTGTGATAACTCTAGTTAAAGGGAAATAACTCCTACAGAATTTTAGGTATTTTGGTCAACAGGAAGAAATAAAATGGACAGAAGCATACACTGCTTTCCAAAATGTCTCGAATTGTTATTTTAGAGTGTATATATGTAATAATGGAATATATGCTTTCAAAATTCATTGTCTCCATGAAAGAATTTGGAGAATAGAGTGTGCAACTAATTTTCTGAAATGTTCCAAAAAACTAAAAAAAGGGTGTTTTTTTGTTTGATAATTTGTCACTAGAAATTACCTTAATAACAAAGTTTCATTGAAAAATATCTTTCTCCAATGAAAAAATTCTCAGGAATTATTGAAATTTCTTTAAAAGATATATAATATCACCAAAATATATTATAGGATTTCTATCTTTCAACAAACCAATACATTGCAAATAAAAAATAAGAGTTTTACTTTATTAAATACAAAATGCCAGACTTAACTTTTAAAATCATGTTTTATTAAATTTAGAAGATTTGAAAAAATGTCGAAGTTTTTTTGGAGGGCTGTGTATGGGACTGTCTCGTTTAAAGATGATTTAAATATCTTTGATAGCTAAAAAAAAAAGTGATTATTCTGTATGTTTTATGACACTTCATATTTTTTTTTGTTTACAGGAGGCGGCTCCTGAGAAAAAGGTGATGACTGTCTACTACAAACCTATTCCCCAGGATGACCTTTCTCCCCCTGTCTCACCCAACTCTAGCTGCCTCAGGTTTTCCCGCTTCAGATTGGCTACATTCTTAGTGGTAGCAGCATTGGCAGTTCTGTTTGTGACACTTTCGTGCCTGAATGGAGGCTGGGACTTCCGAGGTAGTGTGTGCCTCACACCTACAGACTCTGCGCTAGTTCACAATGTTGTGACTACCCACAGTCCCTTGGCACGCCAGGTACTTCCACATTGTATCATCATTGGGGTGAGGAAGGCTGGTACAAGGGCCGTTCTGCAGTACCTACAGCTTCACCCAGATGTTGCCGTCGCCGGGTATGAGGTGCATTTCTTCGACGATAATGTCAACTATAGTCAGGGATTGGATTTCTACCGCAGACAGATGCCCTACTCTCTGAAACATCAGCTTACTATTGAGAAGACACCAGCTTATTTTCATACCCTAAGAGTTCCTGAGAGAATTGCCAAGATGAATAATTCCATTAAGTTAATCTTAGTGGTCCGGGAGCCAGTGCAGAGGCTCATCTCAAGTTACGTACAGCTTGCATCAAAAAAAGACTATTTTCCGACTTTTGAAGAAAAAGTTATTGATCCGGACACAGACGGAGTGAATGAAAATTTCAAACCAGTTAAACGATCACTTTATTATATTTTCATGAATCGATGGCTTAAACACTTCCAACTAAATCAGATTCATATCGTGGATGGGGATTTACTGATCCGTGATCCTTTTCAGGAAATCTATAATGTTGAAACCTTTCTTGGTTTGGAGCATAAAATTTCAAAAGACACCTTTACTTTCAATCGAACTAAAGGCTTCTATTGTCTTAAACTTGATGATGAACTTGGGAAGAGGACCAAGTGTTTGTCAAAGAGTAAGGGACGCAAGCACCCTGCTGTTGACCCGGAAGTTCTAATTCAACTGCGCAATTATTACAAATCAGCCAATGATTTATTCTTTCAGCAAGTTCATCGGAGATTCAAGTGGTCTTAGCCTGCCAGAGTCTGGATATCGACACAGATCTATACTTATTTTTTCAATATGGTATAATATATATATATATATACTGAAGTTTTATTCAGTGATAATTTTTAGTTCTTAGTCACCGTGAACGCCCCCATGTTGTTGTTCATCTTAAACAATATTCTAACACACTGCTTAATTAATCTTCACCTCAACATTTTTTCGTTGAATTCAGTGAGTAAAAGAGTAAGGTAAATTCTAGCACCTGCCTGATTTATGTGTAAATTACGTTGTTATGTATGTTTTCAGCAGAATGTCAAAACACAGTTATTTCATTTTTCCTTTTTTGTTTCTAAAGAATAAATGAGATAAATTTTTAGTCTAACTTTTTACATCAAAGCCATTTTTAATGTTGTTTTACTTAATGTTGCATGTTTACCTAACTGTATGGAATCAAATATCATTGAATTTTAGGTGTTGGTGAAATGTAGAACAACGAGGGATGTGTTCTCATTTTCCCCTGAATGAGGGTACTATACACCCCAGATGGATGAAATTTAAGACACTTTTCAAGCACTGTCCTATATTTCTATATGGATACATTGTTAGGGGAACACTTTGACTGTATCTCCAGATTCAAAATGCAAGGGAAGAACATTGATGATCTGTTTCAAACATTATACCAAAACTTTTCAGAGAAGGAAGAAAGTTACGTGGTACAGATAGGACCAGTGAGGTAGTTAGGTAACAGTGTTCCCTACCTATGGAGGACAGGTTTGGTACAGATAGGACCAGTGAGGTAGTTAGGTAACAGTGTTCCCTACCTATGGAGGACAGGTTTGGTACAGATAGGACCAGTGAGGTAGTTAGGTAACAGTGTTCCCTACCTATGGAGGACAGGTTTGGTACAGATAGGACCAGTGAGGTAGTTAGGTATCAGTGTACCCTACCTATGGAGGACAGGTTTGGTACAGATAGGACCAGTGAGGTAGTTAGGTAACAGTGTTCCCTACCTATGGAGGACAGGTTTGGTACAGATAGGACCAGTGAGGTTGTTGAATAACAGTATTCCCTACCTATGGGTTCAGTTTTGTGCATGCCTTCTGTCTTATATATAAATATATATAATATTGTATAATGCTATCATTCTATGTAAATTAAACTTGGATGGATAACAGTTAATCTGTTTGGAATATCTTCCTCAAAACTCCCCTCCCACTTCCTCCCCACAGCCTCTTTATGCATTTTCCACCTTTTTTGGGGGATTACATTTTTCATCCTCCCCACACAGTCACCTCTACATTACTAAAATGACTTCATCTCTTTGGGAATGGATGCAATTTTAATGAAAATGTACTCTTAGAAATACCACAGAGCTTATATTTTCGAGGTTCAAAGGTCAAGGGCAACATTACAATTTATGAAAAATGATATGAAACACACATGTTCTCCACAATACTGTAACATAGAAGATGACATACTGTAACAATCGATGTTTTGTAGGTAACATGTGGTAACAATTATTGTAGGTTGTACGATAATGTAAATATATATTTAACCCTTGCTCAAATGTTTTAGTAATCTTTATACTTAACTATAGCTTAAACATTTTCAAAAGTACTGTGCAGGTCTTTATGAAGTTTGTAAAATCAAAGAACAACCTGTCATTTTAAATATTGAAGTATGCGATTGTTTTTTTGTTTTTTTTTGTCAGTTAGAAAGTCAAAATAAAGTTTGTGACATTGAAGGCAAACCTGTCATTTTAATTTTTAGACACATGTTCATATTTTTCTACAAGAACTACAAGTTAAAATGTGCCATTTAACATTTAGACATTGTTTTGGTTTTGGTCTATAAAGAATATATGTTTATTACACTGTCCTATAAAATGTTTAATGCTGATTCACAGGTTGTTTTTTTAACATAGTGTTAGTGCTAGCTACATTTATCACTGGTGCTTGGTTATATGTGTATAAAGGTTTAATATATTTTCTGCTTTTTTGTAAAATGAAAACTTTGAAATGTTTGACATTGATTTGAATGTATTTCAGACTAGTTATTTGTTTTGAAATAACTGTTTCTGAGCTTGATAGATGACTTAAATCCTTGTTTTGTGTTCTGTAAGGGTTTCACCATATCAACAAATACTTCTCAACTATACTATTAAAAAAAAAAAAAAAAGTTAATTTCTTCAACTTTTTTTTTTTTTTTTAAATATATGACACCATTTAATTTCAGTATTGTCTATCTAGTTTTAATTCTACTAAGCCTGAAGCATTATAACCTGGCATAGTTATCGAGGGTCATGTTGATATGGTGGCACCACTTTGACAACTACAGGGTGATATTGTTTTATATGTACTGGTTAGTGAAGGACATACCGGTTACTAGGAAGGGTTTCTATACAGGCAGCAGTTCCTTAAGATTTACTTTTCTAAATATTTTATGTACTATGTACATCAATAACATGAGCTTTCATTAGTATTATACCTACCCATGCTATTGTATAATAGGTGTACCTGGTCCATGTTATCACTATGCCAAAAATTGCTTGCCGGTGTATTTTGGCAACCTTACTACATGTATCCCTTGTGTAAATAAAAGTACCAAGCTATATTTTGTCATTGCAGCTAATCAGTGTATTCCATGGTGTGATCTGCAAAGAATATTTTTGTGGAAATAAGGTGAAATATTAATACTGTCTGATGGAATGGTTTATGAATTATTCCATTTTTTTTTTTTTTTACAAAAGATATTGAGTTATAGGAAAACTTTAAAATTACTTGTCACCTTAATTACATACCTCGGCGTCAATGTATTGAAGCAAGTGTGTTTTAACACTTGCCACACCCCCCCCCCCCCCACCCCCACCCCCCTTTTCAGGATCTTGTTTTGTTGACAATTATGTCAGTTGGTGTTTGTATGCAAAAAATATTACTGTAACAACACTTTGTTGCCATTATTTTACAAATGGTTTGACAGTTTTACAGGGTCATGTGATAGTTTTACAGGGTCATGTGACAGTTTTATAGGGTCATGTGACAGTTTCAAAGAGTCATGTGATCACTCTTATACATTGGCTTTTACAGGGTAGTCTTGATTGTTCTGGCCGCTCACAGCTTGGATGCTGTGAATTAGAGCCCAGATATGTTTTTAGCAAATTACATTTTTCAAAGACAATATTGCTCCAGAATACTCGATACTCAAATTTTACATACTCACTGATTTGTGTCAGAATACTCGACACTCAGATGCCACAATACCTTCACCCTGACTTGTGTCAGAAATTGTCAATTGTTTACTAACGTCATACTCACCACAATCAGAAGTTATGTAGTAATGTATATTATTGAAAATGTATTTGCCTCAGCCAATATTGTCATCTGTGAATTTAATTGTGATACCCCTTAATTCTATATTTTCTCCAGTTCATTGATCATATTTAGTTATCACTGATTAGTTAGATCAAGTGAGTATTGTCAGTCAGATCAAGTTAGCTATGATTGGTCAGAACAAGTTAGCAATGATTGGTCAGAACAAGTTAGCAATGATTGGTCAAAACAAGTTAGCAATGATTGGTCAAAACAAGTTAGCAATGATTGGTCAGAACAAGTTAGCAATGATTGGTCAGATCAAGTTAGCAATGATTGGTCAAAACAAGTTATCAATGACTGGTCAGAATAAGTTAGCAATGATTGGTCAAAACAAGTTAGCTATGATTGGTCTGAATAAGTTTGCAATGATTGGTCAAAACAACTTAGCAATGATTATGAAGACTTAGTTAGGAAGAGGATGTGATTGAAATGACATCTCTCAAGATGAAGTCTCAGTTTCACTGTAATTACAGGGAAATACCAGTACATCATCTTCTCACATGAAATCAAAGTTACATCATATATTGAATATTATTTTATTTATATAATGGTAAATGTATCGAAATAAGTCTATTCCTTTATTTGCTGAAATGTTTTTTTGCACATGATATATCAATGTAACATTTACTGACAGAGTTTAACTGTTTTCAGGATTGTAAAACATATTGTCTGATGGAGAAAGTTATAAAATGTATTGAGATTTATTATTTTTGTAGAAGAATCAAAAGTAAATTGACTAGTCAGTGTATCTGTTGTGTACAACTTCCATGATCTGTAAACTAACATTGTTAAGGGAGATCTGCTGTAATTCACATTAGTTATTTATCATGATTATAAATGTAAACCTCAATAGTGGTTTAGTACTTTTTAGGTCTGTTTAGCCAAAAGTTTATGTGATCTTTTGACCTCTGATCTTTGTCAAAGGTTAACATGATGTGTTGACCTTTGATCTTTGTCAAAGGTTCAAAGGTTAACATGACCTGTTGACATGATTTTTGTCTAAGATTAACATGATCATGTGACCTCCGTCACTTTGTTAAATCTTTCATCATTTCACATTCTGATTTCTCAAAAAAAAAAAAAAAAAAGGTTGTCCTGAATTGGTCTGAAGTTTGTTTGGAAGGGATGCTAAGTTGATTTGGATAAAATAAGTTGTATGATCACAGCTGGTTAAAAATAGAAATATTTACTGCCTGGTATTTCATTCCCCAATGGTAATCTTTTGTGTCAGCCATTTTGATTTGTGCCTGAACTATTACTTGGTAAATATGTGTATATTATAGAGTTCCACAATACACCAAAGTCATGCACCCAAACTGATTTAAGGACAATTGATATTCTCTGTCTGTGGTGTGGGCACATCCATGGGCCTCTTGCACCAACATTGAATTTCTTCTTATAAGCTGTATCTGTGTTTCCAATTTTTTCTATCCTTTCATGTACTGAATTGCAACATTCATCTGTTAACCATTTAGGTGTGCTGTCGATCTCTTAGTAATCAACCTTTTTCTTTTCTGTAATTTATTTGTAAGGATATTTTTTTTACTATGCTTTTAATTTAAAATTACCTGTGAAATGCTATAGATATTACTGGCATGACCAATAGCTGATCTGATGCAAGTCTGTAACTTGTATCAGTTGTGAACGGGTAAACAGTTTTACCTTCATTCATTTGGTTTATTGATGTATGAACTTGTCAGCTGACCACAGTATATGTATGTAGCTGTGGTTCATGACGGTATGAACTTGTCAGCTGACTACAGTATATGTACATAGCTGTGGTTCATGATGGTATGAACCTGTCAGCTGACCACAGTATATGTATGTAGCTGTGGTTCATGACGGTATGAACCTGTCAGCTGACCACAGTATATGTATGTAGCTGTGGTTCATGGTGGCATGAACCTGTCAAGTGACCAAAGTATATATGTATGAAGATGTGGTTCATGGTGTCATGAACCTGTTAAGTTACCAAAGTATATATGTATGTACCTGTGGTTCATGATGTCATGAACATAGTATATGCATGTATCTGTGGTTCATGGAGGTATGAACATGTCAAGTGGCCACAGTATATGTATATATTTTGCAGCTGTGGTGACCATAGTATATGTATGTAGCTGTGGTTCATGGAGGTATGAACCTGTCCGATGACCATAGGATATGTATGTAGCTGTGGTTCATGATGTCATGAACCTGTCAAGTAACCATAGTATATGTATGTAGCTGTGGTTCATGGAGGTATGAACCTGTCAAGTGGCCACAGTATATTTATATATTTTGCAGCTGTGGTGACCTTAGTATATGCATGTAGCTGTGGTTCATGATGTCATGAACCTGTCAAGTGACCATAGTATATGTATGTAGCTGTGGTTCATGGAGGTATGAACCTGTCTGATGACCATAGTATATGTACATGTATGCAGATAAAAGTTACTCTCTAAGCTGGTTTACATTTACTCTTATGTATGTGAATTACACACCTTGTGAATGTGAATATGTATTTGAAATAAACCATTTTTCTCAGCCTTGTTTTATTGTTAAGTTAGTAAACTGAAAACTTAAAATCTGAAAATTTGAGCATTGAATACGAGCACTTTGTAAAGAAACAACTCAGAACAAACATGCATTTTTTACATTATTTGCGATGCAATAATGATGCCAAGATCATATTCTGTCTTAAAAATCATTCAGACCAAGAAATCGTCTCTAATGAAGAGATGTATCAATGTCTGATAATTTCAATTACGTGTAACAGCTACACATATTGCCCAAAGACCTGCAGGCCTGAAGGTTATCTCAAGCAAGCAAATTTTGTAAGGAGGCAATATGGGCCCGGGTTTTAGACTTAAGTGCCCTTGGAAAGTTAAATTATGACACAGAAATCTTTGTCCAAAACTGTCGTCTAAGTTCAACAGAGACCAACGTTTTTTCAACAATACTTTTGTATCTTGTAACACAAAAATAACAAGACAAACATATATTACATTTAATTATTCATTAAATTAAAATATATTTGAAAAATAAAAAAAGAGATCAGAGAGGGATCTTGGTGCTCGCCATCACACAGTCTGTACTAGGTCTTAGTCTGATCTTTTATCCCCTTATTTTCTATGAACACTGAACATATACAGGAAGGCATGAAGGGAAACCTGCATTACTATGCAGACAAATAGTCCTCCAGTACTTCAAGAAATGGCAATAACAAACTGTCTAATTGGCAACCTGTCGTCCTCCTTTTTCTCTCCCTCTCGAAAAAGGAAAATGAATCAGGAATTATGGGGAACCTAGATATGAAATTTGAGGATGATCCAACTAGTAGTGAGTGGATCTCCACAAAATAGCAATATCAATCCACTACTCGCAAAATGCGCATTGGTCGTCTGTCGGGCATTTTGTTTTTCTGGTCAGTCCAAAAATGGACATCCAGGATGGCCATCTGTCGGGTCATTTTATTTTTTTGGTCAGTTCCAAAATGGACAATGTGCAACTAATGACAAAGAGCAACCTACAAATGAATTTGAGAATGATCTTTCAGTACTTCTGCAGAAATAGTGATAAAAAAAACCCAACTATTACTATACTACCAAAATACAAGATGGCTGCCTGTTGGCCATTTTGTTTTCCAATCAGTCCTAAACAGACAATGCACTACTAAGGAAAAAGTAGATTTTGGCACTTCTCCAGATATAGCGATAAAAAGTATCATTCTAGGACAGACTGATAAAGGTGATTCAAATATCCCATCCAAATAAACTGATCCCTCTTTTTCCTTCCAAGATAAATATCCCATATGTGTAATCACTTTTTGTATACAAATATCGGTGCAATCATTGACATCTGGCAGCTTACCAGGTCAACAATAAGTAAGTGTTTTCACAATGTCTGAAACATACACATAAAATCAATACATGCAATCATCTGTGACAAGCATTCATATCTCACAACAATAGAAAAATATTTGTATTTAGATACAAAACAAACATATCTCGGTGTACTCAGAGCTCATCAGTAGCTCCCCCAGTTACAAAAATTTATACATTAGCTGTTTTATGTAACAAAGTGAATCTAACATGGCAGTGAATAACAGATTACTTCACATATTTCTGACAGTAACATCGTACACTGATTACAATATACTGTATTTCTGACAGTTAATAACAACACAGCTCACAATATATCATATTCCTGACAGAGAGTAACAACAGATTAATATATATTGTATTTCTGACAGTAACATCGCACACTGATTACAATATACTGTATTTCTGACAGTTAATAACAACACAGCTTACAATATATCATATATCTGACAGAGAGTAACCACAGATTAATATGTCTTGTATTTCTGACAGTAACAACACAGCTTACTATATATTGTACACAGCTTACAATATATATATCATATTTTTGTGTTGCCTGCAGAGCTGGCGGACACTTTATGGATCACTGCATCGGCGGCGTCCGTACCAAAGTTTTCTGCTGTCTGTAACCTTTCTTGGCAGAGTTATGCCCCTTTGAACTTAGAACATTCCCTGAGAATATTGTTCTTTGGATTTTCTTTGGTTTATGCTTTGAGTTATAGAAATGACATTTAGTATATGGCTTCTTGTTAGAAGGGTACAGATTAGTTTTGACATCCAGTTTGATTTCTGGGTGACCGTGACACTTAATGCAGGCGACACATACAGTTCCGAGGAATTCTTGTTGATAGTAACAACACGGCTTACTATATATTGTACACAGCTTACAATATATATCATATTTTTGACAGTAACAACACGGCTTACTATATATTGTACACAGCTTATAGTATATATCATATTTTTGACAGTAAATAATCCAGCTTACTATTTATTGTATTTCTGACAGTGAAAAACAACACAGGATACTATATATTATACACAGCTTACTAAATACTGTATATCTGACAGTAAATAATCCAGCTTACTATTTATTGTATTTTTGACAGTGAAAAACAACACATGTTACTATATATTATACACAGCTCACTAAATACCGTATTTCTGACAGTAAAATCTCCAGCTTACTATATATTGTATTCCGTCCATGAATAATAGCACTACATTGTATTTAGACATATAACCTTACCATTCATTTACCTATGACATTAGTGATACAAAGATATATCATAGATAATGATATTGTTGTGTAATATAAAAAGTATGAAAAACACCCTGCCTCTGGTGGGTTCAAACTAGTGATCCTTCGGTCACACTCTATACTTAACTGGAAATTTCCACTACCCAAGGCTAGTAAGACGACTTCTATAGTAAAAATGTTACAGATGCCACCACTGACATCACATATACAATAAGTCTCAAACGTGACGATCACCAAACAACACACCTCACTGGTCCTGACCCATACTGACAAAGTCAAACTTCCATGTAGTAAACAGTCAATGTTTAAACAAACACAGACAATATTAAGATAGGAACAGGAATCCTGTAAACTTAAACCCTGTGAGACTTGAACTAAATGGGACTTCATTACAAACTAGATCAAAACTTGTTACACTCAAATTGGATTTCAATGAAAAAAATGTTAAATACTGGTAGGTTTGGAGATTTTACTCTACAGAATATACTCTTATTATGCTATGCTCAAAATTGATTGTAAAAATTGTCATTTGTCACAACATTTTGATTAAGGAACTGAAATATCACTTCGTTATTGACAAAAATTACCAATGGATTTACTGTTGATAACTAAAGTCTATTCTGGTGTGAACAATATATCAGTGCCTACAAACTGAGTTCCCTGTACACAGGATGTGTTAACAGTCTAGCAGTAGGACGTAAGGTTGATGATAGAAGGGTCCCTAGTTTGATACCCAGTAGATACTGTGTTGTATGCTTGGACAAGATGCTTTCTTCCAGTGTATTCAGCGGTGAGTGAATTATAAGGCAGCGCTGGAAGTGGAGGCTGCAAGCTGCTAACACTGTATGCCAGCTCTCGCTGTACACCCTACAGTACTCACAAGCGTGTTTTTGAAAAAAGGTTTTAATTTGTAGCAAAAGGCCCATAATCATGGATTATAGTTTCTGAACCAATTTCAGACAGTGATATTGTTGTGGTGAAGTGGTATATAAAAATGTCAGATATTATAAAAATCACCCTTCAAATGTTACAAAGAAGGCATTTTTGAACACATGGTTACAAATCAGATTACTTGAATCTTCGTGTCAAAAATTAAAGTATTTTTATTTTTCACTGAAAAACACTTTTAAGACAATATACAGCAATCATATTCACTAAGCTTCATAATTAACATTTCTAATGTGAAATGCCATATAACAAGGATATTATTCACACAAAATCTATTTATGGCACTCATTTTAAAACTTTCAATTCAATCATACATTTTCGAAGGGTACAATTTTCGTGGTTTTTAAGAAAATTTTGTGGATGAATGTATCTCATTAAATCTATGTACACTAAATTGAACTAATTGTGTACATATGAATTCCCGGATAATGTTCCTAAAAATAAACAAAAATAAATCCCCCACGAAAATGGCTGATTTTACAGTATATCAACAAGTGTGTATCTGTACATCACAACATTTCCAGAATAAATATCAGCGACAAGCAAGAAATGGCAATTATAAAATGATTAATAAAAAATATTCTAAATATTAGTACACTTCATATTTCAGCAAATTTTATAGAATGACAAAATCACAAAATGCTTGTTTAAAAAACTGTTTGATTAATTCATGAAAGTTCATCAGAACTGCTGTGATTGTTCGATACTATTCCACTAACATTCTCACTGTGGTGGTACCATTCAAAACATCCTTCAACATAGTATATAGTAAGACAGGATTTACCGTTCATTATCAACTAACAGTAACATTGTTCACAGTGACTAAGACACAGTAAAATGGACACATGGACAAGCATTATTGGAAACAGCTGATGACGGTAAAGGTTTTAATTCACTAAAGAGGGAATGTAACACATTATAACTAATAAAGAATGTATCACCATCAGTAGTTTTATGTTCATTCATGAAGAATTGTTCACATGTACAGGAAATTATTCAGGATACAAAGAATTGTTCACTCAAATTGGAAATTATTCTTGATACAAGAATTGTCCATTCGTACAAGAAATTATACAACATAGATACTAAGATAGAGCCAATGCAGTGCTTTTTAAGACAAGTTCATTAAGTTCCTTAAATCCCTTGCTTGGATACCCACCAGTACGCAGGGCGATTGAAGTAAAGGGGCCAACCAAGAAATAAAGAGCAATTAAAAGAGGAAACCGTACAAGATGTAAATAATTGTTCAAGCATACAGGAAATTGTTCTGGATACAAAGAATGGTTCAAGCATACAGGAAATAGTTCTGGATACAAAGAATGGTTCAAGCATACAGGAAATAGTTCTGGATACAAAGAATGGTTCAAGCATACAGGAAATTGTTCTGGATACACAGAATGGTTCAAGCATACAGGAAATTATTCTGGATACACAGAATGGTTCAAGCATACAGGAAATAGTTCTGGATACAAAGAATGGTTCAAGCACACAGGAAATAGTTCTGGATACAAAGAATGGTTCACATGCACAGGAAATTGTTCTGGATACAAAGAATGGTTCACATGCACAGGAAATTGTTCTGGATACAAAGAATGGTTCACATGCACAGGAAATTGTTCTGGGTACAAAGAATGGTTCAAGCATACAGGAAATTATTCTGGATACAAAGAATGGTTCAAGTATACAGGAAATTGTTCTGGATACAAAGAATGGTTCAAGCATACAGGAAATTATTCTGGATACAAAGAATGGTTCACATGTACAGGAAATAGTTCTGGATACAAAGAATGGTTCAAGCATACAGGAAATTATTCTGGATACAAAAAATGTTCACATGTACAGGAAATTCTTCAGGATTAATACATTAGGTGATGATACAAAGAAAGCATCACCTTCTCTCTATTTCTGGCTTATATCACATCTTGGCAGTATAAAATATCTCCATAAACTCCCTACTTGTACTGATAAAAAGTACTAGCTCCTACACAACAATACATACATTTTAAACACACTCAACAAAGCCTTTATTGTTCGATATTGACACTTATATATATCTTACCTATATAACAACAACTGTTTGTATCAACAAAATAAAACTGAAACAAGTTTTATGTTATTAATCATCACCTGCATTCCCTTGTATAATGTAACAATCAGATGAAGATCATCAGTGGGAACTCAGTGAGGTAAAAATCATCATTCTCTAACAAGTATTATGCATAGTAATCAATCACAGCACTGGTAAAAATACCATAAAATATTTAAATGGACTTTTACAATAGATATCATAGTGTTATGTGGACCTATAACAGTAGATATTATATAGTGTTATGTGGACCTATAACAGTAGATATTATATAGTGTTATGTGGACCTATAACAGTAGATATTATATAGTGGACCTATAACAGTAGATATTATATAGTGTTATGTGGACCTATAACAGTAGATATTATATAGTGTTATGTGGACCTATAACAGTAGATATTATATAGTGGACCTATAACAGTAGATATTATATAGTGTTATGTGGACCTATAACAGTAGATATTATATAGTGTTATGTGGACCTATAACAGTAGATATTATATAGTGGACCTATAACAGTAGATATTATATAGTGTTATGTGGACCTATAACAGTATATATTATATAGTGTTATGTGGACCTATAACAGTAGATATTATATAGTGGACCTATAACAGTATATATTATATAGTGTTATGTGGACCTATAACAGTAGATATTATAAAGTGGACCTATAACAGTATATATTATATAGTGTTATGTGGACCTATAACAGTAGATATTATATAGTGTTATGTGGACCTATAACAGTAGATATTATACAGTGGACCTATAACAGTAGATATTATATAGCGTTATGTGGACCTATAACAGTAGATATTATATAGTGTTATGTGGACCTATAACAGTAGATATTATATAGCGTTATGTGGACCTATAACAGTAGATATTATACAGAATTATGTGGACCTATAACAGTAGATATTATATACAGTTATGTGGACCTATAACAGTAGATATTATATAGTGGACCTATAACAGTAGATATTATATAGTGTTATGTGGACCTATAACAGTAGATATTATATAGTGTTACGTGGACCTATAACAGTAGATATTATACAGAATTATGTGGACCTATAACAGTAGATATTATATAGTGGACCTATAACAGTAGATATTATACAGTGTTATGTGGACCTATAACAGTATATATTATATAGTGTTATGTGGACCTATAACAGTAGATATTATACAGAGTTATGTGGACCTATAACAGTATATATTATATAGTGTTATGTGGACCTATAACAGTATATATTATATAGTGTTATGTGGACCTATAACAGTAGATATTATACAGAGTTATGTGGACCTATAACAGTAGATATTATATAGTGGACCTATAACAGTAGATATTATATAGTGTTATGTGGACCTTTAACAGTAGATATTATATAGTGGACCTATAACAGTATATATTATATAGTGTTATGTGGACCTATAACAGTAGATATTATATAGTGTTATGTGGACCTATAACAGTAGATATTATACAGAGTTATGTGGACCTATAACAGTAGATGTTATATAGAGTTATGTGGACCTATAACAGTAGATATTATATAACAAGAGATAGAGGGTTAATATGTAGGATAACTGTAGGAATACCAGAGGTATCTATTCCCATTAAACCTATCTAGAAATAAACAAATAAAAAAGAACACAAAGAAAATATACATTGAGAAGAATAAATAAATCAATAAGTAAAAAAAACACTACATTTCCATTTTAAATGGAAATAACCATTAACATGACCCACTAAAAATAAAATGAAAATTGATTTAAGAAACATGGTATTAGTTGATCAACCACTTGGATCCCATTAACTATTAAATAGTAAATTTGATTCATCCCTGGTATCCACTATCTGCAAAAAAAAAATTTACATTATAAATATAATTTTGGTCTATTGCTGCAAACATATGTATTGATATCTAGCTACATTAAACACAAAAATATCAAAAGTGTTTTATACAGATGCCATCACCGATGCACCAATTTACTTTGACAAAGAAATATTTTCGCCAGCTGTATACCTTGACATCAGAAGATATTTGATGTCTATATTTTACTTTGGTATCAGAAAATATTTGGTTCTAATATTTGAAACCAACCATATACTCTGACCTCCAAAAATAGGTCATGTTATCTATATGTCATAACATCAGAACATAATTGATACCAACAATAAACTTTGACAATAGAAGATATTTCATACATCCATATACCTTGACATCACAAAATATTTGATACCAACAGTATATATTTACTTTAGAATATTTCCAATATCAAAATAAACTGAATGCCAACTTTTGTGATTTCTTTTGCATCATAACAAGTTCATGGCCGTTAACTTTGATTAAGTAAGCTATACTGCACTCTGCTTTTAATCATTCATCATCCGTACTTAATTCATGGCAAATTCATTTCTATCACAATATTCAGGAAAAGAGTCACATGTGAAAGAATGCTGCTTTACAGTACAATCAAACTGTAGATAATAGCAATCATACAATGTTCAATGTTCAGTTTTGATCAATACCTGTAAAAATAAAAGGGTTGATACTTTAAACTGAAACCAATAAACTTACAAGCTATAGACATACATTAAGGCTCTAAGTGGCCAGTACATTGACCATATAACTACTTGGCAAAAACAGCTATAAGAATAAATAATAGCGATAATGAAAAGGGGGAGGTAATATCTGTTGTTAAAACAGGAAGGTAATAATTGATGTTAAGAAGGGGAGGTACAGATTGGTGTTAAAAAGATGAGATAATGATTGCTAATAAAAGGGGAGGTAATGATTGGTGATAAAATGGGGAGGTAATGATTGGAGTAAAAAAAGGGGAGATAATGATAGGTGATAAAAAGGGGAGCTAATGATTGGAGTAAAAAAAGGGGAGATAATGATAAGTGATTAAAAGGGAAGATCATGATTGGAGTAAAAAAGGGGAGATAATGATAGATGATAAAAAGGGGAGCTAATGATTGGAGTTAAAAAAGGGGAGATAATGATAGGTGATAAAAAGGGGAGGTAATAATTGGAGTTAAAAAATGGGAGATAATGATAGGTGATAAAAAGGGGAGCTAATGATTGGAGTTATAAAAGGGGAGATAATGAAAGGTGATAAAAGGGGAGGTAATGATTGGAGATAAAAAAGGGGAGATAATGATAGGTGATAAAAAGGGGAGATAATGATTGGAGTTATAAAAGGGGACATAATGATAGGTGATAAAAAGGGGAGGTATTGATTGGAGATAAAAAGGGGAGATAATGATTTGGATAAAAAGGGAAAGTAATGATTGGAGTTATAAAAGGGGAGATAATGATAGGTGATAAAAAGGGGAGGTAATGATTGGAGATAAAAAAGGGGAGATAATGATAGGTGATAAAAAGGGGAGATAATGATTGGAGTTATAAAAGGGGACATAATGATAGGTGATAAAAAGGGGAGGTAATGATTGGAGATAAAAAGGGGAGATAATGATTTGGATAAAAAGGGAAAGTAATGATTGAGTTAAAAAAAGGGGAGATAATGATAGGTGATAAAAAGGGGAGCTAATGATTGGAGTTATAAAAGGGGAGATAATGATAGGTGATAAAAGGGGAGGTAATGATTGGAGATAAAAAGGGGAGGTAATGATTGGGATAAAAAGGGGAGGTAATGATTGAGTTAAAAAAGGGGAGATAATGATTGGTGAAGAAAAGGGGATGTAATGATAGGTGATAAAAAGGGGAGCTAATGATTGGAGTTAAATGGTTAAATGATGGTTATTATTGAAAAGAGGATTTTTAAAGAGAAGAAGAGATATTACAAGAAAATAAAATCACTGTTAAAAATAGAAATAACAACACGTTTTAAAAATAGAGATTACAACAGGAATTTAGGAGGGAAGATTACAACATGTGAGATTATCCATCCAAATACAGTATCAGAGAGATATTTAAAAAATTCCAAATTCAACTGAATCAATGGAGAGGTTAACAGGGATATAACATAACAAAGGGAGATAACTTTGTTAAACCAAAGTAAAGTAAAGTACTGACACGTGAAGGCCCCTCCTCCCCTAAACCTGTTACACTGATATTGAATTTTTGACTATTGCTTGATAGATACAAAACTTTGTTTCTGTATTATAACTATTTAATGTTTAACCTTCATATGATGAAAGAAAACTTTGACCTTGACCTTTGATCTGATGACCTTGACATGTGGTTGGTTGATTTTTCATTTGATTTCAGACTTCATTAAGTCATAACAAAATATCTGCCAGTTGAAATATTTCAAATTTGACTTTGAACTTTGATTTGTGGTAGATCATTTCTCATTTGATTTCAGTCAATTATGCTCTATTATGTAGCAAGCTAATATTTACCACTGATATCAAGATCAACATTCGGGTTTTTATATATATAGTTATGATGACTTTGACCTCTGGACATGAAAAGCAAGCACTTCCTTTGAAGAAGCATTGGAGAAAGTCTTCAGTGTTATCATCCAGACAGAATTTCAGATATTTTGCAGAAACTGATTTTCTATTTATAGTAAGCGACCTTGACCTTTGACCTCAGTATATAAAATCACTCTCACCAAAGCGCTTTTTCCAAGGGGCATTGGGTAAAACTTGGAATCAATTGCTCCACAGAACTTGAAATATCATGCCGAACAAAACAAAAAAAGGACAAACAGATATACAGGCAACCTGAGTACTGCAGGTATATGGCATCCATAACATTGATGTGCCCTAACAAACAAGTACATGCAGTGTAACCAGCATTCAGAACTAAAATCCGGCATAAAAAGCTGCGAATAAACTTTGTTTATGAAGCAGTAACCTACTACTTACCTGTAGTTTTGACTTCATTCTGTAATATATTTCATCAGTTGTTTATCGTTCTTTGAATTAAACAGCCCAACAGTAAACATAAAATAGATGAGTGACACATGATTATACATGATTATAGTCGATTTCCTTTGTTGGTAAAGTACCATAAGTGAAGGATCTCCAAACAGTACAATAAGTGTCTGGATTTCCTGCTATCACAGATGTTTATATTGCTTATAAAAGATACAGATCATCTCAACTACATTGTTTCTGATGAAAGCTTATTGGAAGCAAACTTTGATTTTTCAACATGACATCAAATTAATACATATAAACAGATATACATGACTAGATGAATCATAAACATCTTTTGTTGTTCAGCCTATACAGGGAAGTGACTGTCATACCATGTCCACCTCCGACTTTTGGCTCTCTGTTGATGTTTCCGGCCTTTTTTCACTTGGTTTCTTGAAAGTGACATAACTATAAACCAGACTTCCAGTGACGCTGCAACAAAGGAAAATAACTTTCTAATACCAGACACATCATTTCAAGCAACACGCTAGGCCTTACAGTTCCTACAATCTGAGCAGACATACAGGTCGTCTCAAATGCAACATTTACAGACATGGATTGTGACAAAGTTGCCTACCTAACCTCCACATTCTTTGTCATCAGAGAGCAATACAAGAGATCCCAGAGGGATCTTGGCGTCCACTATCATTTGATCTTTATATGCTCTTTGAAAGTTGGGATATTTTCCCTTCTTTTCTCTTCTCTGTTTTTGCTCTTAATGATAAGACATTTGAACATTCCTTTGCAGAAATAGCTATGATAATCTTTACCTGCAAAATCCAAAATGGCCACCTGGAAGCCATTTTGTTTCTTCTGATCAGTCTCAATATAATGAGAGACCAAAGGGAACATACATATGAAATTTGGTGATATCCATTCAGCACTTCTTAAGAAATAGCAATAACAATCTTTACAAGGCAAAATCCAAAATCTGGTCAGTCCCAAACTCAAATAGACACAACTAGGGACCTAAAAGCCCTATATATGAAATTTGAGACAGATCTATACAGCAGTTCTCTAGAAATAGTGATAACAATCTTTTGAAGTAAAAATATAAGATGGCTGCCTCTCGGCCATTTTGTTTTTCTGATCAGTCCCAAAATCAAATAAACACAACTAGGGACCTAAAAACCCTATATATGAAATTTAAGAAAGATCTATCCAGTACTTCTCTTAGAAATAGCAATAACAAACTTTCAAAGTCAAAATCAAAGATGGCCACCTTTCGTCTATTTTATTTTTCTGATCAGTCTCAAAATTACATAGGCACAACTAGAGACCAAGGGAAACCTACATATGAAATATGAGAGAGATCCATTCCTTACTTTTCATCTGATGATGGTTGGCTTATAAAATCTGTAATGACCTTTCTTATCTCATAAATAACCATTCCTGGACCAAATGGTTAAACCAATGTACCGTTGTGGCCAAGAATGTTCCAAATGGTTAAACCAATGTACCGTTGTGGCCAAGAATGTTCCAAATGGTTAAACCAATGTACCGTTGTGGCCAAGAATGTTCCAAATGGTTAAACCAATGTACCGTTGTGGCCAAGAATGTTCCAAATGGTCAAACCAATGTACTGTTGTGGCCAAGAATGGTCCAAATGGTCAAACCAATGTATTGTAGTGACCTATGTCCTTAACAGATTACATCATCATTTATAATTGAACCTTGAACAGTACAATATTCACACTTACCTAATGTTCATTCCAGTAAAGTTGATGATGCTGAATATGTAATCACCTCCCAGAAACATGCCTATATACGTCACTAAGAGATTCTGTAGACAAAGATTTACTTACGTCAATACATTGTAAATATTCATCAATATATTGATATAAAAATTTACATAGTCAATACAATGTTAACATCTATAGAGTTCATACAATATAGATATTTATAGATTCAATATAATACAAATATTTATAATAGATTCAAAACAATACAAATATTTATAGATTCAATACAATATAAATATTTATAGTTTCAAAACAATATAAATATTTATAGATTCAAAACAATATAAATATTTATAGATTCAAAACAATACAAATATTTATAGATTCAAAACAATACAAATATTTATAGATTCAATACAATATAAATATTTATAGATTCAAAACAATATGAATATTTATAGATTCAAAACAATACAAATATTTATAGATTCAATACAATATAAATGTTTCTATCTAGGTTCCATAAAGTATAAACATTTGAAGAGTTTATACAATATAAATATAAATAAGTAAATACGACATTGAAACATTCTTTCAGATGTCAGGGTGTAGGATGGGATATTCCACTCGAGAGGTCACAAAATGTTGTCAGACCTCAGGCTTTGCTCAAGGTTTCACAACATTTTGTGATGTTGAGGTAGAAATATCTAATCCTACACTCTGATATATGAAAAATATTTTTTCGCATTTCTCGTCAAAATATTAACGTTGACAATGTACATGTACTTCCAAGGACACCATTTTACATGAAAATCATATTTAAACATAAAATTGACACAGAAAATGAATTTTCTGAACTACAGTTTGGCAAACAAAGTTTTCTCTTGAAAATCATAACAAAGTATTAACAGTCACTGCAAATAACTATTTGTACACGTGTGTATACATTGTATTGGGGCGCGACGTCAGTTGGGAAGAGACATTTTACCTATATAACACTATGGTGGTGGTTAGGATAGTAAACCTGGGTGTACTTTACCTATATAACACTATGGTAGTGGTTAGGACAGTAACACTTTACCTATATAACACTATGGTGGTTAGGACAGTAAACCTGGGTGTACTTTGTTATATAACACAATGGTGATGGTTAGGACAGTAAACCTTGGTGTACTTTACCTATATAACACTATGTGGTGGTAAGGACAGTAAATCTGGATGTACTTTACCTATATAACACTATGTAGTGGTTAGGACAGTAAACCTGGGTGTACTTTACCTATAAAACACTATGGTGGTGGTTAGGACAGTAAACCGGGGTGTACTTTACCTATATAACACTATGGTGGTGGTTAGGACAATAAACCTGGGTGTACTTTACCTATATAACACTATGGTGGTGGTTAGGACAGTAAACCTGGGTGTACTTAACCTATATAACACTATGGTGGTGGTTAGGACAGTAACACTTTACCTATATAACACTATGGTGGTTAGGACAGTAAACCTGGGTTTACTTTATTATATAACACAATGGTGATGGTTAGGACAGTAAACCTGGATGTACTTTACCTATATAACACTATGGTGGTGGTTAGGACAGTAAACCTGGGTGTACTTTACCTATATAACACTATGGTGGTGGTTAGGACAGTAAACCTGGGTATACTTTACCTATATAACACTATGGTGGTTGTTAGGACAGTAAACCTGGATGTACTTTACCTATATAACACTATGGTGGTTAGGACAGTAAACCTGGGTGTACTTTACCTATATAACACTATAGTGGTGGTTAGGACAGTAAACCTAGGTGTACTTTACCTATATAACACTATGGTGGTTAGGACAGTAAACCTGGGTGTACTTTACCTATATAACACTATAGTGGTGGTTAGGACAGTAAACCTAGGTGTACTTTACCTATATAACACTATGGTGGTTAGGACAGTAAACCTGGGTGTACTTTACCTATATAACACTATAGTGGTGGTTAGGACAGTAAACCTAGGTGTACTTTACCTATATAACACTATGGTGGTTAGGACAGTAAACCGGGGTGTACTTTACCTATATAACACTATGGTGGTGGTTAGGACAATAAACCTGGGTGTACTTTACCTATATAACACTATGGTGGTGGTTAGGACAGTAAACCTGGGTGTACTTAACCTATATAACACTATGGTGGTGGTTAGGACAGTAACACTTTACCTATATAACACTATGGTGGTTAGGACAGTAAACCTGGGTTTACTTTATTATATAACACAATGGTGATGGTTAGGACAGTAAACCTGGATGTACTTTACCTATATAACACTATGGTGGTGGTTAGGACAGTAAACCTGGGTGTACTTTACCTATATAACACTATGGTGGTGGTTAGGACAGTAAACCTGGGTATACTTTACCTATATAACACTATGGTGGTGGTTAGGACAGTAAACCTGGATGTACTTTACCTATATAACACTATGGTGGTTAGGACAGTAAACCTGGGTGTACTTTACCTATATAACACTATAGTGGTGGTTAGGACAGTAAACCTAGGTGTACTTTACCTATATAACACTATGGTGGTTAGGACAGTAAACCTGGGTGTACTTTACCTATATAACACTATAGTGGTGGTTAGGACAGTAAACCTAGGTGTACTTTACCTATATAACACTATGGTGGTTAGGACAGTAAACCTGGGTGTACTTTACCTATATAACACTATGGTGGTTAGGACAGTAAACCTGGGTGTACTTTACCTATATAACACTATGGTGGTTAGGACAGTAAACCTGGGTGTACTTTACCTATATAACACTATAGTGGTTAGGACAGTAAACCTGGGTGTACTTTACCTATATAACACTATGGTGGTGGTTAGGACAGTAAACCTGGGTGTACTTTACCTATATAACACTATGGTGGTGGTTAGGACAGTAAACCTGGGTGTACTTTACCTATATAACACTATGGTGGTTGTTAGGACAGTAAACCTGGGTGTACTTTACCTATATAACACTATGGTGGTGGTTAGGACAGTAAACCTGGGTGTACTTTACCTATATAACACTATGGTGGTGGTTAGGACAGTAAACCTGGGTGTACTTTACCTATATAACACTATGGTGGTTGTTAGGACAGTAAACCTGGGTGTACTTTACCTATATAACACTATAGTGGTGGTTAGGACAGTAAACCTGGTGTACTTTACCTATATAACACTATGGTGGTGGTTAGGACAGTAAACCTGGGTGTACTTTACCTATATAACACTATGGTGGTTAGGACAGTAAACCTGGGTGTACTTTACCTTGATAACACCCACAATGGTGGTGGTTAATGCTGAGTTATGCTGGGTACACAGTACTACGGAGTAGTTAAGCACAAACCCCATTACACAAGACATCATAAACTGTAGCTGAAACCAGTGTTCACCCCATCTGTCAAATGCCAGGGCCTAAAAGCAATAAACATGATCACACATAAAAACGTCAAAACCTGAAATTTATTTATCAAATAGGAAATTCAGTAATGTTTTGTGAATATCATTTACACGATAATTAGGATGAAATGAATAACTGATCGTGTCAATCTCCTCATATCATTAAACATAATCTTAAAATTTGTTTGCTTTACATAAAGTCGAATCTCATCATCTTAAAGTTGACAGGATTTATTCTTTTTAATTGAAGTCAAATGTTTAGTGTGAAGTTTTGAAGGGACTGAAGAAATGCTTTGAAGTAAACAGGGTCTTCGATTTATAAGAATTTGAAATAATGAACTTTTCTATAATTTCTATAAATCAGATGTTTTTTTTCTTATAAAGAAAGTACGAAACAGGGAACAGATTAAAATGTGATAAGTTCAAAGTTCACTCAACAGTGTAAATGCAGCATATGGTTATGAATGCTCTGGAACATCCATTATAACACTGTTAAGTGATGAAGTGTGACCAAGTGTCATGGCTTTATTTTTAATACTGTCTGGTCACAGGAATGTTTTAACTATGATAATTATATAATATTATTTACCAACAAATACTTATAACAATGAAATTTACTTACCTTGTCAAACTCTCCATTCATATGTGCAATCAGCATCACAGGTACCAGCATAATTAAGGCATTGTAAAAGAGTAAACCATATTTGCCCAGGTCCTGTTAACAGACCCAATCTTTATTTTATAAATGTTATCACACATATTTCTTTCTTTAAACAAAATCTAGCACCAACAATCTGACATATCTTTATTTCCTTTGAAAAAATCTTAACTTTACTACTGATATTGTAATACATTGTCAGATTTTGTTAACAGAAACTCACTTACAAATGTGTAAATAACATCATCATTTTTCAGTTAAATTCTTACATCACTGATATCCCACAGTTCTTGTTAACAGAATCTTACATCACAAATATCCCACAGTTCTTGTTAACAGAATCTTACATCACTGATATCTCTTAGTTCCTGTTAACAGAATCTTACATCACTGATATCTCTTAGTTCCTCATAACAGAATCTTACATCACTGATATCTCTTAGTTTTTGTTAACAGAATCTTACATTACTAATATCTCTTAGTTTTTGTTAACAGAATCTTACATCACTAATATCTCTTAGTTCTTGTTAACAGAATCTTACATCACAAATATTATGAAATGACAAATTTAATCACTAATTAACTGATATTAACCTGCATTATGTGAAACTTAACAGTAAAAAATCCACACATTATTTTTCAAATACCTTTGCATCTAGTTTTTTCTTTGTATACACTCCATTGGCTGCTGTGAAAAAGTCATTCAGAAGAATGAAGATGTATCCCCAAAGGTCAAAAGCCAAGTCATCACTGTAAAATTCAAAGGATGAACAGACAAAAGGTCAAAAGTCAAGTCATTACTGTAAAATTCAAAGGATGAACTGACAAAAGGTCAAAAGTCAAGTCATTACTGTAAAATTCAAAGGATGAACTGACAAAAGGTCAAAAGTCAAGTCATTACTGTAAAATTCAAAGGATGAACTGACAAAAGGTCAAAAGTCAAGTCATTACTGTAAAATTCAAAGGATGAACTGACAAAAGGTCAAAAGTCAAGTCATTACTGTAAAATTCAAAGGATGAACTGACAAAAGGTCAAAAGTCAAGTCATTACTGTAAAATTCAAAGGATGACCTGACAAAAGGTCAAAAGTCAAGTCATTACTGTAAAATTCAAAGGATGAACTGACAACAGGTCAAAAGCTAAGTCATTGTTATACTTAGTATTGCTAAAATAATCCATGTCCCCTCCTGATCCCAAAAAGCTATTTCACTGTAACCGTTATGATTTTCAAAAAATAATAACCGTGACCTTAACCTTTACTCAACAACCATGAAACTCTTAGTTGTCCAAGATATTTTGATGCTTAAAAAGTGGGTAAAGTTTGATGAGAATCCCTCAAGGATAGTACATCACTGTCAGTGGTATACTGTGGTACATCACTATCAGTGGTATACTGTGGTACATCACTGTCAGTGGTATACTGTGGTACATCACTGTCAGTGGTATACTGTGGTACATCACTGTCAGTGGTATACTGTGGTACATCACTGTCAGTGGTATACTGTGGTACATCACTGTCAGTGGTATACTGTGGTACATCACTGTCAGTGGTATACTGTGGTACATCACTGTCAGTGGTATACTGTGGTACATCACTGTCAGTGGTATACTGTGGTACATCAATAACCTTAAGATAACTGTCAGTGGTATACTGTGGTACATCACTAACCTTAGATAACTGTCAGTGGTATACTGTGGTACATCACTATCAGTGGTATACTGTGGTACATCACTATCAGTGGTATACTGTGGTACATCACTATCAGTGGTATACTGTGGTACATCACTGTCAGTGGTATACTGTGGTACATCACTAACCTTAGATAACTGTCAGTGGTATACTGTGGTACATCACTATCAGTGGTATACTGTGGTACATCACTGTCAGTGGTATACTGTGGTACATCACTAACCTTAGATAACTGTCAGTGGTATACTGTGGTACATCACTATCAGTGGTATACTGTGGTACATCACTATCAGTGGTATACTGTGGTACATCACTATCAGTGGTATACTGTGGTACATCACTGTCAGTGGTATACTGTGGTACATCACTAACCTTAGATAACTGTCAGTGGTATACTGTGGTACATCACTATCAGTGGTATACTGTGGTACATCACTGTCAGTGGTATACTGTGGTACATCACTAACCTTAGATAACTGTCAGTGGTATACTGTGGTACATCACTATCAGTGGTATACTGTGGTACATCACTGTCAGTGGTATACTGTGGTACATCACTATCAGTGGTATACTGTGGTACATCACTGTCAGTGGTATACTGTGGTACATCACTGTCAGTGGTATACTGTGGTACATCACTGTCAGTGGTATACTGTGATACATCACTATCAGTGGTATACTGTGGTACATCACTGTCAGTGGTATACTGTGGTACATCACTGTCAGTGGTATACTGTGGTACATCACTATCAATGGTATACTGTGGTACATCACTGTCAGTGGTATATTGTGGTACATCACTATCCTTTAGATAACTGTGTGGTACATCAATAACCTTAAGATAACTGTTAGTGGTATACTGTGGTACATCAATAACCTTAAGATAACTGTAAGTGGTATACTGTGGTACATCACTATCAGTGGTATACTGTGGTACATCACTATCAGTGGTATACTGTGGTACATCAATAACCTTTAGATAACTGTCAGTGGTATACTGTGATACATCACTATCAGTGGTATACTGTGGTACATCACTATCAGTGGTATACTGTGGTACATCAATAACCTTTAGATAACTGTCAGTGGTATACTGTGGTACATCACTATCAGTGGTATACTGTGGTACATCAATAACCTTTAGATAACTGTCAGTGGTATACTGTGATACATCACTATCAGTGGTATACTGTGGTACATCACTATCAGTGGTATACTGTGGTACAT
The DNA here is from genome assembly GCF_031769215.1 of Ylistrum balloti. Taxonomy (NCBI): domain Eukaryota; kingdom Metazoa; phylum Mollusca; class Bivalvia; order Pectinida; family Pectinidae; genus Ylistrum; species Ylistrum balloti. Next base: position 326,058 of record NW_026782195.1, read on the forward strand.
CAATAACCTTTAGATAACTGTCAGTGGTATACTGTGATACATCACTATCAGTGGTATACTGTGGTACATCACTATCAGTGGTATACTGTGGTACATCAATAACCTTTAGATAACTGTCAGTGGTATACTGTGGTACATCACTATCAGTGGTATACTGTGGTACATCAATAACCTTTAGATAACTGTCAGTGGTATACTGTGATACATCACTATCAGTGGTATACTGTGGTACATCACTATCAGTGGTATACTGTGGTACATCACTGTCAGTGGTATACTGTGGTACATCACTGTCAGTGGTATACTGTGGTACATCACTGTCAGTGGTATACTGTGGTACATCAATAACCTTTAGATAACTGTCAGTGGTATACTGTGGTACATCACTGTCAGTGGTATACTGTGGTACATCAATAACCTTTAGATAACTGTCAGTGGTATACTGTGGTACATCACTGTCAGTGGTATACTGTGGTACATCACTGTCAGTGGTATAGTGTGATACATCACTGTCAGTGGTATAGTGTGATACATCACTATCAGTGGTATACTGTGGTACATCACTGTCAGTGGTATACTGTGGTACATCACTGTCAGTGGTATAGTGTGATACATCACTATCAGTGGTATAATGTGGTACATCACTGTCAGTGGTATACTGTGGTACATCACTATCAGTGGTATACTGTGGTACATCACTGTCAGTGGTATACTGTGGTACATCAATAACCTTTAGATAACTGTTAGTGGTATAGAGTGGTATATGACTTACCTCGCAGCTACTAATGCACCAAATATCATAAGAAAGACAGAAAACTGGACCACCTTGGGAGCCTTTACCCTGAAATAGCAGTGTTTACAACCATGTTACCAAAACACTATGGAATTGATGATGAGAGTAAAATGAGAGCCTAAAAAAGTGCAAACAGTATGTACAATTAATCAGACAAAATAGTTTTGTGTGGATGTCTTCACCTGGCAGATTATCCACATAGATAACACCATTCCAATGCATTGGACTAGCATAAAATCAACATTTCTTTCTGCAGGGGCTACATTTCTCTCAGAAAGCATTACCAGACAAATCTTTTTTCCATTCAGTGAAGAAAGTATGCTGTAGCAACTTTAAGGTCTTGGTTTGGAGAAAATTTCTGCCTGCAGCTTCTGTACATCATTTAAACTATTATGGTGAAATACATGCATGAGAAACAGATTATATCATTACATGTTTAATTCTTTCTTCTCTTTATATTAGAAAAATTGAAGAAAAAAAACATACTTGAACATCATTAACTATTAAGAGCGTTAATGTGGCTGGGTGGCACAGTGGTAACACATTCGCCTTTCACCTAGTCGTCAGGGGTTCGATTCCCAGAATGGACGTGAAAAGGTAAGGGGTCACCTGTCTGACTACGTGAGTTTTCGCCGGGTACTCCGGTTTCCTCCTATATTAAGACCCCTCGCGCACTTACATCCAGGCCAACAAGAGTGATTAGTATCAGTTGAAATAACTTGTTTCACAATGGTTGTAAAATAAATAAAGTTTACATTTATTAAGAGGGTAAATGAAACAATAGTCTTTAAAAAAACAGGAGATTGAGGAGAACACATAAATGTTTCTTGGAAACTTTGACCGATGATTCTAGCATCACATCTTCTCCAAAACACACTTAATAATTTTTAGTTGTATACAACATGAAATTGTTTACTTTGACAAGGCATGAGTTCTTTAATCATTTCTGCATCCTATTAACAAAATGGGCTTATTGCTGAATAAAAATATCTAGACAGCAGAAACAGGGTGGCTGGACTGGGATGTTTATTAAAAACTTACTACAGTGGAAACAGGGTGACAGGACTGGGATGTTTATTAAATACTTAATACAGCAGAAACAGGGTGACTGGACTGAGATGTTCATTAAAAACTTACTACAGCAGAAACAGGGTGACTGGACTGGGATATTTATTAAAAACTTACTACAGCAGAAACAGGGTGACTAGACTGGGATGTTTATTAACAACTTACTACAGCCGAAACAGGGTGGCTGGACTGGGATATTTATTAAAAACTTACTACAGCCGAAACAGGGTGACTGGACTGGGATGTTTATTAACAACTTACTACAGCCGAAACAGGGTGACTGGACTGGGATGTTTATTAACAACTTACTACAGCCGAAACAGGGTGACTGGACTGGGATGTTTATTAAAAACTTACTGGTACATAATTATTTGTAATAGGAAAAAATCCCTGATTTACATACCCTAATACAAAATACTCTGCTATCATCGTAAAAAGGATGGAGAATCTTCTTAGAATGGTGAACATAGGCAAGCTGGAAAATAACCAAATTCATTTAACAAATCAAATCTTGCTTGGTAAGAATATTATGCTGTGATATCAGGTTAGTATCAATCTAATGATATTAAATATATATCTTTAATAATTGTTTAATATGATGGAGCTTTAAATAAAATAAGAATATTTTTTTTCTAAATATCAACAGGACAGTCTAGTTTTAACACAACACATACTCTCATTTTGAAAGTTTGTTTTCTATCCTACATGGTGGTGGCAGATGACAACAAAAAATGTCCTAAAGACTTCAGTGGTAAAAATATATTATAACTAACTTAGTAACATAATTTTACCTCGTTATGAAATTAATTTAAATATCAAAGGTTAAAGTTCAATTCATAACATTCTAGATAACCCATAACAACCAAGTAGATATGTAGTTTTACTTACTTTAGTTTCTTTGTTCCACCCAATCCAAACACCAAGTTGCCCATATAGATCAAAGGGAGAGGCCAGATCTAGCAGATAAACACAATATTTGTACACTTTGATACAATCAAATATTCAGTTACAACTGATGCTTTCATTTCACACATATAATGAATGTAGTTTTCATTCAGTTTATTGCTGACCTCAGATGAAGATCAAAAGTGTGTGATTCAATAAAAGATTCAAAGTGTGAGATTCAATAAAAGATTCAAAGTGTGTGATTCAATAAAAGATTCAAAATATGTGTGGTTCAATAATAAGTGTGTGGTTCAATAACACCTTAAGTGTGTGGTTCAATAATAAGTGTGTGGTTCAATAACACCTTAAGTGTGTGATTCAATAAAAGATTCAAAATATGTGTGGTTCAATAATAAGCGTGTGGTTCAATAATAAGTGTGTGGTTCAATAATAAGTGTGTGGTTCAATAATAAGTGTGTGGTTCAATAACACCTTAAGTGTGTGGTTCAATAATAAGTGTGTGGTTCAATAATATCTTAAGTGTGTGGTTCAATAATAAGTGTGTGATTCAATAAAAGATTCAAAATATGTGTGGTTCAATAATAAGCGTGTGGTTCAATAATAAGTGTGTGGTTCAATAATAAGTGTGTGGTTCAATAATAAGTGTGTGGTTCAATAACACCTTAAGTGTGTGGTTCAATAATAAGTGTGTGGTTCAATAATAAGTGTGTGGTTCAATAATAAGTGTGTGGTTCAATAATAAGTGTGTGGTTCAATAACACCTTAAGTGTGTGGTTCAATAATAAGTGTGTGGTTCAATAACACCTTAAGTGTGTGGTTCAATAATAAGTGTGTGGTTCAATAATATCTTAAGTGTGTGGTTCAATAATAAGTGTGTGATTCAATAAAAGATTCAAAATATGTGTGGTTCAATAATAAGCGTGTGGTTCAATAATAAGTGTGTGGTTCAATAATAAGTGTGTGGTTCAATAATAAGTGTGTGGTTCAATAATAAGTGTGTGGTTCAATAACACCTTAAGTGTGTGGTTCAATAATAAGTGTGTGGTTCAATAATAAGTGTGTGGTTCAATAATAAGTGTGTGGTTCAATAATAAGTGTGTGGTTCAATAACACCTTAAGTGTGTGGTTCAATAATAAGTGTGTGGTTCAATAATATCTTAAGTGTGTGGTTCAATAATAAGTGTGTGGTTCAATAACACCTTAAGTGTGTGGTTCAATAATAAGTGTGTGGTTCAATAATATCTTCAGTGTGTGGTTCAATAATAAGTGTGTGGTTCAATAATAAGTGTGTGGTTCAATAATACCTTAAGTGTGTGGTTCAATAATATCTTAAGTGTGTGGTTCAATAATATCTTAAGTGTGTGGTTCAATAAGATTTTAAGTGTGTGGTTCAATAATAAGTGTGTGGTTCAATAATACCTTAAGTGTGTGGTTCAATAATATCTTAAGTGTGTGGTTCAATAATAAGTGTGTGGTTCAATAATAAGTGTGTGGTTCAATAACACCTTAAGTGTGTGGTTCATTAAGGTCTTAAATATATGCAACAACATATGATAGAACATGATAGATGAAATGATGTAATATGTTTCTATGTATCTTATATGGCTAAAGAGAATAGTATTTCTTACATTAACTTACATATATCTGACATACTTATGTAAAGTAACTTAACTATAATTATGATATAATCTAGCATCGGACAATTATCTATAAATATAAATATGATTAATTACATTATATTTACAAAATCAAAATACAGTTTTTTACACTGATATTATACAAAAAGTGTAAATAACTTTCAAAATAGAAAATGAAAAATGTAAGTAATATCAGTTGCTGACACTACTTTCAGAGAAAAGACTACAAACACTATCACAACAAATTGCCCTGTAGGGAAATTAAATCTTTTTTCAGAGATACACTCCGCTGATTGCTGCGTTTTAGTATTTCCTCCAGGCAACAAATAAATAACAATCTTTCTAGTAAGTAATATTGACGGTACTGTCCTCCATTAAAAATGGATCCTAACAAACAAATGTTCATTGGATGGATATTACCGGAATAGATATATGATCAATGAAGTAATAACGACCGTACAGACAAGTTAATAGTCAATTTTTCCAGGCAATCGGCCCTTTATCAAGACACAAATACTACATAAATTACATCACATACAAAGAACATAAAACAAATACAAAGTTATAAACTAAAACTGATAATAATAGTGTAAATTTAGGTGTCTTGATAATCCCTTCGACTGAAGGCCCTTACTAAATTTCAGTACATTGTGCACAGTAGCCACTGAGCATATATGTGATTGCAGAGAAAAACTATATATGTACAACAACAGGGAAGTATAACAAATTTGTCTGAAGCCAAAAACACTGTTACACAATTATCTCAATTTCATCATCTTCCCTGTCCTAAACGGCAGATAACTAATCTTTTGACCTTGACACAGTTAATGGATCTATTAACGTTAAGTCAGAAAAATTAAAATCTTCTTTGTGTTTGTGTACTGGAACCTGAATCATGAATTCTGATATGGCCTCAGCTGCCTCTAACTACTGCTAAATGTAATATGTGTAGTATTTGTTATAGGGTTAGTTAGTGACAAGGTATAAGTAATACATCTTAAATCTGTCATAGGATTAGATAGAGACAATGTCATACATATAGTATTTGTTATAGGGTTAGTTAGTGACAGTGTAATACATATAGTGTTTGTTACAGGGTTATATAGAGACAAAAGTAATACTTGTAGTAATCGTTATAGGGTTAGATAGTGATAATGCAATACATGTTGTATGTGTTATAGGGTTAGACAGACATATACCTTTCTTACTACATCCAATGAGGGCCCTGGAAACTGTACCATTCCAGTCTGTCTTCCAACCAGTAACAGCACAATACCAGTTAACATCTGTAAATATTGTCCATCTTATATCAATTCATAAAACTAAAATTAGTGTAAACGAATTAAAAACAGACAGAATAAAAACGATCAAACAGACTTTCACTCACACGATAAATGAAAAAAATAAATGTGTTTTATTATACTTAACATCAAAGCTGATATAGAATATGTTTCAAACAAGGAAGAAGAAACCAGAGCTGTCACTAAGAACGTGACAGGTAACTGTATACTTATTGCTTTGCCAAGTGTTTTCTTTAGAAGATATACATTTGTATTGTGCATAAAAGTATAGTTGTGAGTTGACAATATTTGTTTTAATTAACATAAAGGGGCAGAACTCTGTAAAGCAGGTAGCATATGTGTCTTTATGTAAATAATGACACTCGAGGTAAAGATTTAAGGAAGTCTATTGGAATGTTAATATTCAGGAGACAATACAGGTTTTGTGTCATTAACTGCTGTTTTATTTTACCCAAGGCCTTAAATAAGTTCATTTTTCACAGCAAAATCACTTTGGGGAGCACAAACTACAAGGTACATGTAATGGCACTTCTAACAAAATGTATAACCAACGCACTGAAAAAGGGTTGAATTCCAAATCACATCAGGGGGAATAACTCCATATGGTACTGGTACTTCAAACAGAATGTTGAAGAGTTAGAGGAAGCATCACAAAGTTTATTTCAAAGGGGCATGATTCCTTTAAAAAGGGTCAAAATCCAAAATCATCCTTGGGACATAACTCAATATGATATGGGCATTTAACACAAAATGTTAAAAAAAGAAATCCATTGGAATTTGAGCGAATGCACAACTGGACAAAACTTTTTTTTAACAGAATAAGGGCATAACTCTCTAAAAACAAGTTCAAATGCAAAGTCACTTCAGAGGGAATAACTTCAAATAGCATTGGTGCTTATCACAAAAATGTAAAAAGAAAATCATTGGACAACTAACAAATGCATAACCACACCAAAAAATGTTTATTTTTTTCACACAAAAGGGGAATAACTCTATGAAAAGTGGTTGAAATGCTAAACCTTTTCAGGTGGCATAATTGCATAAAATTCACTTCATTTTTGTGTTAAACTAGCTAAATACTATATGTACATTGTATGTACAATTTGTAGAGTCTGATTGAAGTTGAGGATAAACCTCAAGAATAAAAATGTCTGATTTTACACCAAAACAAAACCAATTGTATTAATGTGTGTAAAATTATCATGTATACCTGGCATGTTAAAAGAAAACAAAATTCAAGAATTTCTTACCTGTCCCAGAGCCAGAATTTGGAAAGATGGAAACCTGATGAAATAGAGAAAGGAATCAATTTTATTAAGAATAAATTAACAATATGTTTAATGAACACAACAAAGAAACATTCAAAATAGAACTGCTAGCCTTACAGAAACCACATTTTTTTTTAATAAACATTTTGAGTTAAGAAACTGGAACTTAAATCCATCCTCTAAACTCAGAGCATAACAATCATCTCATTTCAGATATATTCTGTGAGTAATGGTACCTGTACAAATATAGCCAGGTTTCCTGTCGTTCCACACACACGAGGCATTTTAGATGTTGACAAATGTTTCATTTGGACAGACATCTGTTTGTTAATATCAAATGTCTGACACTTAATGTAGCACCCAGACGAACCTCAAAATCCAAAGTTGTTTGGAAAAAAACAAAATAAAAAAGGAGATCCCAATTGGATCATGGCACCATTGTTTGATCTTATTTTTGTTCTTTAAAAGTTTGCTCTTTTCCCTTCTCTTGTCTGTCTCTGCCAAATCCAAGTAGGTTGCCTGTTTTGTTTTTTTCTGATCAGTCAAAACACCAAAGAGGCACAACAAGGGACAAAGAGGAATCTACAAGACTACATATGAATTAAATTTGAGAAAAACCCATCCAGTTCCCCTTAATAAAAATAATAACAAAATATATTTCCAGACAGACAACGGAAAATAGACCACAGACATTGGATTTGAATAGTCCACCATCTGACGTTGTTTGACGATCATAATTGTCCAATTGAACTTATACCACCTGGTTGTTCATTAGATTGCAATGTGAGGTGTGTTTTATAAAAATGTAACACATTGAAAAACACTTAACCATCTTTATCTTTGTTTTCATACGTTGGTGTAACATTATCATGATAAGTTTACATCATTTTCATTTCCTGGGTAGAGAGAATGCGTTACGGTTCAAGCGCACCCTCTCAATTCACAAAATTACCAGAAGTTAATATTCCCAACCAGTGAAACAAGTTGATGACTACGACGATACTTGAATTAGAAGAGTGAGTAAAATTACCCTCTATACAGCCTATTTAAACCACAACTTACTGATATGTTGTTAAAACCACTTTGTTGCACACAATGATGAAAAATGAAGCTGAACCGTAGAAGACAGCCGATAAAATACGACTGGCGAACGTCGAGCTACCACTTAGTACCGCCATGGTGTGTTGTGTACGGAAGTAAGAGACGTGAGGTAAGATGGAAAACGGATAAATGAAATATCCGGATTGTAAAAATTAACGAGAGAAGATTGAAATCGATTATTTTATGGCGAAGCTGTGATAGCAACACTTTGGGTATTATGAGTATAGGGGTAACGTATATAGTCACAAGTAAAACCTCACTGCTTCAACCAGAAGCATTGGGGGTAAATCTAATCACAGTAAGAAAGCCACTAATGGGACCAAGATTATTGGGAGTAACATTGAGTCACTGTGAGGGCAAATCTAAAATCTAGTCACTGTGATGACATCACTACAAGGACCAGAAGTATTGGGAGTAACTTTGAGTCACTCGAGAACATCACTACTGGGAACAAGAGTGTTGGGAATAACATCGAGTCACAGTTAGAAAACCACTGCTGAGACCAGGATTATTGGGAGTAACATCTAGTCATTGAGAGGACATCACTGCTGGGACCAGGAGTATTAAGAGTACCATGGAGTCCCAGTTAGAAAACCACTGCTGGGACCAGGAGTATTGGGAGTAACATTGAGTCACTGGGCTAACATCACCGCTTGGACCAGGAGTATTGGGAGTAACATTGAGTCACTGGGCTAACATCACCACTTGGACCAGGAGTATTGGGAGTAACATTGAGTCACTGGGCTAACATCACCGCTTGGACAAAATTGCTTGCACCACTGAGCAAGTTAATTTTACGCAAAAGAAGGCTTGACTTATTTGTCAGAAACCTTGCTCAATGTAAAAAATGATTCTGGAGCAGACATAAAAGACTTCATGTAAATAAGACAGTCTCTTGGTTGTTCTTGTTTGTCTTCAAAATATGAAAAGATAACTGTAACAAAATATTCTTTTTGTTTTCATATTTATTATTATATAAATACATATCAAATTTAATAAATACAACGTACACCTTAATTGTGTTCTTGCGTAATGTATGAAATGTGATTTTTCAAACATGATTGATGCAAAAATATGGTTCTAAACTTCAAAACAAGGACGGAATGAACAAAACTTTGAAGCAATAAAACACCAAAAAAGGACGGAATCTACTGCTTAAATATTCAACGATACTCTGTAATATATAATACAGATTACTAAGAAATATACATTCAATTTAAAATCCAAGATGAAGAACTTAAACGAAAAGCTGAACTGGTTATGATGGATCACTTTACACAGCTTCTAATGAACATTTTACAGATGTAAAATCCAATGGTTATTTATCATAACATCTACCACAAAACAAACGTCAACACACATCCATCCATACATACATATATACAAACATATATATACATCATAAACATACACTGAAACATACATCTTATCCAGTACAGGTACTATATCATATATATGATATGTCTATCGTATCTTGTATTATCACAGATAGCTTTTTCACCCGATATGAACACCAAATTGTTGACAAGAGACAAGTGTCAACATTTAGTGTGTGTCACAAGATGCCATTCTTCTACCCTATATATTTATTCATCATATCCATAAGTCCTCTAGCAGTTTTCTACACATGTAAACCATCTTTTTTTTAATTGTGTAATCAGACTATATATGTAGCCACTCCCGCTGGTTTGAACCCGAGATGACCAAGTTTATATGAAACTACACTTAGATAAAAATTCACACTAATCTTGGCTTGTCACATCTCTACTTGACGTCTGAGATGAGGTTGTCAATGGCATCCCAGTCGATCACACTCATAACACTACCGGAGCTCACAGACGCAGCATAAGCAATCTTGTTGATCTCGTCAATATCTACAGACTCCACATACTCATTACTGTCCATAATCACATCATAGTAATCGGAAACTCCTTCAGACATTGGGTAGTCAACACCGGACATTCGTGACATCGCGTAGTCAACAGAATGGCCTGGCATCTAGAGGAGAATAAAACAAGTTGTGATTATTTCTCACACAAATTAATCTAACAAAGAACTCAATGAACTTTTAGAATCTTGCCTGTTTTTTAAAATGACTTTATCTTTATTTTCATGTGCTATATTTCTTGTGAAATCCATATCCCCTATTCACGTGCAATTCATACTCCCACATCTCAAACTTGAGCATAAAAACTTAACAAAGACTGTAGGGAAAATAATTCTAATTTAAAATATGCAACATTCTCCTTTCCTGAATGGTATCCTCATAGAAATTTTAACATCTAACAGATCATAAAAGATAACCATGGACAGTTAAATTGCATACAGTGAATGATAAAGGGCAGAAACTCTGTATATAGAATATAGTATGGGTCATATTACTGTATAGCAAATATTAATGAGCCATTATTGCGTATACAACAGAGTATGGTAAAGGGCAATAACTTTGTATAGTAAATAGTAAAGGGTCACAATTCTGCATATTGTGCATAGCAAGGGATATTAACTCTGTATATGTATAGTGAATAGTAAAGGGCAAATACTTTGCATATAGTGAGTAATTAGTGGCTTTAACTCTGTACCCAATCCATAGTAAACGAGTGTGACTTTGTATACAATGAATCGTAAAGGGCAATAACTCTAGATAAAGTGGTATAATACAGTATACTTACTGCTGAACTAGCGTCATCCTCGTACAGCAAATGTTTGACATTGTCATCCACTGACCAGTCACTGAGTACAGAGTCTCCCTCTCCAGGTATTTCCGTTCTGTATGGGTCAGCGTAGGGACGTATTCGAGTCTGCCCTCTTGCTTGTGAGATCTTCTTAACTGTAAAATTGAGTAGGATACAAAAAAATCATTAATTGTACATGGCTTCTATACTGGACAAAATGTTTTGCTTAAACTAAAAAGATCTATTTAAAAAAAAGTTTAGCAAAATTAATTTTAAGTTGTTATAAATGTTGTCAAAACTTTTTATAATGATTTGTGAAAACAATTTATTCTAAAGGGTTACAAAAATAAATGTTTCATTAGAGTACATTATAAAATGGAATCTTCTACTAAGGACAGAAAGAAGTGAAATGAAAAATTTTTTCATTACCATACACAAGAAACAGATTTTGCTATTAGCGGCAACCCAGTCACCATGCTAGAGTATGCATAGTAAGAAGAGAAGAATTCAACCAACCTGGTTTAGGCTGCAAGGACTGCAGTTGTTCTGCATAAGTCATTGGTCTGTGAATTGGCTTGTGGGACTTCATGAAAGTGGCAGTCTTCACCCTTCCACTGGCAGCTAAACAAAACAAAAAACATCAAGTTTGAGGACTTATTATTATTTTCATCCTTAATGAGATTATTTCAGTCACATGCCAAAAGAATTCTGTGGTAAATGAAGAAAATTTCACATTTGTACAAGGACAACTGACCCTTGGGTATAAACCATGTTGTCTGTCCCCAATTTACCAACGTTTTCCATGTTGACAAAATGAAGTGGTAATAAGCATTACTCATACAAAAGTAAGTGATATTATCAGTGTAGTATTACATAAAATATATATGGAGAAAATAAACAAGTGTTTCAAAAAAACATGATATTAACTAAAACGTGGCATTAACAGACGTGACATTAAAAGGGTTCAAATGCATCAAGAATTGTTTCCATGCAGTTAAATATCTTACATCCATCTGACAAATCCAAGGACAACATTAATTATATTTTCAGATGCCTGGGTTTGATCGTGTGCAAGATCTGTTAACAAGATAAATACCACACACAGAATTTACCTCTTGGTTTGTGAGTACCCTCACTGAGTTTCTGTAGCCGCTCAACGTAGCTGAGTGGCTTGTGTGGTGGTCCAGTCTTCTTCCGCGATCCACTAGTCACCTGGGAACTCCTCACTGCAACAATATTACAATAAAACTGTTTTATAGACAAACAATACCTCAAAGACTCCAATTTCATTCCCTGAATTCTATCAAAGAATTGAGTTGTTTAGCGGGTGTATGTTTCAGAGATCAGGCACACACATTGGGAAGCAGTCATCATTTGACAATTGATGACAGGTTATCATTTCTTACAGCATTTCAATTTATGTTTCAAATGATAAAAATATATCAAATCATAAAATTGCATCAGTTTTACAGTGCAAAGATAAATACTTAAAACTATTTTTTTTTTACAAAAAGTGAAGAAATCTAGAAATCCAGTTAGAAATAAATTTGCCCCATAACTATGCCTAAGCATCATTTCAGATTGATAATAATAAGATATTAGCTGAAAACGAAAGCAATTTTAAGTGATTGACCAAATATACCAGTTAACAATCAATTTGCTGGGATCAGTATGTATCAAATTATTTTTCAACTACAACAGGACAACATTATCTATCATAAAACATTATGTAACTATGACACTACACTGTAGACGCTTAAATATGCTCCCCAGAGTCAGCTACCTACCTGAGCCTCCTCCTGGTCGGTGAGAGCGTGGCATTATGGGTTGAGTGAAGGCTGGCTGTTTAGACTTCATCTCCTGCAGTCGCTCTGTATAGGTCTTTACAGTTCGTGGGGAGGCGACAGGGATTCGACTTGGAGCTGGTAATCTCTTAGAACCTATAATTAATGTGAGAATGTAACAATCCATCCGTTAAGGCAATTTTACTCAGTTTTCTTCATTGCCAGTATGAAGACCTCGGCACTCACAGGAAAATTACAATAACAATCTTCAACTGACAAAACCAAAAATGAGTGCCAAGGTCTTCCAAACAGTTTAAAATTTAAAATTAACCCAAAAACAAAGGGTAATTTGAAGAAACTTCAATAAAGGAAGGATAAAAAATATCCTTACCATAAATTTTCTGTCTTTCCTGTATCGTCAGTTCCTTTGACTCATTCATAGATCTAGACGTGGCGAGGTCATCATCCTGGTAATCTTGGATGTCAGCCTCTGTGACCACAGGGGCTAACTTGGCCTGGCGGTACTTCCTTGTCATTTCTGGTCTCTGGACCCTAACCATCTTGTGGAATGGCTTTGGTTTGTACTGACGTTGTGGCTCAGGCGAAGGCACGAAGCGTTCGGACATAAACATATCATCACTTTTAGTACCCTCCATTTCCTCAACAGCCTTGGCATAAGCTGATATCTCACCTAAAGCACAAGCAACAGATTACATTTCCACTTTGTAAGGACAATGTTAGAAAACACATATAATACATAATACTCAACATAACAACATGAAACTCCCTGACTGTTCACTGACTTTTCCCTGACTTTGTTCCCTAACAAAAATTGATTAATTTTAACGATGCCACATATGCCCCAACAGCTGTCCAGTCCACCCATACCTTAAAAATTTATTCAAGGAAAGCTAGGAAGGGTTATTTTGTGTTTTTATCTTTTTATTGAATTAAAAGATTGCTCTCGTCACAATGAGATGTTCAACCACGAAAATAATTTTTCCCTGACTTTGCTGGAATTAGGAGATTTCACTGACATTTCACTAATTCTCTGACTTTTTTACTGACCTGGTATCCCTGTTGTAGACAAAGGCAGGTTCTGAGTTTAACACTGCGATTTTGCCTTCAATTTCTGTACACAGAATATCATCAATAAGAGGGAAAAATCACAACAGAGAAATATCCAAACATCAAACTGACTTACCACCTGTGGTTTCCATGGTTTTATGTAACATTTCTCCCGAATCTATCAGCTGCAGCCTTGGGACTCCTGGGGGTACCCGTGAGACCTCTGGAGGACTGTAGTCCCTTGTAGGCTTCATGATTCCCTGTCTCTTGACAGGGTTGGCTGGCAGGTCATCATGGGCTATACGCCTACTACTCTGTGTCACACCTGGCCTGTACTCTGTGGGCAGGTCTGTTGTTATAGTAACAGTTTGCCTCTTAGGACTGGTGTCTCTGCGATCTGGAGAATGTTGGACAGGCTGTCGTTTGGGACTAACCTGTCTTATTGGCTGTGTTGGGGTCATAGCTTTGCGTTGTGGACTGTAGTCCATTTTAGCCTTGGCCAATCGACTTCGCTTGGGACTTATTTCTCGACCTGGAACTTGTTTTGGGAGTTTAGGCTTGTCAGTGATGATGTCTGCGATAAGACTTTGGGCCTCCTCAAGACGTTTGTCCATATTTCCTTTTCCAGTTGCCTTCCTCTCCTTTTTCAATTCATTTGCAGGGCCCTTGAAAAAATGGATCAAATTTGGTGTTTTACATATCAAGAAGTTTGTGAATTAATGAAATTACAGAGTTTTATTCGAAAACAAAAATTCTACATTGTAGACCTCAAAGTTAGGAATTTAAAAATTTTTGAAAAAAAAACCAATTAACTCACCCTGAAACTAGTATCTTGGCTTGGTTTGAAGGGGTTATGTTCTTGCTCCCGCAGTTCTGCCAGCTTGTTTAAGTATTCTTCCTGACGAGCAATTCTTTTGTCCTTCATCCATGACCTGATTTCTTCCTTCCTCTCTGCATCTTCCTCATCCTTTCCAGACTTCACCTTGTCACCCATTTTTTCCAGTAACTCGAGGCTTTTCTGTACGAGATCTCTGTCTGGTGATTGACCACTCCTCACACTGAAACAGTGAAAATAATTATTACATCAGGTATATACTGTATCAAATCATACCTGCGATGCAGAAAATGAGAAAAAAAGGGGATAATTTCCGGAATCTGGGTCTTTTACAATAATCTCCTTGATCTTACTTTTGAAAACATGGTTGTTCTTCAAAAGGATGAGGATTTTCATTGAAGAGGAACATATTCTAGTGCTGAAAAATGAAATTACTGGAAATTTTCAAAACATTGAATCCTTAAAGTACCAAACAAGAAGCAAAAAGTCCAGGGTTTGAATCCAAGATCAAAACCCCAGGAACAACTACAATACCTAATTTTGACTTTCTACACCTCATATCAGTATGATTGTGATGATCACTTAAGGCTGATCTTTGTGGCTAAAAGTCTGACCTTTGACCTTACCTTAGACAGGCTGACCTCCAAGTCAATCTCAGTTTGACTCTGAGTTAGTATTTCCTTACCTTAGTTTGACCTTCCTGGCAAACTCCTCTGCCTCCTTGGGTGTGTAACCTGCATCTTCCAAGTCAATTTCACCTCGCTGGACCATGTCTCCGATGATGTCACTAATGCCGGAGAGCCCAGACATTCGAACCATATCAGGGCTGTAACACAGAAATCAAAATATAGACATTTATTTGTCACATGATAGAAAATATCAACCCCAGCGGAAACACTTCTCTTTTTGTTTCTGAAATTCACAACATATTTTTTCATTTCCAAGTCAAGATGAAACTACATCTAAGAAATATCTATGTTTATTATCAATGAGTACGTATGATTTGTTTATTTTCAGTAATCAACTGTATTGTCACAGTATTTACAGATCAATCACCATGTAATCAATGCTATTTTAAATACCTTTATTTTCAATAACATGGTGCTGATATATGTAGTAGTACCCATACCTTTCCCCACCTCGGCTCCTCCTGTCTGAGAGAGCAGTCGACCGTGCTGACCGTGCTGATCGTGCTGTAGCCTCTGGCGACCTGTGAGATACTTTAGGACCGGGACTACGACTTGATGAGCGAGCTGTAGCCTCCGGTGACCTGTGTGACATTTTTGGTCCAGGACTACGACTCCTGGAACTGACAGTTCCGGACCTAGCACTGGCCTTACCAGATGGGGAGGGGCTCCTGTCCCTCTCTTGAGGCTCTTCAACCTCCACCAAGTTCTCTAATGTGTCTAGCATCTACAAATACAAACATTTATTGTACACCT
Organism: Ylistrum balloti; assembly: GCF_031769215.1. NCBI lineage: Eukaryota > Metazoa > Mollusca > Bivalvia > Pectinida > Pectinidae > Ylistrum > Ylistrum balloti. Next base: position 341,936 of record NW_026782195.1, read on the forward strand.
ATACATCAATCAGTCACTAAGTATCAAGATACCTACATCAGCGATAATGATAAGGTCTTCCATATGGTGTTCACAATGACCATCAGTAATCTTGTCATCTGGTCAAGCTTGAAATATGGCACAAACAAAAGTATGACAAATACTGAGCAAGTCCATGAGGTTTCAAAAAAATACATTTAGTACTTATTTGAAAAAATGAAAAAAAAACTTTCAAATATCGAAATTCTTTTAAAAGACCTCACCATCAATGTTTTATAAGAATCCTTTTATCTATTCTTCAAAAGTAGAGGGAACAAGAACTGTTTGCAGATAGGTTTGACTAAAGACAAAAAACAATTGGAAAAGTCTATTATCATCTCATTAAGCTGGACTAAAAATATACTTCTACTACATATGCGTAGCTGTATCCTACTGACCATGTGAGTTGTCTGGAAGTCTCTCTCAATTTTGGTGGACATTTGGTCAATAGCTAGTGCCTGGCTGTTCATGTCCCGCAGGCGTTGTATAATACCGGCACGTGTGTCCACAACACTGTCACGTGGCATAACTGCCACAGACACCCTGCAATAGGAGATTAGGTATCAATTTAAAGAGTAGACTTTCACAAACATATGTTTAGTGAAATATATAACATACCATTTGATTTTATGAAGAGGATTTGTATAGGTAAGTGTGAAGATTAGACTGGGGCGGACTTACCTTTCTCCAACAGGACCACTGTGCTGCTGGAACATACTGACAGTAACTGCATCCTGCTTGAATGGTCGGACTGGTGCTCGTGGCTCCAAAGCTTCTCTAAGTGATGATTCTAGATTGCTAAACTCTTGGCCTTGTTGATGACCTCGTGCAGACATGAGTGTTTCAGAGGTAGGACGTAGACTCAAATCTTCCTGTACCTTCTCCTCGTCTCTGATGGCTCGGAGATCTTTAAGGACAGCTGCCGCATCCAAATCAACCACATTGAGGTATGAACGGCCCTTAGGTTTACCCTATAGGTAAAAAAATAGCAATATTTTAATATATACAGAATACAATCTTGATTTGCAGAATTGTTAATAGAATGCATTTGTTCTAAGTGTGGCCAATCAGGATTCTTTAAATGGTATCACTCAATTATTCCTGTTCTCATTTATTACAAGATATTGTGAGAAAATGAAATAATAATATGAGACTCTGAATCAAAATTATTGTTTAACTAGAAAATGCAAGACATGAATGCCCCATCACCCATGCATATAAGTATCACTGATTGATGGACTTTCTGATGTTAAAAAATGTGACCTTTGATCCTTTAATCTTGACTGTTGACCACCTCAAGGTGTAGAACTTGGTGTTATGACACTAATTTAGATATGAACCAAATCTGTTCTTAAGGTATGACACTGATTCTAAATATGAAGGGATGTGACGAGACAGATAGACATGGATAAGACATTACACCCTCTCCTCCCTATCAAATGATGACGGGACTTAAAAACCATTCTGCATTACAATAGAATATATTTGTTTACAAGATCATCCCAATTTTCTACAGAAACATTAATGTTATAAAGCAAACCATGATTTTCTATTCTATTATTATCATACCTGCTTTCCGTCAGGTGCCACATCTGACATAGGTTGGTTCTCACCGTCCCCGAACCGCAGTCCCATATAGATGTCTGGAGGTAGTGCAGTACCTTGTCGTGCCCGATTGTACTCAACTATAGCTTCCTGGATCGGGTCAACACCTGGACAGGTAAAACAAAATACCGCTATAAAATACTGATATTTTTAGAATGAACAAATAATAAGTCTAATTCATTTTCTGCTTATTAATTTTATTAATTTTACAACACAGTGATAAATTCTATACAACCCAGAATCACAGTGATAAATTCTATACAACCCAGAATCACAGTGATAAATTCTATACAACCCAGAATCACAGTGATAAATTCTATACAACCCAGAATCACAGTGATAAATTCTATACAACCCAGAATCACAGTGATAAATTCTATACAACCCAGAATCACAGTGATAAATTCTATACAACCTAAAATCACAGTGATAAATTCTATACAACCCAGAATCACAGTGATAAATTCTATACAACCCAGAATCACAGTGATAAATTCTATACAACCCAGAATCACAGTGATAAATTCTATACAACCCAGAATCACAGTGATAAATTCTATACAACCCAGAATCACAGTGATAAATTCTATCACAGTGATAAATTCTATACAACCCAGAATCACAGTGATAAATTCTATACAACCCAGAATCACAGTGATAAATTCTATACAACCCAGAATCACAGTGATAAATTCTATACAACCCAGAATCACAGTGATAAATTCTATACAACCCAGAATCACAGTGATAAATTCTATACATCACCCAGAATCACAGTGATAAATTCTATACAACCCAGAATCACAGTGATAAATTCTATACAACCCAGAATCACAGTGATAAATTCTATACAACCCAGAATCACAGTGATAAATTCTATACAACCCAGAATCACAGTGATAAATTCTATACAACCCAGAATCACAGTGATAAATTCTATACAGAAACCTATACAACCCAGAATCACAGTGATAAATTCTATACAACCCAGAATCACAGTGATAAATTCTATACAACCCAGAATCACAGTGATAAATTCTATACAACCCAGAATCACAGTGATAAATTCTATACAACCCAGAATCACAGTGATAAATTCTATACAACCCAGAATCACAGTGATAAATTCTATACAACCCAGAATCACAGTAATAAATTCTATACAACCCAGAATCACAGTGATAAATTCTATACAACCCAGAATCACAGTGATAAATTCTATACAACCCAGAATCACAGTGATAAATTCTATACAACCCAGAATCACAGTGATAAATTCTATACAACCCAGAATCACAGTGATAAATTCTATACAACCTAAAATCACAGTGATAAATTCTATACAACCCAGAATCACAGTGATAAATTCTATACAACCAGAATCACAGTGATAAATTCTATACAACCCAGAATCACAGTGATAAAATTCTATACATACAACCCAGAATCACAGTGATATATTCTATACAACCCAGAATCACAGTGATAAATTCTATACAACCCAGAATCACAGTGATAAATTCTATACAACCCAGATAAATTCTATCACAGTGATAAATTCTATACAACCCAGAATCACAGTGATAAATTCTATACAACCCAGAATCACAGTGATAAATTCTATACAACCCAGAATCACAGTGATAAATTCTATACAACCCAGAATCACAGTGATAAATTCTATACAACCCAGAATCACAGTGATAAATTCTATACAACCCAGAATCACAGTGATAAATTCTATACAACCCAGAATCACAGTGATAACTTCTATACATCCCAGAATCACAGTGATAAATTCTATACAACCCAGAATCACAGTGATAAATTCTATACAACCCAGAATCACAGTGATAAATTCTATACAACCCAGAATCACAGTGATAAATTCTATACAACCCAGAATCACAGTGATAAATTCTATACAACCCAGAATCACAGTGATAGATTCTATACAACCTAAAATCACAGTGATAAATTCTATACAACCCAGAATCACAGTGATAGATTCTATACAACCCAGAATCACAGTGATAAATTCTATACAACCCAGAATCACAGTGATAAATTCTATACAACCCAGAATCACAGTGATAAATTCTATACAACCCAGAATCACAGTGATAAATTCTATACAACCCAGAATCACAGTGATAAATTCTATACAACCCAGAATCACAGTGATAAATTCTATACAACCCAGAATCACAGTGATAAATTCTATACAACCCAGAATCACAGTGATAAATTCTATACAACCCAGAATCACAGTGATAAATTCTATACAACCCAGAATCACAGTGATAAATTCTATACAACCCAGAATCACAGTGATAAATTCTATACAACCCAGAATCACAGTGATAAATTCTATACAACCCAGAATCACAGTGATAAATTCTATACAACCCAGAATCACAGTGATAAATTCTATACAACCCAGAATCACAGTGATAAATTCTATACAACCCAGAATCACAGTGATAAATTCTATACAACCCAGAATCACAGTGATAAATTCTATACAACCCAGAATCACAGTGATAAATTCTATACAACCCAGAATCACAGTGATAAATTCTATACAACCCAGAATCACAGTGATAAATTCTATACAACCCAGAATCACAGTGATAAATTCCAGAATCACATACTATACAACCCAAAATCACAGTGATAAATTCTATACAACCCAGAATCACAGTGATAAATTCTATACAACCCAGAATCACAGTGATAAATTCTATACAACCCAGAATCACAGTGATAAATTCTATACAACCCAGAATCACAGTGATAAATTCTATACAACCCAGAATCACAGTGATAAATTCTATACAACCCAGAATTGATACAACCCAGAATCAATTCTATACAACCCAGAATCACAGTGATAAATTCTATACAACCCAGAATCACAGTGATAAATTCTATACAACCCAGAATCACAGTGATAAATTCTATACAACCCAGAATCACAGTGATAAATTCTATACAACCCAGAATCACAGTGATAAATTCTATACAACCCAGAATCAGTGATAAATTCTATACAACCCAACCCAGAATCACAGTGATAAATTCTATACAACCCAGAATCAGTGATAAATTCTATACAACCCAGAATCACAGTGATAAATTCTATACAACCCAGAATCACAGTGATAAATTCTATACAACCCAGAATCACAGTGATAAATTCTATACAACCAAGAATCTTATAAATTCTATACAACCCAGAATCACAGTGATAAATTCTATACAACCAAGAATCTTATAAATTCTATTGTTAATGAACTACAAACAATCTGTGTACCATTGACTGACCTACTTGTAACGCCTTATTAAGTAACAATATCTGTGTCTTCAGTTCTACTTGTAAAACCTTTTTGGTAACAATATCTGTGTCTTTGGTGATAGAGGTTGCTGTGTCTGTAGTTTTACTTGTAAAACCTTTTTGATAACAATACCTGTATCTTTGGTGATAGAGGTTGCTGCCTCTGCAGTCCTGACACTCTCAAATGCTTCATCAGCATCAATACCAATATCAGCATACTCTGTGGTGTTCGTAGAGAAGTCAACCTGATACAAACAAAAAAGAATGGAATACAGAAGGATTTTTCTCCAAAAAATATAATGCATTCTACACTCTGCAATCAAACATTGTTTCTTCAATTTTTGAAAATAAAATTTTGACTAGTTAGTTTTTCCATGTAAATATCACTGAACCAGAAAAACAACACAACAAAACCAACTTGAATTTCAGTTTCCTGTACGAAGAATGTGACAAAAGGTGCTTGTGTATATGACACAATTGTGCTTCAGATATTTTATTTGATACAAATCATATGTAACTTCAATATCTTTAACATCTAAGGGTAGTAGAATAATCTTTTATTTGCAAATGAACCTTTTTGCGTTTCTGTCGCTGTCTTTTCAGGATCATTGCTGTTCTGTACTGTATCCTGGCATTTGTGTCAGACTCTGGACCCAGCTTCTCATCAAGGTCAAGGTAGTTATCAAATGACCCTGGAATTAAACAATCTAGGTAAAGATGGTTGACATCTAACCATGGACGAAAGCAATGAAGGTCAAAGTATCAAACAGAAGCTCTCATTCAAGAACCAGTGAGAAATTAATGTACTCTGCATGACTATTTGATAAAGACACTTTTCTCAGACAAGTGACAAAAGTGGAACATATTAGCATTAACATATAGAGTGTTCCACATCAAAATGAATTGACAGGACTATAATCCTATGTATGTTGAGGTGGATATAGTGTAATGATATTACATATGTATATTACAAATATACTATCCTTAAAATCATTTCAGCTACGCTTTGTTCAAAACCTAGTTGTAGGTGTGCAAAATTCTCCCTCATCCCTGTTTAGAACAGATCTGCTCGGGCATATCGAGATGGCTTCCCTAACCTGCTCTCGAAAAGTTAGACTGATACGCTTCACACCAGTCCTTTGTCTGACAATGGTGACAGTGTAAAACATCACACATGAATTACCTACTGCCTGTGATATAAGAATTTCTATTCTATATATAGTTACATACTTGAAGAAAATATTTCACATTACAAGGTCAATAAATTTAACACCGCCATGGTTAGACACTATATGAGGACTAACCTGGTTTAATAGCATAACCATCATGAATTCTTTCTGGCTCGTCATCCTCTTCTAGGGATTCATCTACATCCTCACCAGTCTCCATAACATCTGTACTTTCTTCCTCCTCTAATTCTTCCTCCTCCTCACCTTCTTTGCTTCTGTCACGAGGGGTGACAGATTTCCTTGGGGTGACAACCTTTCTTGGAGTAACAACCTTCCTTGGTGTCTGTAAAAAATCAATTGTATTGTCTCTTCTACAACATAAGTTTTTATGCAATCATTTTATCAACTTTATAAGAAATCCTACCGTAATCTTGGTATTCACCATTGTTTAATCGTTATTCCAGGTTCTATGTAAGTTGTTGTCATGTTTGTCATATTGATGCATTGGAAAGCATAGAATGTAGATTTTGCCAAGTATATGACATTTTTTTATACCAAAAATACCAAACTAGTAAAGAGAGGAGAAAGAAAAATTGTTGGCTACAGTATCAGTTTTTCTTTCAAATGATTATTCAAAATTATACATTTAATTGAAAAAGTCAGAAAGATCTTGTAGAAAATTTGAAAATCTGACGTTTTCACTTCACAAAACTTGAACTGTAAAATCTTAAAGATGTTATGTAAATGATGGATGTGATGAAATGTCCATTGTGTAATCTGACGATATAGATAATACAATTACTTACTCTAGCACGTCTCGTATCAGATTCCAGAGATTCAGACCTTGAGATGACATCTCTATTTTTCTGTTTTTTCCTTGCTTTTGCCTCCCCTTCCTTCCTTTCTTTCAATTCCTGGTGTTTAAGATTAATATGGAGAAGATTTTCCCCAAATTTTTGTTTCTCTAGTTCCTCCAAATTTTCAACCTTAAGGACAAAGAATCTGTATCAATATTCTCCACGATGTTTAAAAAGTGGCATATACAATTATAGAGATGCAAAACTATAAATTGCAGAATACGTAAAAATATTTCATTATCTGAATTTATTCAGGAAAGTTCATATCAGTACAATTTATCCTAAAGAAAGGTTTTTTTTGTCATTTATGACATCTAATGTTTTAATTATGTCCAGTATTCTTGTAAATATGAAATATTTTTCAGTCATTTTCTTAAACATAGCATTTCATAAGTCATGCATTTGTCTTTCTATGAAAATTTACATTGTCACTAAAACATTTCTGCATTCATTAATAATAATAAATATTTATTTTACAGCAATTGAGAAACAAGATTTTCCAACTTATATACGTAGGGTCAAGTTTGAAACCAAACTGGCATTAATACAACAGTAGAATAGTCAGCCATTTAAAGACTGCCTGTTAACTTGATTAAACACTGTGTGTGACTTTGGTTAAACACTGCAAGTAAATTTGATTAAACAATTAGTGTGAATTTGATTGAACACTGTGTGTGGATTTGATTGAAACTGGGTGTGACTTTGGTTAAACACTGTATGTAAATTTGATTAAACCATGGGTGTGAATTTGATTGAAAACTGGTTGTGGCTTTGATTAAACACCGGATGTGAATTTGATTGAACACTGGATGTGACTTTTGTTAAACACTGTATGTAAATTTGATGAAACCATGGGTGTGAATTTGATTAAACACCGGATGTGAATTTGATTGAACACTGGATAAGACTTTTGTTAAACACTGTATGTAAATTTGATGAAACCATGGGTGTGAATTTGATTAAACACCGGATGTGAATTTGATTCCAGTTTGGTAGTGATCATCAAACAGACATCAAAGTAAATTTAAAATATTACAATGCATTTCTGTCAGTATATGTAGGGATTATAATTCATGGTACATTAACTCCTTACAAAATTCCATAATATCTAAAGGTTGATTTACCTGCTGTCTGTGGAATTCTCTGGCATGTTTCTGCTTCGCCATCTCCTGTTGATGTCTCTCTTGTTCACTACCCAGAATCAGATGTGGAGCCAATAACCTTCCGAAACTGGGTTCTGGTCGAGGGCCCAAAAACGGTTTTGTTTCATTGGGCATTTTTAACAATGGAATGCCAATAGATTGGTTCTGTTGATCTGGAGTTAGGTAACTCTCGAAGTATTGTGGAGGGGGTCCATATGGGGGATACTGTGAGGCTAAGTGAGGTAACTGTTCTCCAGGGAATTTGTTCACCCCTGGGAATAATCTAGATGGAACATGTGCTCCATGCACATTGAGCAGAGGAATGTTGATGTTTTCTCCTTGTTTATCTGCATACTCATCATCCTTTTCCTTCCATGCCTGGGAGGGAATCCTCGGAAGTCGTATTTGGTCTTCATTCATGTCCCTCTCTGCTGGAATACGTAAAAATTTTGGAGTGAAGTGAATGGGCTCATTACTATATTGCTGAGAATTCTGTACATTGATGTTTTCTTTTATTTCTTTGTTACCGCCAGGCCCTCCTAGTCTCAGTTCTGACTGGTCAAGGTTCTCTTTCCTTGAAGGTGACCTGCCTCCTGACCGCACCCTCGACTTATCAGTGTTGCCTTGTAAATCTTTTAACTCTGTCAGGGCTCCTCTGACTGATCCTTTCTTCCCTGACCTTGATCGGCTTGAATGATCAAGCTCCTCCATTCTCATGGTGCTGCGATCAAGGCTATTACCCCTCGACCCTCTTATTGGACTGGTGCCTCGGTTCTCTGTCATCCGCCTCTCCCCGCGGGATGGAGACTGGGACTGTGGTCTACGAGGATATCGCCGTGGGGGAGGGGTGTGGGAATAGTCCTGATCATCAAGTGCTCCCATCATAGCCAGCATGTTGGTGTGTTGGACCTACAAACATACAGGATAAATGAATACCATTTGCCTATTTCAAGTAAACTGTTCTTAAATAGCCATTCAGTTTTAAATAAATGGGCTTAATGTTGTTTACAGGGTTACACACATATTTGTTTTGTTTGGTAGCAGTCTGACTGGTTCTTACCTCCATTATTCGGCGCAGTTCAGACCTGACTATGCCCTGTAGCTGTGAGGCGAGGTCTCCACCTAAATCTCCCTGGTTACGTTCCCGAGATGACCTAGTCCTGGGAGAGCCAGTGCGTCGCATAGACCGTTGAGACTTTGGAGTGCTTGTGTGAGGAGATTGCTGACGCTGTCTGTCAGGGGATTGGAAATTGTGGATTCTATTCAAGTAGGACAGGTTGTAGTCAGGACTAGTGTGTCGAAGTGACCTTCGTGACCTTTGAGGACTCGTTCTAGGCCTGTAATGATATTTCATTTTTAAACAGATCAGAAACATTTTCCACAGTAAATCATGTCACAAACTCATCTTCAATGTAAAAAATGACAGATATTTACAAATATCATAGTATCAGTCTAACAGAACTTTTTCATACCATCTTCATAAAAACAAAGATTAGAGACCAAAAATTATGGAAATATTTTCCCTCTAATGATGGACAGACAATATTTACCCTCTAATGATGGACATACAAATATTTGCCCTCTAATGATGGACAGACAAACATTTACCCTCTAATGATGGACAGACAAATAGTTACCCTCTAATGATGGACAGACAATATTTACCCTCTAATGATGGACAGACAAATATTTACCTTCTACTGATGGACAGACAAATATTTACCCTCTAATGATGGACAGAAAATATTTACCCTCTAATGATGGACAGAAAATATTTACCCTCTAATGATGGACAGACAGATATTTACCCTCTAATGATGGACAGACAAATATTTACCCTCTAATGATGGACAGACAAATATTTACCTTCTAATGATGGACAGACAAATATTTACCCTTTAATGATGGACAGAAAATATTTACCCTCTAATGATGGACATACAAATATTTACCCTCTAATGATGGACAGAAAATATTTACCCTCTAATGATGGACAGACAAATATTTACCCTTTAATGATGGACAGACAAATATTTACCCTCTAATGATGGACAGACAAATATTTACCCTCTCATGCTGGACAGAAAATATTTACCCTCTAAAGATGGACAGAAAATGTTTATCCTCTTAATGATGGACAGACAAATATTTACTCTCTAATGATGGACAGACAAATATTTACCTTCTAATGATGGACAGACAAATATTTACCCTCTAATGATGGACAGACAAATATTTACCCTCTAATGATAGATAGACAAATATTTACCCTCTAATGATGGACAGACAAATATTTACCCTCTAATGATGGACAGAAAATATTTACCCTCTAATGATGGACAGACAAATATTTACCCTCTAATGATGGACAGACAAATATTTACCCTCTAATGATGGACAGACAAATATTTACCTTCTAATGATGGACAGACAAATATTTACCCTCTAATGATGGACATACAAATATTTACCCTCTAATGATGGACAGAAAATATTTACCCTCTAATGATGGACAGACAAATATTTACCCTCTAATGATGGACAGACAAATAGTTACCCTCTAATGATGGACAGACAAATATTTACCCTCTAATGATGGACAGACAAATATTTACCCTTTAATGATGGACAGAAAATATTTACCCTCTAATGATGGACATACAAATATTTACCCTCTAATGATAGATAGACAAATATTTACCCTCTAATGATGGACAGACAAATATTTACCCTCTAATGATGGACAGACAAATATTTACCCTCTAATGATGGATAGACAAATATTTACCCTCTAATGATGGACAGACAAATATTTACCCTCTAATGATAGATAGACAAATATTTCTAGCCTCTAATGATGGATAGACAAATATTTACTCTCTAATGATGGACAGACAAATATTTACCCTCTAATGATGGACAGACAAATATTTACCCTCTAATGATGGACAGACAAATATTTACCCTCTAATGATGGACAGACAAATATTTACCCTCTCATGATGGACAGACAAATATTTACCCTCTAACGATGGACAGACAAATATTTACCCTCTAATGATGGACAGACAAATATTTACCCTCTAATGATGGACAGAGTATGGCGCATTTCTGGTTCATATTCATCTGTGCCCAATGAACTCACTTCTAGGGAACTGCTCTCTTCTTTGGTGTCCCTGTAAAATGCAACATATGTCTTAGAGTTTACATGTTTTACATTTTATCTGATTACCATAAACAGAATTCATTTTCTTCTATCTCAACAATAGTTGAAATAGAACTTTCTCACACAGGACATTTGAAATAACAAAGAAAAAGAAATGAGAGGGAAAGACATTTACTGTTAACTCACCCATCTAAAACTCTCTCATAAGCTGTGTGTACTTCCTCTGTCTCAAGGTCATACTCATTTTCTGTGTGATGTGAGGAGAAACTCCTCATACTTGAAGACATACCAAGTTCCTGTCTGGTGGGTGACCTTTGACTTTTGTCCTTACTTAACCTCATTGACCCTGTTGATACCTCGACCTGTTTGACTTGTGTTTGTTGGATCAATGCTGCCTCAACATCTGTTCTGTTTGTCTTTATCGTGTCCTCTTCAATCACAGACAGGTTTTGTCCTTCAGAACTATGGCTTGCCTTTTTCTTTGAGGGAGTGTACTTGTTTTCAACCAACCATAGACCAAGTACAACAAGAGTGGGTGGAACGTTGATCTTCATAACTGGACGAAACTCCAAGTCTTTTTCCCTCTTCCAGTTTAGCCCAAGAGAATGATTCTTATTTCCCCAGTGAGAGAGCCAGTCTAACAGATTTTGCAGGTGGTGATACTTGGTACCAAAGTCCACATCAAGTAACAGCCCAGAGTCCTCCTGTGTAGTAGAATCCTTATACAAGGCGTCCTCAGACTGGGCAAATTTGGAGGCCAAGTCCGTCATATTTGCTCGTCCATGTGGTGAGGACTGCCGTCTGCTACTTGGAGGTCCGGATGAGTTATCTGCCCCTGTGCTATGTTCAACTGCACTGACACTTCTGTAAAAGTCGGGGTTGATCTTAGAGCCCTTAGACTGTAAAACTGACTCACTCTGTGTTCGTTTGACAGCTCTGTGAGTTGGTGTCATGGGAACTAAACATTGGCGACTGTGCATAGTTGTTCCCGACTTTTCATCCATGTCTCGAAACTGTCTTGCACAAACTCTTTCCGAGAAAGGCAATAATAACGGTAAAGACTTGTGCTGGTCAGTGTCTGTGTCCAGTATCTTTGTAAAGCAAATGTCGAAGAAATTGTCCAAAAATTCCAGGTATGACGTCTTAGTTTCGAAAGGTCGACATCCAATATGGAAACCATTCTTGTTTTTGTGGCCGTTACTTTTCAGACTGTCAGTTTTATGGATTTTGCCTGACCGGTCATATACAAACTCTTCAAACTTACCAAAGATTTTAGCTTTCTTTTTCATCACTTTCATAACAACTTCACACTGCTTGAAGAAATACACAGACAGAATTTTCCCCCTAGGTGACACTTGTAAGAATGTAACTGACTTTCTGCCCTCGTTTTCATCATCATTGTTATCAAGAGAAGCTTCAGGCCTCGCTGACTTTCCATCATCCTCAGGTTCTATAAAGACACCCTGCCACACAGCAAGCAACTTGTCCAATTTCTCCTGAACTTCAGCATCCAAATTATCAGGATCATAAAAGAACTCAGCTAATATGTCAGCTGTATCTTCATTTGGAGGAAGTTCTGAGAGTAGTGAGAGAATGATTTTGTACACAAATCCCTCGTCTGGTAGAAACCTGCTGAATGCGGCCATGTGGACAGCCCACTGTAGGCTACTGAAGCACTCCTTTACCCAGCTCTCACCTTCTTTAGATTCCCAACTCTCCTAAAACCAAATGTAGAACATTTTTCAACTGTCGTAATACAACAAAACATTATCATAAATATCTGTTTCAATTTAGTAGGGATTTGATCTCAGTCTTTTTTTCAGGCAATATCTTAAAGAGTTATAAATCATCTTATAATTCACAAAATTCAAATTTAAATTTGAAGGATAAATTCTGAAATAATCACTACAACAGGGGCAATGCAAAAATCATAATCTAAACTTTCAAAATATCAACCTTATCGTGGCACATGGTTTAAGATGGTCACACTACTAAAGCAAGGTAGCTTTCTACTGACTATTAAGTCACGTAATGGCTTTTTTAAGGTAATCTTAAGAATAATAAAAATTCTGAGTAGGACATCTCAATTGTCCAAACTAAAAAATCTCAATTTGTTTTAAATATTCCAATCAAAGTCTTGGAATCACAGAAACTTACTCTCATGTAGTCCTCGTATTTGACATCATTCATGCGCTCCTCTCGCTGTCGCAGTAGTTTCGACATTCTGTCCCGAGCATGGAGAAGCCACAGAATTGTACAGAAATCACGGAAACAGTTGACGACCTGACGTACCGACTTCTCCTTCTGCATCTTACTGAACGCTGACTTGTTTTGTTTGTATTGCTCTAAGACCTCAGGCAGTTCTATACAGGGCCCCTCAGTTGTTGCCTGTCAAAAAAATAAACATGTTACACATTCAGCACATAGTTTGTTTAAAATACCTACATCAATCCAAATCTTAACATACACAACCAAGTGAAAAAATTTCCTCATGTTCATACAATTGTCGATTATAAGTATATAATCGCAATGATCTACCAATTGATGCTGCTAAGCTCCCTATCATCAAAATTTAACCAATGATACACTTTCTATGCACAGCTGAGTCTAATTTTTGCCTTAATGCATTCTAATAATTTAAGAGTACAAGTATGATGAGTAGAGATATTATGAATGTAAACTCTGAACAACTAAGCCGTTTCTGTATGTACCAGTCAGCTGATGTGACCAGTATAGTGTATTTATCTTGAACTGTTGACCAGTGTTCTAAGGTTTTGAGAATTTCAGTATGTGCCAGTCAGCTGATGAGACCAGTATGGTGTACTTACCTTGAACTGTTGACCAGCGTTCTACGGTTTGAAGAATTTCAGTATGTACCAGTGAGCTGATGTCACAAACACAGAGTATTTACCTTGAATTGTTGAGCTTAAGTCTAGGCCTTTGAGAGTTCCTGTATGTACCAGTAAGCTGATGTGACCAACATATAGTATTTACCTTGAACTGTTGAGCTTTAGTCTGGGCCTTTGAGAGTTCCTGTATGTACCAGCGTGCAGCAGGAAGAGAGATATGGGAGGCCTCCATGATAACCATAATCAGCTGTACCAGTGATGAGATTTGAAACCGCAGCTTCCTCTCTCTCTTGGCTTCATGGGAACCAACAGTCTCCTAAGCATACATAGATACATATCAGAAACTAAAAAATATTTGTAAGACACATAAGCTCCTACTCCTTTGCAAGCCAGAATGTGATCAGTTGAAAAGCCAGATGTTATGATGAAGTGAACTAAACCAAATCAATTGAAATAATATCGAGATTGGATATTCATTTGGAACAGGATGTGATATGACCATGCAAGAGGACATGCACAAATAGGTAACACTATATGGTCCTCCTGTGAAATAGCATGGGCAACAAATTTTATAATTTTATAGAAAAAAACGTGAGTTCTCAGTTAAAATGAATTAATATTACACGTTCCTGTTAAAGAGTGTGTTCAAATCACAAAGAATTGAACAGTCATTACAATTACACTGAAGAAGAGTTGGTAAATTAGTATACGTCTGTTACCGTGTCAGCCTCCGAGGGCTGAGGACAATATACTGGAGGGGCTGGCAGGTAGAAGTCTTTGGGAACCAGTGGAGAGAGGTTGGAAACCACATGTTTGAGTCTGTCCACCAGACTTGACATCAGCCAGGGCACAGTTTCTACATCACTAATGATCCCAGCAGTCAGTATATCCTCCACCGTCCGCGACAGCTGCACCAGGTTGGTCTCGTTATCAATTGGGATAAAGTCTGCAACAGTATCAAAAAATACAATTGATTAGGTGTTTATATATACTCTGCTGTTCTTACTCTGATTAAGGAAAAAACGAAGGGGGACGGGGGGCAGGAGTCATAAAACTAAGAATCTGAAATAGCTTCTAAGAAGATTGGTCATCACTTTAAGAAAACATGAAGTGTGTAACTTGCTCCTTTACCTCGTTTTTCCTCCTGTTTGACAGTAGCTCCAGCTTTTCTTTTATCAAGGTGGATGAGGGCCTCAAGCTTCCCCTGGAGTATGGCAGTGGGACTTAGTTCTTCTGGTAGCATCAGGGGCCTCTTCTTCCTGGTTACCATATAAACATATATCTTAACAGAATTTTGTAGGTGGAACTTGTAAATACTTATCTATATATTCAGATACAAGTTTTGTATGGTTCACAGACTGACTGATCATTATAAGAAGCAATATCTCTTCAACAAGCATCACAAAGATTCCAGTAACCATTTGAATATCTGTTGATCATTCTTTAACAACATCTCTCTACTAATAAGATCCAGCTCAATTTCCTTACCAGAAGAATTACCTAGCTACAGATGACAGTTAAAAAAGTCTCTCTAATATTGTATATGACCATACATAATGTATGTATTAATGTGAAGATAAATCATTACCATTGGGAGTTTAAAGCAGTTCTCAAGTTTATATACAAAAACTAGAATTTTTAACCAAACCACATTCCACATACTTTTTGTAAAGTCTTGGAGCCACAATGTGATGGGCTGTACAGGCCACTGAGAGAAGGAAAGCTGCCTTCCAATCCCCCATCTTGTCAGCAAACCAGACAGACTCACAAACAAGGCCACTGAGTAGGAGGTACTCCACCACACGCTCTGTGGTCCACTGCTGACTCAGTCCTTCCTGTCTCACCAAGTTAGTGATATCCTCATGGTACTTGGGAAGGATTCTGCTGCCTTGGTAAGATAAAAAACATTTGAAAATCAGCTTCATTTGAAAAAATTATTAATTCTGATTTCAACTTCATTAAGTTGCCAGAAATTTGGTCTACAGTATTAAAAATTTTCAAATAAAATTCAATTAATTACAGTTTTATCCACTTTGATGTAGTTAGATAGTGATGTTTTCAGTACAGACAGACTCCACTGACTTGTACTGGCCCCAATGTGTATGACAGACAGGGACTGAGGGTTGTGTGGTCAGTACAGACAGGCTCCACTATACTTACTGATTTGTACTGGACCCATATGTATGACAGGCAGGGACTGATGGTTGTATGGTCAGTACAGATAGGCTCCACTATACTTACTGACTTTTACTGACCGCATGTGTATGACAGACAGGGACTGAGGGTTGTGTGGTCAGTACAGACAGGCTCCACTATACTTACTGACTTTTACTGGCTCCAAGTGTATGACAGACAGGGACTGAGGGTTGTATGATCAGTACAGACAGGCTCCACTATACTTACTGATTTGTACTGGTCCCATGTGTATGACAGGCAGGGACTGAGGGTTATGTGGAGGGAAGACATAGATGGTTTGGTTACTGAAGTAGGCCGCCATGAACCTGGCCATGGTCTGCACTAGCTGTCTGATGCAACGATTACGTATACAAGGCACCATCTGGTTTCCATTCTGTCAAAGAAATAAAACATCAGAGAAGATACACCACAAGCTCGCTCGGGAGTTTTGAAATTGTACTGAATGCAGATTATAATCATTTGAATTTGAAAAAAAAAATTGTTTCCCCAATTCATTTCCCCATCATACATTTCATCTATCAAAAAACTTTACATGTACAAGAAGACACACATATGTTTTCTACACAATAAAGGCACTGTTACATTACTTACTAAGGATTTTTTGAGAGAGTGGCTGACAATGGTCATCATGAGGGAGCGGTCATCCTGCTCAGAGACATAGGTACTAACTTTGGCCTGGATTACCAGACTGTCCACAAAGTCCAGACCTCTGGCTAGTTGTCCCTTAATGATATATGTATACAAAACAGAGTGCAGGATTCGACTCATCTTCTGGACATCCTCAGGGTGGTCTGCAAGGGGAAGTAACTCAGGACTATAACAAACTCTAATAACATTCACAGGTGTACATTACAGTTGAATAATATATAGAAAAATAAATTAACTTCAGACATTTTATTTGCACAGGAAAAGTTAGGAGTTTATAGGCTGGCTACAAGCTCCTTCTGACTACCACCAATGCCTTAAATGCCTTAAATGTTCCATCCTATGGAAAACTTGTCAGCTTACTTTCAGTTTCAAAATATCAAACATGGAAATATTTTTTGAACATGAAAACCACTGCTCTTATGCCAACAAGAATCTGATCAGGTGTAGAACTTGACATTATCTATGATAGTTTACACTACTGGGTAAATATGAACCAAATCTACTGAGAAAGTCTCAACATATGTCTTGAGGTGGAAACGGACTAGTACATATTTTATCATTATCATAACACTTTTCACACTAAAAATTTCTATTGCACTAAGATATGATTGCGTTAGTTGCAATTTGCATATGTTGTTCATATAGAAATTACTGCCAATTAGCAAATTAATCATAGCACTATTTGTTAAAAATTGATACTGTGCTCAAATTTTATTGAAACAAAAATAAGGATGTTTACACTAACATTATATCCTCCCCTACCTTCCCTACAAGTTAAATTATACAGTAGTAAACCTTACCTGACATCTTTGAAAGTTGTGTTATCCATGACTCTATAGCCATGGTGTGTTCACCATCCATACTCAGTCTATCACCTGTTAAGGAAGAGATGTTACATCAATTTCTAGGAATGTTCACTTGAAAGTTTTTTACAGATTAAAAAGCATATGTTCAATAAAAATAAATATATAGTTTGTATAAGCTGATGGTCTATGCTGCTCAGGGTTTAGCTTCACCCAGGTATATGTTATCATGCAATAACAAGCTTTTCCCCTGCTTTACTAGACAGTCTGTTTACAAAGTCGGAAATTTTAATTTCTGTATAAAGTGTTTTGATTTCGGTAGTGTCATGCTGAAACTAATTAAATGTGGGAAGATCTGGAGGTCTTCTGTTTATGACACCAAGAGAAGATTTCTAATTCACCTTGATCTTTAAGAAAAGAAAAAAAAATTGAATATTGTCCCATGACCATTTCAGACTAAGGGAAAAAACTTTTTAATTTACTTCAATTATACCTGGATTGGGAACTTTTGAAACTTAACTAATTTTTTTACTAACCATCAGAAATGGATATGAAACTTACACTTATTGCCTTGTGGGAGGTAAATTTTGAAATTGAACTGATTGACCATGTTGGGGAGTTAAGAAGCTTGTATGATTGACCCTCAGGGAATATAAAGGAAACATACCCTGACTGTTGTTTTGAAATTGAAGTGATTGAGCCATGGGAAGGGGAGTTATGAAGCTAGCCTGATTCGCCCATCGTGAATGGAAAACTTACCCTTATTGATCCTTGGGGAAGGGAGTTTTGAAACTCCTCCATCCACTTGCTGAATAGTCTGTTGAATGGTGTACATTAGTCCACCAAGCTGCTCTGCCTGTTTCTGCTGTCCATCCATACCCTGAAGCTGTGTGTGGTGCTGTACCATAGACTTATATAGCAGCTTCCAGCTTGCACACAACCTGTATGTCAAATAGTTTATATACTATTCATACTATGAACACTCTATATATTTTGTCATTTTTCTATGTACCACTCTGTGATATATCTATTTAAAAAAATATTTGTGCAAAAAGTCCAATAACATTTGTCTTTATAATCCTAATTAAGACAGACTTGGGTGCAACTTAAGGGGAAAAGCTACATACATATTGTGCTATGTAGTAAATCCTCAAATACAATACACTTAACATTTCAAGGCATAAATAAGATATTTCAATGCATTTTTTCATTTATACTTGCCATATACACTTTTGTTCTTAAAAGGAAATTTAAAGTCCTGAACATTCAAAATGGTTTCAAGACTGAATAGTAATTGTGATTTGAAGCTTTTGAACTTAACACACACATTGTATTAATTAGAGTCTAAAATCTGATTATCTTTTTACCTTTAAACATTTTGTGTTCATGTCTCAGAATGATTTATGGATTTGACAGAGAAAGAATATACACTCCAATATAAGCACTCTCAGGGATTTCAGAAACATATCTTGATTGTTCAGAAATTTGTAACAACTTCTTTTGCATTTTATTGAAAGCTTGTTTCCCTATACATGTTTTTAGCTGGACACTAGTACAATTGTACAAATGTAGAAAGAGAAAGTGTCAATCTTTATACGTAACATATATATACATAGATGAAGTACCGGAAGTCAAAATCAAAAGGGCATTGAGAATGAAAATAACATATAATATTAAGTCAAACCTATCCCGTTTCTTCAGTTTGGTAATTCTAAGCAAATTGCAAAAATATGCTAAAATTCAAGTAAATACTGTAAATCATTTAGATACCATGAAAATTTTAATGCATGAACTTAACTCTTCTAGCAAATTTGAGAATACATGATCCAGAAATGACTTTAAATTTGTTAATGATGGGCTATTAGATATGAACTCTGATATCATTAACAGAATCAGCATGGATGTCATCAACAATTATTACTGTGCCATAGAATTTTTTTACAGTACAAAGTCCAGATTTCTCAATTTTTTATTGCCAGCATCCTTCATTACTAAACTTGGTATAACTACCACTTTGATCATCTCACATCCTTACCAACTAAACATGATACACCCCAATCACATGGCATCCTTACCAACTAAACATGATACACCCCAATCACATGGCATCCTTACCAACTAAACATGATACACCCCAATCACCTGGCATCCTTACCAACTAAACATGATACACCCCAATCACCTGGCATCCTTACCAACTAAACATGATACACCCCAATCACCAGGCATCCTTACCAACTAAACATGATACACCCCAATCACCAGGCATCCTTACCAACTAAACATGATACACCCCAATCACCTGGCATCCTTACCAACTAAACATGATACACCCAATCACCAGGCCTCCTTACCAACTAAACATGATACACCCAATCACCTGGCATCCTTACCACTAAACATGATACACCCCAATCACCTGGCATCCTTACCAACTAAACATGATACATCCCAATCACCAGGCATCCTTACCAACTAAACATGATACACCCCAATCACCAGGCATCCTTACCAACTAAACATGATACACCCCAATCACCAGGCATCCTTACCAACTAAACATGATACACCCAATCACCAGGCCTCCTTACCAACTAAACATGATACACCCCAATTACCTGGCATCCTTACCAACTAAACATGATACACCCCAATCACATGGCATCCTTACCAACTAAACATGATACACCCCAATCACCTGGCATCCTTACCAACTAAACATGATACACCCCAATCACCTGGCATCCTTACCAACTAAACATGATACACCCCAATCACCAGGCATCCTTACCAACTAAACATGATACACCCCAATCACCAGGCATCCTTACCAACTAAACATGATACACCCCAATCACCTGGCATCCTTACCAACTAAACATGATACACCCAATCACCAGGCCTCCTTACCAACTAAACATGATACACCCCAATCACCTCGCATCCTTACCAACTAAACATGATACACCCCAATCACCTCGCATCCTTACCAACTAAATGTATTATACCTTCATCAACTTATTGAGGTACACCTGTTTTCTCTATGAAATCAACAGCGGTAGTGACAGCATCAATAGAAAGATACTGCAATAACTGATTACATCAATATATAAATTTTAAATAAACACTTAAACTTTACCATGCCTTACCTGTATTTGATGCTAGTTTCCTACATACTATATAAGTAAATAGCTGATGTACCAGTATACTTATTTAGCTACACCATCTTACATAGCTGCAGTAATATACTCTTACTTCTACATTATAGAGACTCAAAATTTAATCAAAGGTTCTAAATAGATGAGACTGATTTATTTCTAACTGCATATATCAGTTGTCTGTTTACAGTTACAGATAAGAAAACTAATATAAGTACTCTGGTATTATAGAATAACATGTGAAATGAAAGTCCAGGTTTACACGCTGATGGTGTAAACATCAGCAAACCTGGAATGGTATGTCAGAATTATAAAACTTATCAACAATGAAATGATGTAACACATGTGTTATTGATGGTATGAAATGTATAGTGGTGTGTTATATGGTGTGCAAGTATTATCAATGATGTATGTGTGTTAATGTGTTATCAAAGGAGAGTGTGTATGTGTTATGAATTGTATCATTGTGTGTTTTATGACACAGTTGTGTTAACAACACTGTGGTATATGGGTAGCTAACGTATCATACTGTGTGTAATCAATGGATTATTGTGTGCATTGGTTGTTATAGACACCAGTGATAATTCGCACACAAGCAGTAAAATCAATGTTGGTGTCAAACAATCACAACTGATATCATGTTTCTAGATTCAATGAATGCCTTCTACCTGTTAAAGATCCAAAACACACACAGGGTGTCAGAGATAACTTACACTAAAAAGATGTATGTAAATTTGAATAAATTTTCTTTGATGTTCAACAATCTTTAACAGTTTTGTGTTCGATTTCAATAATCTTCAATACTGTAAATAATATAAAATAAAATAATATAAATACAAGATAATACTAGCAATAACTTTCAACAAATTTCACAGAAATCATCAAGTTTTGACAACATAATGTATGATTTCTGTTGTTTTAAACTCCTTATAATTCTAAAGTCGTGATAAAACAAAACTAAAATCAATTCAAAAAAAGAAAAGAGGATTGATCATGGTAAATCAATACGTTCAACACAGATTCATGGCCTAAAGTTTATCCTTATGTAGGTAATTAAGGAAGGTAATAACAGAAAGTGGTAAGGAAATTGAGTGCAATTATTTTCAGCATTACAGTGGTTGAAAAACGGGAAAAAAACACACAAATTTAAATTAGATCACCAAATGCCCTATTCCCATTTCACATCAGATGTATAATTCTTTATGATGTGTATTAAATTCAAGGTTTTGAAGAACATAGTGAGACTGTTAACATCAAAACACAATCAAAACATTACGCATATGCACAGATGCATATAACACACCGGTATTAATGGCAGTTGTCACTAATGACTCAACACAGGCATGTTCAAAAAACAAAAAACAGAGAAAGGTCACAACTACACAGATATTCTTTAAAGTTTCCTTCACAGGAACAATAATCACCCTTGGGAAAGTTCACTGAATATGGAGGCAGCATATACATAATTACTGGAAAAATAACAAATAACAGCGATTAAAACTGATCCAATTTGTTTCCAAAAAATTTACATATAATTTTAATGATTTTAATTTTAAAAGTTGGGTTGAAAATAGGAAGAATCCATAAACTTCTAGTTAAAGAGTGGATATAATATAAGTTTTACATAAAAATATCACAGATTAAAAATCGACATTAAAAATCGAGTCCTGTACTCAAAAAAATTTTGACAGAATTCATAAAATTTCTGAAAATATTGTCAGACCCATTGTTTTCAGAAATAAAGATGAAAAGGACTTAGGAAAACAAATCTTACTCACTGTATTCTGAGGATTAGTTTAAGTATACTTTCACCAAGCATAATTCAATATTATCTACTATCTAATATTTTTATATATAGATGTACACTATATCATAGAAGTTAATTATCTCAAATTTATGCTAAATGAATTAAAAAAGTAACCAGTTATACCAGCTAGCTCTGTAACTACAAGGGTAGGACATGTTACCTTCTGCTGGGGAGTTGTGACTGCTGGTCAAGAACCACACCCCTAGTCCTTTCTTGTTGAATCTTAGTTTGGATCTCCTTGGAAGCTGAGCGCGGGGATAGTTGTGACTTCACCAAGATGGCAGGTTCATATGTGTGTTTTTGTTCATTCCTTGACTCTGGTGGCAGACCACTGTACACAACATCCTTTGGCACCCAAACATAGACACGGTTCAGAATTGTCTCAGAAAACTTCATCAGGGCATAACATCCAGACAAAGTTTTTAATCGTGGATCTGTTTTCTGTAGTTCAGAACTGTTCAACACCAGGTTTAGCGTGTGGTGACTAAATCGGAGTGTAACTGGCATCAAATGTTGGTTGAGGATGTCAAAGCGAAGCAGTTCCATACACTTCCTGTACATATTGATGAGCGTGGAGAGGCGTGGATTCTGGGCTGATGGAGAAACCTTACGATACTCCATTAAAACCTTGTCCACACCTGGACATTCTAACAGCACTGCAAACAGTTTTATGAGGTTTTTACAAATGATTTTTGATACACTTTCGGCATCTACTGTCCATGGTTCATGATAAGACACCGCCAGCTTCCAGGCACTAAATAGACAACTTTCAGCAATATCTAGTTGTTTGGACATTGTGCTGAGTTGGTCCAGTCCAGACAAGTCTGTTGGATCTATCACAGTTAGCTCAGTCTCCGCAAATGCAATCTTTCCTGCTGTAAGTCCCTGAAACATATCCTGCTGCTCATCCAAGAAACTTGTCTCACTCTCTTGTGTTGTGTTTAGGTTTCCATCCGGCACTTCAAATTGGATCTTTTTTCTATCTCTCACTGACCTAGCAGATTTCTCCTCTGTAATCAGAGAAAACATTACAAATTAATCACGTGAACCGTAATATCCCTGTACAACTTTATTCATATGAAGTGTATGTTCAAAATTACTGAATTTTTAACATGCATTAAGTAAATTTTTTAATTGATCAGAAAAAATGACAAACACACTCTGCTGAATATTTTTCTATATAAACCCATCATGATAAATATAATTCTATCCGAGTGAATACAATTTCTTTCCAAAACTGTTATCTCTGAAACATGATGTGCATTCAAATGATCTGAAGTATCACAGTTATTAGATTTATGAATCTTAAGCCATGGTCTACAATAGGATGCCAAAGCGAACATGTACCTCTAGAGGATGGCATTCCATAGGCATCTGCTAGTGTCAAGGCTAGGTTCTCCTGGTTAGCCATATCCTTTAAATGTTTGGACGAGAACAGGACGAAATCTCTCATCAAAGTCAGACAAGTCATGTCCATCGGCAACTGAGCGATGGTTACCATGAAGCCATCAGAGAAAAGGATTATAGGAAGACTGGGATGTGAGGAAACAGAAAATCGCTGTCTCATTGGATCAGTGTTGGTGTTCGGCTGGTGGATGGGTGAAGACTGCGGATCATCAATCTTACTGTAACAGTAAGATTAATATCAGATTCTACTTTGTTCATATTTGAATGTAACAGTATTGTTAACATTAGGTTCTATTCCGTTTATGTTTAGCTGATGTGAGAGTAGAGATTTTGGATCATAAATTCTATTCTAACAATATCAAAACATGTACTTCCTCACTCCCTTCCAATACAGCACTCTGAGTGCTTTACTTAAAAGTTCTGGAAGCATTCACATTTTACATCACTGTTAAATGACATTTTAGTGGCTTATTAATTACATCATCCTCATTATGATCCAGATGTTATCAGTCATCATTCATGAAGATTTTATCTTCATTAACACTGGATTCCTGCTTTAAGACAATATCATCTTTATCTAACTCTTCATAGCTTAAGATAAATCACTCTTCTTACAGCACATTCTCAAAGATTTGAAAATACTACAATTAAATATCAGACAATTAAAGGCTACTGAACTTTTTCTGCCTGCTATCTACAGGATACTAATACCCCATGTGTACTCTGATCACCAACTCTCACAACAAAATGTCATCATAATTATATTGACATACCTGATATATTGACATGGATGAAGAGGCAGGAAGTATGCAGGACCTAATTCTATGGACTGTCCAAGAGTCCTTAGGTACACTGGCTCGCCCAGTCGACTGAGGAGGCACACTGCACCACTGTTCATCATACAGGCCACAAACAAATCGTCACATGTCCATGTCATCTCATTCAGCCAGTACATACTGCAATCAGGAACTCTTAGATATCAACCCTTAGATCACACAACTAATCTAATATGTCATAGATTTTGTGTGAAAACACAATATGTGACATCATAAATGAATATTGTCACACAGTTTTGCTGATAGTGAAATACATACACACAAAACACATGTGTCATATAAGGAAATGAAATACATCGTTGGTGGTACATTCTGATCCCATCACAACAGGAACATTCATCAAAATCACATGGTCGCTCAGGTTACGACTTTTGATGATCAAACTGTAGGATATATTTATCAAATATCGTAATTAAATTTGATCCCATCGACATGAGAAGAAAGTTAAAAACCTGACATCTTACCTGCCCATCTTTGAATAGCGATCTCTGACCCCACAACCCTTCATCTCGGACACCAAGACAGTGTCTGTAAGAGGGGAAACAAATAACATGCTGCTGTGGCCAGGTGTGTTCTGATTAGCTGCTACAGCTACTACCTGACCATTGTTAGCATAGCAATTCACATAAGCTCCTTTAGACCGGATAGGCTCATATGAGGGATGGATGTGTTTGAAAGGATACTGTATCACTGTCCACT
The DNA here is from genome assembly GCF_031769215.1 of Ylistrum balloti. Classification (NCBI taxonomy): domain Eukaryota; kingdom Metazoa; phylum Mollusca; class Bivalvia; order Pectinida; family Pectinidae; genus Ylistrum; species Ylistrum balloti. The sequence continues at coordinate 367,633 of NW_026782195.1, forward strand.
CCACCTGGAATGGTGCTGACCTGTTATAAAAGAAAACGGTTTAATGTACCAAAGGAATCACCGTACATCCTCCTTGTTTATCATATCCAATACTTCAACATTATATCTGATACATATCAGTTCAAAACATATAATACATCATAAGGAATTCTCTTTGTAAAAAAATGTTCAAATATGTGTTTCGACATCAAATATGTCAATCAGAATAAATCTGTTGTCACTATCAGGAGAAGATAACCGCCCCTTCTTCAGTGACTTACTTGCTGGAGTAGAATTCAGCAGCTGTACCAAACCGTAGCAAGAGGGAAATAATACACAGGCTTTGTTCTTTATTATAAACCACCGACATCTGACAGCAGTGCCCCAAGCTCTGTAAACAAATCCAAAGGGTCTAACCTTTAGTGCATTGCACAGAGTTTCAGTAAAATATCTTGGTACATTAGTTCCAACTGTAAATGTTGTTAAAGGGCTATATAAAAATTCAAAGGTTTTCTGTAATTTTGATTTAAGATATAGGCTCCACTAGTATAATTCCTCAAAATCTACCAGTGAGCTGGTAGGCTAAAAAAATCTGAAAGATTTTAGATTGATTTTCTATGATAAGAGTTCATAAGAAGCTTACTGTGAAGGACCAAGCCATTTACCTCATGGTGAAAAAACACAGCATCAATAGAAAACTCAGCACATTCTTGACAAGATTGCGGAATGTCAATATTATTTGGAATTGCAACTTTGCTCCATGACCCCTGCACTTCAGGAAGTTTGGACTCCAAGATGTCTTCACTCTGTTCTGTCCTCCAGACAAAGAGATTTTGTGTTCCAATGACCAGGAGAAAATACTGACAGTCAACAGAGGCAAACAGCTTACATGGCTCTGTAAGGAAAGGTGTTACAATTATTTTTAAACAATCTCAGATTATCTCCCCTTATGGAAAATGCTCCACTTTGTTTTCCGAGTTTTATAAGTATTGTTTCTCATGTCTCAAATTATCATTTATCTATGTTATATATTTACATTTAAATAATATGAATTATTACCAATTAACAGATACTTATTAGCAAATCAGATATGTAGTTAGCCTAGTGTCTGCTTAAATTTTGAAGTCTTCTTGATTTTTAACACCTGGTAATACTTATGTACTAGGTATTTAAATTCCTTCAAAACAAACATATACATGTACTTTGGCTTTATACATGACTTCTTTTTATGTGCAGCAATCTGGACTCTAAATTTCTGCTAGTTGTCGGGAAAGCAAACAAGAACAGGAAATCCAGTTTGATCTTAATCGCTTTGTGTTGAATTAATGTAGAATCCCACACTTACAGTACATCATGAGCAAATTAATGTATTTTTTAAAGGAAATGTATATTAACTTTATTAACTTGTGCACTGAAAATTGATTTACCTTCGTGAAGTTCCTCTGATGAAACTATTCCAGCAAGGCCACGGATGGTCTTGAGTATGTCTCTGTCCTTATGCCAGAAGAATATGTCACCATGGTGAGTCAATCCAATCAAATATGCACCTGCATAAAATCATATATTTTCAATATTACACAAAGTGAGCTAAACCTTTTTACCACAATTTGTAAATATTTGATAAAGTCAATTTTAGAGATAAAGATTTATTTATCAAAACAGGTCAGAACATAGTTTTTCAAACTTTATATACCATAGTTTGAAGTATATGTATTTTTCAGAAAGGTTGCAGCTTATTGTCTCACCAAATTAGTATAACTCTTCATTTGTTAGTTGAGAGAATACATGACCAATTAGAAAGCGTTCTAAGGAGAATTAAACTAAATTTTGTAACTTATCTTTCTTGTAAGAATGCTTGGAATTAAAATAAAATTCAGTTATGAATGGGGCTAACTACGAGCAAAAAAAAACCAAAGCAGTTCCTTGAAAGCCCCTGTATCAGAATATTTTTCCTAATTCCTTTCTCACCATTTAAAGGTTTAATATGCCCAATTTTTTTTTCTGAAGTTGAAATATTTTAAAATCATTCATCAAACAACACTTACCATCTCTGGTTGTCCCAACACATTTTGTGCTGTCTACCAATGTAGTCAATCTTGGTATTTTCTTCTTCGTTTTTCCTGATGGAACATAAAGTACACTGGTTCTGTGGAATTCATTGTCTATCATAAACAAACTCTCACGCTCCTGAAGGAAAAGAGGAACAATAATTTACTTCTAAGAGATGAATGAATGCTGGAAAAAATTAATCAAATAAAACAAAATACTTCAATTCAGATGCTGCATGATAACAAATCTGGATATCCAATCTAATTATAGTAACACTTGGACAGTATAAATTTCAACATGGATAAGATAAAAATATGAGAATGAAGTACAAGTATATGTAGCATTAATTGATTTGTCCAATATCAAACTATGCCTTCCCAAATTTCATCTCTCCAAAATTTCTAAGATCATATGAGAATATTTTTTGTATACTTTAGGCCTAAAGACTACATACACTAACACTGATGAAAGAAGCTCACCTGTCCAAGCCACTGTATTTTAGGCCATGGCTTATTGCGCTTTATGCTACTTGAGGCTAATATCTCAAGCTTGATATCCATCTTCCTTTTTGTTTGCTAAGGAAAAGGTATCCTGGAAGCAAAAAATATACAGCAAAATAAATTTAGTGAACAGTACCTGCCTCAACAGATTTTTTACAGGAAATATTTTTGTGGTATTTCAAAGGTACAAAATAGATATTCTGGATAGATACCACAGAGCTCTTTATACAGGCATGTTATACCGGTATGTGTCTTGTATACACAGAATATTTACTCATGTGAGAAATGTTTAACTTTGTATAGTCATGGACAGTTCTGACAAAATATAACAGAAATTTAGATTTAAAATAAGTGATTCTCATTGATCAACTCATGTAAGGTAGGTGTTATGTCATCACCACTTTATCTCATCAACACCCCTAAAGTTAGTGACACCAGTGTCCATGAATTCCACATATTTTCAAATAGTACATACACTAGGCATTCTGTCCATTTAATGTCTTTAACATTTGATCTTCCTCTTAAGTTAATCATGGTCATCAATAAAAATAATTACGGTAACCATGCAGTGTGCTACCATGTCATACACTTATTATGTAGTGGTGATTTTTTTACATTAAGAGTTCCATTTTGGAAGAAGATAAAATGGGACGTTTGTGTTGCTTTGGTTTTATTAAATTCGTTTGGTACTTTGTTATGGCTGATTACAATGAGTAGATTTAGAAGGTTCCTGAGCAGGAGCAAGAAGAAATTCAAAACTTCAAGAAACTGATTAATTCTGTAACCATTGGAATCGCTGAAGACCACCTCCCTTTGGTAGAACCATTATGTCTAGATCCTAAAATATCATAAATAGATCTGTTGGCACTGGGAGTACTAAAAATAGCTGCACTAGCTAGCTTATGTTCATGAGTTATTGATGGATATCTTTACATCAGCCATAACGTTTCAAATATTCGTTTCTGCTCGAAATGCAGACGCATCCTGTCATCTATTTACACACACGAAGTACACAATATATTATGTAGCAATATAGGCCCGCTGTTTTCTTGCGTATTATTCGTTTGACAGATCACATATGTAATCGGATCAGAGATAGATTGAGCGATTGTTCTTGTTCTACGGTCATTTCCATCTCTCGCAAAGTAATTGTACAAGTTTATTTCTATATGAAATGAAAATGACTTGGAAATAGTAAATGAAATAGCGCATTACTCACAAATCCGAATGTTTTTCTTTCACATCGTGTCGATTCTTGTTCTAAACGGCCGCCATAACACAAACACTGAGGAGAACTACAACAAGGGGAGTAACTCATGGTTAAAAGATATCATAATTAACATGTACTAAAGGAAGGAAAGTGGGTATTTAAAAAACGTAATTAAAACCGAAAACATATTAATAGAACAGTTGAAAATAGAATTCCATCAAAACATATTTTTGTTACTCAAATTGATAAAATCATTAGACAAATGTTAAACAATAATATATGAAATCTTGTATTTCTTTCACCTTCCTATCCCTCTCTCATATATATACTGATATTCCTGCATATTCGGGATATATCAGAACCTCATTTAAACATATTTTATTATCAGCAGAAATAAATGGATCAGAGACAAGTTCTAACAACTTAAAAACTATTCTCCATTAATGAAATTACAAATAATTAATATACTGCATATATGTAATTCGTAGACGTACAATTGTAGGTTTCATTTTTGTCAAAAGGAGGAAAAGATAAGAAGACAGGATAGAAAGAATAGAATAAAAAAAGAGATAATATAGATTTTGAATATATCTCACAATATTACAATTAGTTTCATATGAGTAAACATCACTGTCGCCCCATAAGATAGTTTTTTTTATTAAAATTCACGTGTAAATCATACAAAGTATTAAAAAAAATGCATATAAAATTAAGGAAATAGTGACTTGCGTCTTCAATGCCATCACCACACGGACAATATCAGTACCTGTCAAAGCTTATCTTGCAAAAGACAACATTATCTAAATATTTCCGACTGGTGATGATATTAAGGCAGACATAGTAGACGGAACTAACATCGACTTTTTTTGTTTTTTTTTTGTTTCGATGACTTGATGATAATTACGAAAATAACCGAAGATAAAACTGTTATTTTTCCACATGGAAACAGGGATCAACATATTGACTTCCTGAATGGAGGTATCTTGCGCCAGTTTCATTAATTTCCTCTACCGAAGGATTTTTTTTAGCCGATTGCCCATAAGAAAGTATCACATCAGTTCAGAAGAATTCCTTTGAGTTAGGCTTTTCTCTTACTTACGTGATGTGAGGTAAGATTTTATTCAATGGGTGAATCGGATCACAATTTCATCTATATCTCGATATTGATTACGTTACAATGCTCATTTTGCGAAACACCTCAGTCCATGATAAAAATAACCTCCTATTATGAACCAAAGTTCTCGTGAACCGCTCCTCGATTGGCAGTTACTGGTCATTTCGGTCGGTCAGCAGACGAGATAAATTATTGTTGCTTGTCATCTTTAAGCCTTTTAATAAGCGATTCGGTAGACAGTGATAATTCTAGATCATCAAATTAAGTACACATATTCTGTTGTCAAAAAGACAAATGAACCAATGACAAGCCCGCGTGGACAGTTCTCTATATCATATTATATATATTTCATTTACAGTAAGTGACTTACAAATATTGTATAAGCATACAGTTATGGATTTGTTTAAAAGTTGTGATCTGGCAGATGTATTTTCGTTAATCGATTTATCAAAAGAAGGATAATGTGGGGTGATAGAACGTTGGAGGGAAAAAGAAGCAGAGAGTTAACAGACACAACATCAAATTAGTGAAGCCGGGACACTGTAGAAGATCCATCTACAGTTCCGTGACGGATGATGATGATGGTGGTAGTGGTGGTGGTGGTGATGATGATGATTATGATGATGGTGATGATGATGATGAGGAGGAGGTGGATGAAGTCTAGTGTTATAATCGTGTCATTTGGGTACATTTTAAACATTTTTTCTCTTCTTGTGTCATGTTTCCGTAATGGAAACAATATATATTCCGTTGTTTAACTTTACAAAAAAAAGTTATTAAAAATAATTTGTAGTTGCTTTAATAGTGTAACGTGTAGACAAAAAAAATCGAATATCACGCGTAGACGTAAAGGATGTTTTGGGCCATTCACTCTGTATAAAATTATGTAATGAAACCTAAAGATCGGTACACTTGTCTTTCATGTTAATTTTATATCCAAACTCTATCCTGATGCTTTCTTTTAAATCATGAGTACTTATAATCATAATTATAATGATCGTTTATCAAATTAGCATGACATTTTTAAAAGCGACATCTTTATGAGCGGGTCATGTGATCTAATTAGCGACCTGTACTCCTATTTGGTACTGACAGGTAGGTGCTCGGTCAGGTAGAGGTCACCAGGTAAGCTGAATGCCATGGCAAGTTTATGATATCACATGCCCTCGGAATAGCCAATCACAGTCATTGTTGACTACTCGAGAACTATTTATATTTTGAACACATGTCTTGCGTCAATGACCAGAAAAAGTGATAATTTCAAAGTGTCAGCATACAAGATCAACGTACTTTATTGTGGCGTTACTCTGGATCTACAATACCATGGAGTTTAAAAACAACATGTTTGTGTAAGTATACATATGTTATTTACTTACTGGAAATATCAGCATCGCAACAACATATATACTATATTTGTTTATCGAAAACAACTTCAAACCTCAAAATTTAAGGAATTTGAAATCGTCGCCGATACTGATACCGACACATAACGATTCCTAGTTTGTTACTATGTTGTCCGCTTCTCTTATTTCAGCATGTATAAATTACAGGTATTGTCTTGTAATTTAGATGACAAATTAATTCATGGTCAGTTTACTTTATGAACAATGATGCATATTTTTTTTTATTTATGAGTGATTATTGTAATTCAACATACAATATGATGTACCATCTCAGCGTATACTTAACCAGTGATATATGTTTTCGTGATAAAACCATCAAAATATTATTGACAGGATATCATTACATTACTAACTAGACATCATTACATTACTTACTAGATATCTGTTTAAGGTACTAACTGCAAGAATTTGTAAGCATTATATATATATATATATAAATATATATAAACTGTGAAGTATGTGAGCAGAAGAACCTTATAACCATAATAATATTTGACCTGACTGCATTGCGCGAGGAAAATCGATATAAAATTACTTCACCGGTGATAATTGGAACTTGTAAAAAATATCTGTTGGTTTCTGTTTACAAACATATCAAAAAAACCTTGTCTTTTTAACAGTCTACATAGATGTATTGTTTGCTTTTTAACCTCTAATTATACGTAATTGTTATTACAGGTGTCTCCAAGTTATCGTTGTAATTAGCTCAGTAGCCATTGGAGTATCAGGTGAGTGGACGTACCTATTGTTGGATTTATTCAGGGTTTGGGTACTCTTAACGCCTTGTAATAAAAAAAAAGTCTTATAGTTCCCCTAAAACACACTCTACAGTCATCAATAATATATACATATGTACACAGATCCTTTACATCTCTTGTAGATTTGTTTGTATAAGATAACGTGTGTAAAAATAAGGAGGGGACCTGCCGTGAGAAATGTATTATAGATCCACGTGGAGTTGTTTTGACTCGCAACGGGCGTCAGGACTCCCTATTTGTCCAGCCCCTAAAAAGTGGCTAATTGACAAGTCCTCAAAGGGGACAATTGAGTGATTAGTTGAAGTTGTTTTGTAAATCCAGTTTCACTCGTTATTGGCTTAGCGGCTTTGTCCAGGGGTTTATTTCCAAGTACTTTGTATTAAGTTATGGTCAACACTGATTTAAATGTTATCCTCCGCAAATAATGTTTTGACAAGTGGTTGTTAAATTTAATTCAGTTTGTTTTATGTCTTGACTTTTCAACGAAGCAGTGTGTATGAATAAAAATTCACACAGATTATTACTCGGTTTGCTATCGAGAAGACTATTGCTTGTAGTCTAAACTTTATAATCTAAGCGAAGTTTTCCAGTTAACGAATGGGAGGTTTTTAAATGTTAGTAACATACCGTGGATATTTGAAAGGTGTGTAAGTGAGTGAAGAGCTGACGGTCGATAACTTAACAGAATAATTCCATATCTCAAGGGTTATCAAAGAATGCGAGAGCGTCCCTATTCTCCAGAGTTTGTCTCCCGTTTGCGACAGTAAAGCAATTGGAAGCAATTGGCGTGTCTCGGCCGCGAGAACACTGATAACGTCTCTCCAATTTCGTTGAGATGTTGATAACAGCCCTGCCTTTGCTTTGTCCGGCCGCGATCTGTAAACACAAAACACATTAATATCGGTGTGTGTCAATGACTTTGGCATGGCTGCATATCTCAACTTCAATATAAAATACCATTTTCTTCAATTAACTAATCTTAATGTTAAGCGTGTATATAGTAATAGGCTTGTAGAATGCTGTAGGGAAAATATATATCGATTTTACCAACAGCTCTCATTAGCCTTGAACTAAAGATATCTTTATGAATGATGTCTTTTTAGCCACCTTTGTGAATGTTGTTGTCTTTGTAGCCAGCAAACCTTTTGTCTCAACGTTGTCATTTGGAGTTTACTTTGTAACATCGGTTCATGGCGCGTCTTCCATGGACTCTCACGGTTAACAGAATCCAAACAGCATGTTACAGGCATCTATTGTTAACAAATGGTTGGTTCATACACGATATGAATTAATCTAACTATGTGGTTAAACATCTTTTATTTAAATTGAAGTCTCTGAAATTGCCCTATGTTAAATACTGATACTAAACGCAACCTCTGTCAATGGTAACATATGGCCCTGTATACAAACACCATTAAAGCTCATGTTTCTACCATTAAAACGATCCTATTTGACTTTAAAACATTTAACTGAATTAGATGGAGATTTTTTTTGTATTCTATTTACAGGAGAGCAGAAAACTAAAATCAAAATGAAAGCAATACATGAACGAACGAAGCATCTCAACGAAGTAGACCAGCCTCGGTTCCGACAAAACGACATAGAGGCCCATCACTCCGTGACCAAAAATGGTGCGTAAAAAACTCTGCTGACAATTATGTGTTTAGTAATTAGACTTGTCAGAATTTCATTCAATCTGCGAAGTTGTATCATTCACATTTTAGAGGGATGTGGTGAGGGGTTGGGGGGGGGGGGGCAGGTTTAAATATAATCCTTGTACATATTTGGTAGTGCGACGAATCCTAACACTAGGAGCTAGCGTAACGCTTTATTAACAAAATTACTTCTTTTTTTCAATTTTCACAATCCAAGTTCAGCCAAAAGGAGAAATAAATCATTTTAGAAATTCATCTATTATGACAGTAATTGATATTATTTGGCAACGGATTTATCAAAGCGTGAAAGCCAAGTTTACAAACACTCGCGTTAAGTACAGACATTAATGTAAGCTGTTGAGTCCACATAATCCACTTAACGATCACAACATCAAAGCCTGACTGGTCCAGGTAATCGGCAGCTAGGCCAGGGATTTATCATCTAAACCTAGTCCCATTCCTCCGTCGTCTGGAGAGACAGACATGGACGCGGGGAACATGGAAAGATCGACATGGACAGACACGAGATACCGGGAATTGATAGGCATGCATTTCAAGCAGGCAACGGAAGTTTGTTTTCAAAAAAAAGTTCGTGTTAGTTATCTGTCTTAATCATTTGCTGTTGCTGTCTCAAAGAAAATGCTATTTTTACTATGGAAAATTTAAACAAGAACACGATTTATTTAAACTAGGCTACAGAAAAGTGATGTGTCCAATTGAACGCATTGGTAACATGGCAAAGATAGTCTTATTACACACAATAAAACACATAGATTATCCTAAAATGAGGTCATCGTCCGAACCAGTGGACTTATTCGCCGTTAAAATTGTCAAAACCTAAAGACCTTAAAACTACCATTAAAACCCATTTAATGTTTTCACCGTTCGAACTGTCCAAACCAATGTCCATTTTCACCATTAAAACATTCCGGATAATTGAATCGGTTTTCATCATTGAAGCTGTTCCAACCATCAGATATTTTTGTCATGAAAATTACTATGGAAGCTCTCCAACCCTCTTCATATTCTTACTGATAGAATACACAAACGTGTACATGACGTTCCTTTGAAATAAGATAAAAAATTTATATCCTAACATTTCTGCCGATTCTCTTCGCTTCATTGGTTTCACCAACATTTCGCATCACTAGCATCCTATAAGGACTAAACAGCTGTATGATACTGTTTAATTCGTTATATGTTGATATAATAGCCAATTCTAAAACTATTAAAATATGTTATCCACAGGCGTGTCTTTTGTAGAAGCCTCCCTATGGTAACGAATGTAGTCTTAAAGTATTACTGATCTGTGATATATAATTATTTAGAGCTTAAAAAGTATCTATTATTTAAACAGGTACATCAAAATCCAAAATGAAAACCAGAAAGTGCTGCCAAAATGGAGGACGTTGCATTTTGAACAGTTTTTGCCACTGTCGAAAGTAAGTACCCTTAATATATTGTTGTATCTACGGGAAAGCATTGCGGTTGACATAAACTCTAAAGTCCGTAAATTAAAAAGGACCAAAATATCCGGTGGGTAAACTGGTCATACAGACATTCTATGAGAGTCAATGTAATTTATTGAACGAGTTCAATAATTTCTTCAAGGCTTGTAAAATATCAGATATTTAACGAGTTTAATAAATTATTGGTGAACAAACACACACACACACCCTCACACACACACACACACACACACATACATAGAAAACAAACAGATCAACAATAAAGAGCGTTTGATTTAATTTATATTTCTTTTCTATAACAGGAATTTCTACGGCCGTTTCTGCCAGTTTGAGTACAAGAACCGTAGTTGTGGCACACTGAAAAGTGGCCACTTTATCCGGTCAGATTGTGACTTGTGTAGGTGTTTCGATGGATACATGTACTGCATTCCTAGGGTCTACGCCGGCTGTGGTGAGTTCTCCATATTTCTGTGGTGTGTAGAATTGTGGAAATCAACATAGCGATGACCATTGTCTTCTGTTAACTACACGTCGATATTAACTTGTACAAGTAAACTTGCACGTAAACATGAAAACATGTTAAACAAGACGTATTCGTACAAAAGTCGCATCACTTCATCATTAAGTGGTTTTTCGAGAGGTTAATTTTTTTTCTTCGGGTTATAAGAAAAAATAAGTTTTACAAAACTCTTCTATTAATAAGCTTTTCTAACATAAACCTTAAATGGATATGTCTGGTTAATTTAGATATAAATTTAATATTATTGATAAATTCTCTGATCAAACCGTGTAGATGTTTCATCCTTATTATATCTCGGACAAATTATACATGTCACTCTCGGACACAAAACAAAATTTGAAACAACCATATAAAGTTTTACATTATCTATTTTACAGAGAATGAAGGTTTCGTGGATCACAGTAAAAAGATCAACCCTTTCAAGGGCAAGAATGTCGAGGTTATCCCAGACAAAATCGACGAAAAGAGCTTAAATCTTCGCACGTTTGATGCCGACAAAGACTACGCTTATTATTACAATGACTATGACGTCACGGAGAAGAACATGGCATCGTCTATAACATCAAGTTCAATTATTTTCCTACTTCCATTGTTTGTGTTTTGTAGTTTAGATATGTCTGAAACTTTCTGGTGAAAACAATCTACATGTAAGTAACGAGTGCGAAAAAACAAGGAAAGTGCTGCGGGTATTTTTCGTCTCGGACATTTTCACGATATTTGTATCAACTTTGCACCACAATTTGAACAGTTGTCAGGATTTGTGTCATATGTCATGCTCCAGAATTGGGAAAATTCTAGTTATATATTTTTAAAGTATCATATACATGACTTAAAGTCACGTGTTGTCTTGTTGTGGTTCTGTGGTTTATATCGTATTGATTTCTATTGTGCTGTCTCTAGTCATGTCGTATATATTGTGCTCGGGACATTGCCAACCGTTCTAGTGAGGCTGTATGGTGTTCAAGGCAAGTTTGGTGCTCCCGGTTCGAATCCTGACGTTTTTCGTTTTTTTTTTTTTTTTTTTTTTTTTTTTTTTTTTTTTTTGTTTTTTTTTTTTTTTTTTTTTTTTTTTTTTTTTTTTTTTTTTTTTTTTTTTTTTTTATTTTTTTTTCTTTTTCATTTTTTTATATGGACATCAAGAGAGATTAGATATTCGTGCCTCTAAGACTTGGTCGTCATTCTTGGTGGTAAAACTTTACGAACTGATATCTACCAGAATGTGTGTATCTAGGATGCAAATGAACTGTACAAAATGTGGTAACTTGTATCAATCTCGAGGCCTGTGTAAGGTGTGTAACAATAAGTGAATTTGCACACAAATTTCTAAGGATGTTGAGCAGCGAATGGATTTTGTGGATAATGATACAAAGAAGCGTTAACGAGTCTAAATAACAGGCTTTCACTTCTAAAGAAATTATAAGCGAAAGGGGCAATGGTCAGGGTACGTTGAATGGACGTTTGGAAGCAAAGGGAATCTTAGGGACATTTGGTACGGTCGAAATAATGTTGTTGCGAACTGTGAATAGTTTGGGGGTTACAACAAAGGGTTGGGTATCGGATCATTTCTAATCCGGACATATTCCATTTTGCTATCTTTTTTTTATAATTTTATTTATTTGTACATTGTTACCATGTATATATATATATAGAGAGATATTTATTTTCACATTTTCATATTAAAAGAAAATAAAAATGAAAAAATGAAGGAAAAATAAGCCTTTCAGCCATACTTACTACAAATAGATAAAACGATGTGCAATGTGGAGAAATTGTACAGGCTGCCAAACCGTGTGTGTAAATACAGTAAACAACAGCGATGTGTGGAATTCCTATAGTTGATGTTGTACGACAATACTGTGTGGAATTATATAGTAAATGTTGTATATCATAATAAAATGTGTACACAGTTACCCATTTTTGTTTGTTTTACATAACCAGGCCACAATATCTGCCGGAAAAAAACTCAACTTCTGTGTTGTGTAACATTGTTTGATAAAGAATTCAGACGGATCAGTGGTATCTTACGTTGTTATAACGACTTCTCTATAACGATGACTTCAGCAACCTGAACATTTATATCAATTAAAAGAATGTTTTTATACGGAGTACCTGCTTTTAATATTCACCAATTTATCAAGGTGGTGTTTCTCACTAATTGGTCATTGTAGTAACATTTGTTGTATGAGGTAGTGCAAAAATCTGTCAAACAGAAGGTTCACCTGTGATAAACAGTTAGCAGCCTACATCTTGTTAGGCCTGATAAAGGATGATGGACTGATAAAAATTGGCGATAATTGTGACATGATATAGAAGGCACAAATTATCAAACTGATATCAAGCCCTTTCCCAATAATGTTTAACAATATACATCAACACAAGATGGACAGTTATATACAAGCCATAGTAGTAATGTCTTATATAATGTATACAACACATATATATATATAGTTTGGGCACACAATGATCTCATAGACGACCTGCCTTTTTATATTGCCTCAAAAAGTATTGTTTTAAAAAGGGAGACAAATCCATCCTTTCATTCGGTTAAATGACAACTGCACGAAAGCAAGAGATTAAAAAAAAGTCTTAGCACCCAAGTTATTAACGTTAACAATATTTCCTTTGTTTTAGGTCCTCTCCAAATCTGTTGCACATTTAGATATATCATGATGACACATGATTTTGGATCAGAGAGACTTCCCAAACCACCAGTCCTTGTAGCAGTATTCTACATGACAAAGGTTGGCTATTCAAACAAACATAATAAATTCTTTCTTTACTAGCTAATCATACTTCAATATTAAAAACGTCCAGGTTGCCATTTGATGATAAGAATACCGACCTCCTTTGTTTATACTGGATTCGTAAACCTCACAAGAATCCACATAAACAACATTTTAGCGCTAGCTCGCTTAATTGACTATTTTAACTTTCATCAAAGCTTCTTGCCACAATTCTTAAGAACTACCAGATCAGGAGTACAGTCTAATTGGGGGATTGTTTTTTAAGTGGTCGAATTAATAGTATGTCGATTTTGAGGAATTCCAAGGAGTTTTGGCCAATATTGAACAACTTCAAAGAGACATCGCTGCAGTAAAACCATTTGACTTTTTCACTCTATACACTACCACAACCCATTCTTATTAATGGAACGTACAAACTTTCTGAAAAGACATCCCAGAGGGATATTTTCTACTGTTCATGGGGATGGGTTGAAATTTCAACATCGTTGATCAGTTATCATACATGTAACTTGCTACTGACAACCGATCATTTAATTGCTTGTTTATCCAATTAATTGTTTGTTTGTTTGATTGTTAAAGTATCTTACACAACAGTGACCAATAACATTTCACCAGTTCATAGATTGTTTGAACACTGCACATTATTAGTTCTCATATACAAAGAGTTTGTTTTAAACTGGAGAGTCCTACTGATACTAGAAGTTGGTGAAATTGAGGGTACTCATGGTCACCTTTCTAGCCTTTGCTGGTGGGAATTTCTCTTTAGTCTCTTTAGTGTCTAGATAGAGATCAAGGGGTCACTGTAGCCTCACCAGAATCACCGTGGAGATGAAAACCACAAAGAAGAATTTAAACTATAGACCCAAAGTTCCACTGATGCCATTGAACTAAAAATTGGTGGGAAAGGTAGCAAAAAAAGTGTTGTAATTTTTCGACCTTGTCAAAACTTCGATACGGCAGCCAGGGAGGCCGTTTTGTAACATGATTGCGCAATCATGGTTTTCCTGTGCAACACATATTTCAACCTTCTCAAGTTTCACCAGTTGGATTGAGCTCCAACTTTACTGTCAAAAAATAGGTAACACTTGTTACAGTTACCTACTACTCACCAAAACTACTGTCTGCATCGTAAAAACAGCATCTTAGTAAGATTTTATTCAAAGTAGAGAAAAATTAACCCTTCTCCTTGCTGAAAGAATTGTACTCAGATGACCGTTAAGGCCCATGGGTCTCTTGCTTAAGATAGAAGTGTGAACTATATTTTCACTCTACACTGTATTTATTGAATGGAGTGCATAAAAGCCGAGTTTTACCAAGTAATACGCTAGCTCCCAATATTTTATTTAAAGAGAAAAAAACAGTGTGGACAAACAGTAGCTGGTTTAAACACTTCATAAAGAAATAACCATCGTGATTTTTTTTCAATTGATTTTTAAACTGTAGTTCTTTCATCAGGATGGTGAAATCGTCACGTGCAGTGGGAAAATACATTCGAAGTTTTTTAAGGCTTCGTGGGCCAAAAGTAGCATTGTGTATCATGTGATATGATATCCTTATAAACTAGGAATGTTACAGCTTCTAATCAATAGAAAATCACTTTCTATTCGATTTTGACAACCGTTCAAGGTCAATGGAATAAAGAAAAAAAAAACTACAAACCAGACTCCCATTCAGATTCCAACCGGACAGAGTGACAAACCGAATCAATAATTGAAGAGAAATCAAAACAGAAAGCACACTTTTCCGTCCTTTTCATGGAAAATCTATCTGGCTAGTTGCCAACTTCCCAGTACAATCTACTTAATAATATACATACCTATTACATAACTGTGATTAGCTCACCAGGTATCCGATCAAATCAATTGTACGATGCCAGGCAAGAGAATGTACGGTTACTTCCGATGTCCGTCCTGCAATGGACATTGGGAAAGTGCCCAGGTATACAGTTTGAACCAAACAGGACATGGTGTATGTATGTCTTCCTTGTCTATACGTATTTATTTCATTCTCTGTTAAAGCTTTTCAGGTTAAAGGAAACTCTTTGGAGTTTCCCATTGGTTAACCCCCCTTTCCTAACAATGAAATGAAAATTTCAGGTTGACACCGTTGCTGACAAATATCTTTATAGGTGAATGGCTATGTTTTGTCACAAGAGGGAAGGTCAGGATTAAAAAGATACTTTATACAACATTTTTGACTGTTCACTATTAGTATTTTTTAAAATGTATATAACGACTGAATCAAATGTCAGTCCTGATTGTTAAGATGAAACATTAGCCCCTGACATATTCTGGTATAAACTTGTTTCTTCAGGGATACTACAAACAAGACTGTAAAATGTGTAACATCCCATGCAGTCCATACAGAGTCGAGCCTCTCCAGTGCCCTAACTGTGGGAAGCCAGCACAGTTTTGTGGTTGTCCCCGTTCGGACGAGCGACATGTGGACCCAGAGAAGGCACATCGTAGTGAACTCTGCCATAAGTGTCGCGCGGGTTACCCATGCGGACAATAGATTGGACCGACACTTCGTGATATAACATATCGACTAATCTTGGAGACTATACGAAGATTAGTTGATTTCCATAACCTGATTTCGACAGATAACTGCAGACCAGGAACAATATGTAGATACATTAATTATTTAACCGTTTAATGACAACAATGTCCAGCAATCAGTATCTCCCACGATTAACTTGAAGAAGAATCTTAAAAAATTAGTTTTTGTCTTCGTCTTTATTTTTTAAAAAGGAAAAAATAAAACTATTTATGGTCAAAGCATTTTTTTTAAATAATCAATGTAAGGTAAACAAAGATTGAACAACAAAACAGTTTAAAGTTTTGATGATCCGATTTGTATCATCAGTGTTGCCGGATAAATAGAATACATGGTCAGCGTCTTAAGAAATAAGATGTTCTTCGCCTCGGGACTAAAAAGTGACGCGCCATTTTTGTCCTTCTTCACTCTCGCCAGAACATACCTCGATTACATTTCAAGACATTTGCCATATAACCTATGTGTTTGTTACAGTTGATTCAATGCTTCAGCGCCACATCAGGCTAGGTGTGCCACTTCCAGCTGAGGATATATCTACAGAATAAGGATTTAATGTCACCCTGGAAGTTCCACGCAGTCTTCCACGAAGCTTCCAGATAGCTAATAGTCTCCCAGAAAGCCTTTGTCGATTAACGTATTGTTTGACGTTCTCTCCTTAAATTTTGTCGCCATAATTTCTTGCTTTTTCTGGTCACTTTCTCTGATTTCGTGCATTCTATATTGATTCCAATTATCTGTTTGTCATTTCCTATGTCGGTCCGTGATAACCGAAATGTTTGTTTTAATTATAAGAAAGAGAAACATAAATAGGGCATATCATATATTTAGGTTTAAAATTTTTCATAACGGACCGGAATACCTTTAACTGATAAGCTCTTTACGTGGGCATGAAACACAGTGGACATGTGTACATCTGGAAATGATAACATCCAGACTTTTTTTTTCTTTCGTTATTTAAGGGAAATTCTCTATACATTTGCAGACATAGAAATATCAGAAAAATAACGTACTTTATATACCCCATGGTATAAACAACTTCAGGTTATAAATAAGTATTTTCAAGATCGGCCCAGTTATTACTCCGAGGTCTGCCAATATGGCGGACAGAGACGTAGTGACTAAGCCGACATAGACAACATCATATTGTTGATTAACAACACAAATCAGTGTCTTGATCGCTGACTTTAAGTAAGGTACGTGCTACTACGTAGGGAACAGGATTAGTACTGTCTCATCCAACACATCATCAGGATTCGTTCGAAATCGTCCATGTTGTCTTGTCTGATACACAGACCTAACTTCCGGTTATGTTATCTTGTCTATCACAAAAGACAGTCGATCAATTTCTACTGTAACCCGCTTCTTGTAATAAAAACACATTTGGGCAGAAAAGTAAAACAAATAAAAAACTATGCTTTGATTCCCTTCTATTCAACCATCTTGTTTTTCTCGCTTTAAATTCGAAACCAGTCACGTAAATCAATTATTTTTTCAATATTGGTATATTTTTTTTCAATATTGGTATAGTTTTTTTTCAATATTTGCCGATTTTTGTTTAATTTCATATGGTATGGACAGAAAAGTCCTTACTGGTGAAGTAATAATACTGTAGTTGATTAATTGTTAATGGTTTAGGAGTGTAGCCATGTGACATGTTGTGTAAAAAAGTTGGCAGTGTACAGTCAGGAGTAGGTACGGAGCCCGTTAACTGACATGCTCCATACTTGTTTTATTTCGTTTTCTCGAAACATTATTTCGTTTAAACGAAATATTAATTCGTTTATTGGAAATATTATTTCGTTTTTTCGAAATAATAATTCGTTTAAATTTCGTTTTTTTCGAATTATTAATTCGTTTTCTAAATATTATTTCGTTTTTTCGAAATAATAATTCGTTTTATCGAAATAATATTTTATTTCGTTTTTTCGAAATAATAATTCGTTTAAACGAAATATTATTTCGAAAAAACGAATTATTATTTCGAAAAAACGAAATAAAATAAGTATGGAGCATGTCAGTTAACGGGTTCCGTAAGTAGGTCCATGTGTATACATTAAGAACAATTACTGATCCTTGCAATAACCATACACAATACCGCTAAAAATATGTTTTTTGGAAACACGACCAGTAAGGAAGATTGTATCCTATTAATTCCGGTACTTGGAAAAATAAAACGAAAGTAGAAGTGTTACATATAAAATAACAACAATTGACAAGAACAGCGAAAAAAGCCGGACATAGTATTACTTTAGTCTGATGATAATATGGCAAGAGGATGAGGAGGAGGTGGAGGGCGACGACGACGACGAATACCGCCACTGGAACGAAAATATGGATTTTTCTTTTGCGCGTCGTGTCAAATATACTGGGGGTGTGCCCATGTATATTGTGTCCGAGGCACAAAAAAGGTCAGTCTCTGTACCAGCCTATTCGCCGTGTCAGTTATTTGTCTTTATATTTAGATTTACAGTTTTTGTCCAACTAACTACAACGTGGAAATGTCAGCCATTGTTACCGATGTTTAAACGAAACAAATACTTGCTCACTTTCGATGACATTGAAAATCAATCAAGATAAGATGTTCAGTATTTTTATCAAATATTAATAAGAATGTTGTCTGATATCTGAGTAACATATAAATAGAATGGTGCATGACGTCAGCAGAAAAAACATACACAACGGACGTTATTCTATATCTGTGTTCCAGGTTCCATTAATATTGACAAAAGATACAATACAGGTTTTCTTCTCCTCTCTGTTTATATTCTGAAACAGCTTTCAAAAATCATAGTTATTTGAATGATTTACGAAAAGTCGTGATGTTTGTTACCTGAGGTAACGTGCTAAAGGTTATAGGTCAACAAGTCCCAAAAATAACGTCATATTATTGTCTCGTGGTCTGAGATGTATCTTTATTCGTGTGAATACAATCAAGATTCGGCTAATGGGAGAACATGATGCAAAATATGAATATTTGTTGATGGACTCACAGTTTGTAACAAACGCTTTCATTGGCTAAGATTTTCAAGACTTCAAATACATGTACTCTAAAAATATCAGTACCTATATACATTCTTATCTAAAATGAAGTAGGTTTGAAACAACAAGAGGTCTATAGGGCTTGTATCACTCACCTAGGCGAAGTATGTGTGGCTGGTATTGCGTCTTTAAAACCAAGGTAAAGACTGCTAAACATCCAAGCACACATTACACAACATTATTGTTTCCTTCCAGATCCCAACCCTCTGTCCCTTGCATTAGTCAAACCATTCATATTTCAAATCAATTGATCCCTATAGGTGAATAAGGATTTTGAAAAATTTGCTTTATTTCCAATATCGGGGCCCGCCCCTCCCGCCCCAGGGGGCCGAGACAAACTGTTAATAAAAAATGGATTCCCCTTTGCCCAAGAATGCTTAGGACCAAATCTGACCAAAATCCAATACTTCCTACAGGAGAAGTAGGTATTTAAAAACTTGACTTTATTCCCTTTATTGAGACACGCCCCATTGGGATTGAGGCCCACCATTTGTACAAAATTGATTTCCTTTCACCCAAGAATGCTTCATAGCAAGTTTGGGCAAATCCAATCATTAATGTGAAAGGAATAGGATTTTTAAAGAATATTTGCTCTCTTTCCCCTCTTGGACCCCGTCCCTCCTGCCCCAGCAGTCTGAGACCCACCAATTATACAAAATCGATTCCCCTTTGCTCAAGACTGAGCAAACTCTAATTATAAGCGTTCCTACAGGAGGAGTATAATTTTAAGATTGCCCGCTTTTGGACACCCCTCCAAAAAAAATTTATATTTTTGTTCGTGTTGAATCCAAAACTGATGAATTTGATGAATTAGAGGTTTCCAATGGTTACCTCTATATTTAAAAAAGTAGATCTTAATTTAAACATAAGTCTAATACTTTGGAATTTATTGGTTTGACTTAAACGCTCGCACAAACACATCGGTAGACTATGTCATAATCGGGGAAAATCTCTAAACATCCTTAATATAGACTCTTCCGACGTAAACAATATCCATTTCTATTTGTGTCCAATAACATTCCACTTGATAGAGCTAACAAGGATGTTGGTCGCACTAATATGTACGGTACTAGATTACCTGATCTGTGTAAAACATCTTCACTACAGGTAAAAGGTTAGGCTATATCAAGACAAAAGTGTTGGAATACCAACTTGTAAAAAAGTGGGCGTGGTAGAGTATCTATTGTACATAATTTTATTAGCAATTTTGAAATGTGTGACTTTAACCCAATGTTCTCTGATGTCCATAATCGATTTGGTATTTTGGTATTGATTATACAGCTGGAAATGTTAAGAAAGAACATTTTCCCATTGAACATAAATCCGTCTAATTCGTTAAATGAGATCAAACTAGAACAGTTAAGGTTTAATAAATTAAAGAGTATAAGCGAACACAAGTTATGTCAGATTTTTTGTAACATATTTTTAGTACAGCAAAGGAGACAAAGGTGTTAAAAGGTACGTAACTACAGATAAAAAAACGAAACCGAAAGTAAAGGCTAAAAATAAACCCCGATTTCATAAGAAGAGTGAAGAAATAACACTTGATGACTTGATGAATTGAAAAAAATATGTTAAGGAACTCAAAACATCTAAAGCATCTGGTATTGATGATATTAAATGTACGTATAAAAAAACTCACTCGAGGAGGTATTAATAGTTACAAGTAAATCGTTTGACGTGACAGATGACTCCAGAATAATCCCCAAGTCCTGGACCATAGGTATAATAAAACTCACCTATACAATAAAGGTGACCCAATGGATCCAGGCCAATACAGGGGCATATCATTAATTAGCTCTTTCGATAAGTTATTTACACGTATCCTGAACAATAAGCTCACCTTTTACTCTCTCTATAAAATTGAAGGAAAATATTACATAAAAATCAAATTTGTATTCTCTGTCTTCCTCAATGACATTGAAGACTTCTTCCGTAATAATGGTATACTTCCTCTGGAACAATTAAAAGACAAATTCCAGGGTGAGCTTAACATTTTAGTGAAACTTTTTGTCCTGCCTTACGCTGATGATACTATAATTCTTTTCGATACTGTTGGAAGGTTTACAGAAAGCTTTTGAAGTTTTTCATAGATATTGTAAAACGTGGAAACTTGGAGTTAGATTGAAAACGAAAGTAAAAATAGCCCTAGGTTTAAAACAAACAGTCAAAAAATGAATGAGTTGACAGTTTTAATCACTTGGGTGTAGCATTTAATTGAAATGATCATTTCTATATTTGTAAGTGGAATCTGTGTGAACAACCCCAAAAGGCTATGTTCTAAGTTTATCGGAAAATTTAAACTCAACATCTACCTTTTGACTAACAACACATATTATTTAATACTGTAGTGAGATAAATGACCATCCATTTTGTTATTATCTGTGTTAATAAATGATGTTACCTTATGTAATGCATTTTAATGTACCGAGGAAATCCAGTGATCTTGTAAATCTTCCCCCAAGGATGCTTCTGACCATTTTTGGCCAATACCCGCTTCGTCGTTCATGACAAGTAGCGATTTGTAGAAAAATGACAGACGGACGACGAACGCCGTAGTCTGTCAATAGCTCACTTATCCTTCGGGCCTGGTAGGCAAATAATGCCAGATATTTGAGAATTAAAGTACATCAGGAACGATAAAGAATTCAGATATCGCACGCTTGATAGACATAAATGTCCCGATTGTACTATTAATTTCAAAAATCTTCCCCAATTTGTAATAAAGTTGCCGACAAAATCGCCAATATATAGATAACTTCTTTCACAGTTTCATTCATCTTTTGTACGACACAGATTTTTCTATTCCCATTTTCTAGCAAGTTTTAAATGCCCATCGAGTAGGCCTAAATATCAACGATAACTAGAACGATGCTGCATGGCTGGTTATGAATAACATTTCATTTAAATTTATACATTTTGATTTTCCAGGCGTATGTAATCCTTTTTTTATTTTTATTGTTTGTTTGTTCTTTCTAACGGATATTGCAGTACTAATATGACTTCAGTTGAGTACGTTTCAAGGTAGCGTGTCTATTCGCCAGCAGTGGTTAGTAGACGGAATGCACACCAATCTACAAATAATGGTTTCCCATGAAAGCTGATCTTCGAAATCAATACACTTGATTTTCAAACAGCCTCGTGCTTGTGTTGTGTGCGAGTCATCCTCGAAAATTCCTCAGTGCAAAGATCGTTAGTGATCGTCATCCCTGATATTTCGCTTTAGGGAAGTGTGAGTTACCTCCCTTGAACTGTTACAGTGTTAATTTATTTCCACGGTGTTTCTGCGAGATGATATTTCATTCGATCCACATGACTATATTCAGTCCTTGTCAATAAAAGTTGTTGAAATGAAAATTATTTGTTCATTTGACATTCTTAGGGTTGGTAAAATATTTTGCTTTTTTTTTTTTTTTAATTTCAAAGATGTCCTTTCAAAGTAAAATTGTCACTTGAACTATTTACTTTTGAAAAATTTATCTTTTTAATCTGTCGGTCATCAAATCGTTTTCCAACATTCTGATCAGTCTCAAATAAGTGCAAAGTTTTTTATGGTGATCAAGACAAACCAATATGAGCTCTTCAAGGAAAAACAATAGGAAACATTTACTTATCAACTTAACATCAGTTTTACAAAAGTAAAACAATTCAGGAATGATGTCAACAGAGACTAAAGCCTTTGAAAATACAAAATATAGGTCCAGGATGCAATATATAGACATTATCATTTTTTATACAGCTTATTGGTAAGTCAATTGGATGACACACTGAGATAAAAGTAGACAAGTCTATAAGCTTAGAGCGATTGTCTTGGTAAATTCTCTGTCATCTCTCTACATAAGTAATACCCCTGAAAGTGACACTGACAAATTTGTGGAAGTCTGAATTTTTCTATACCATGACCATCCAGATGCTATCTAAAATTTAAAGATTTAGGTTTTTTTTTTCACATTTCTGTATTTTTTTTCTTCTCATTTCTGTGACCCTTTCTTTAGTTCCTTCATAGGTCCATAATAATTATTAGCTTGAACTTTTCATTTTCAGCTTAATTGTATTAAATTGGATCATTGCAGTTGGTTGTTAATATTTTACAACAAAAGTAGATCTTTTCAAAACTCGCAGCCCCCTAGTGTAATATCTGTAAATTTCATTTATGATACAAACCATTTGATCAGAAGCAAAAGAGGATGGGCAGAAAACAGAATTCAATTGAAAGGACGGCAGACTTTTAAGCATGAAGCTTGAAATTTTCTTTTTCTTTTTTTTTTATATTTGTTTCCCATTTACCAGTTCTTCATTGAGAAATGTTTCTCTACATAGCCTCTAAAAGAATGCCAAAAGAGTGCGAAATATAAACATACATATCTTATTTCAAGGATTTGAAGCAGGCTTACATAGTTTATCTGCATTCTATAATTGGAAAGATTGGTATGATAAACTGACAAACATAGACAAATCTCAACCGATCTTTTAATAAATAAATGAAATATAAAATTTGTGTAGCAAAGCAAATATTAAATAAAAATACACTCAACTGAAGTGAAGAATGAAGCAAATATAATGAAGCAAAAATGTGAATTCTCATGAAGAAAATAGTTGATTCTGTTAACTGGCTTTGGTTTAAATATCAACAATTCAATTTTGCATTGCAATACAGCATTAGTAAGAAATATGAGGACACTTTGGAGAAGTCTTGGGTGATATTGTCTATCATACAGCACCACCTCGATTCTGAATCACCTGTCTGTAGATAATACTTATATAAATTGCTAGTAAAAGTAGAATAAACAGGTCATCCAGAAACCCGAATATTCCAAACATTGCTTCTGGTATAATGTCCAACGGAGATATAAAGTAAACCAAGGCAGCCGCAAAACAAACAATGACTCGGAGACGAAACATCCATATTAGTCCACCAACAGAGAAAAATTCTCCAACAAAATGTCTCATTAATGTTGGCAGGTCCCGTAGATGTTCTCCAATCTGTCAACACAATCACACCAGGTTGATAGAACAGAGTTATTTAGCGTTATTATCAGCTTTTTGAAGTCATTATATTCATCCGCCAATGATTTTAAGGCCAGGTTTGGAAAGTACTTAACATCGCCCTCCCCAACTCTCCCCTGAATAATTTAACTTTCTTATACAAGAGGGCCATCGTTGCAATCTGTTTTTGTTTTTGTTTTTTTTGGTTTTTTTTAGGCTCAATAACCAACTTTTCATGGGTATATAGCACCACAGTCAATGTAATTTCAATGTTATAATATAGTGTTGTACATTGTATACTATAAACCCTTTCAGTGTTTCCATCTCTGTTTCCTCCATATTCCCATGTAACTGAACCTCATTTGTATCTATTCTTAACTTTCATCCCCTATTGGTGTAAGAGTAATGATTTTATGACGTACAACAAAAGATAAAGATTATACAATGCATAAGGAAAGTTTCTGAATTGACAGCAGGGTGATTCATGATGTTTATAGATCATGGCGTGTCTTATGTTGAGGGTAAAATTGACAGTAGAATGTTTTGTGATGTTTATGGTCAAACTAACAGCAGGGTGTTTGATGATACTTACAGCATGTTTTTAATATTTATGGTAAAATTAACGGTATGGTCTGCTATGATGTGTACAGTAAAATGGACAGCACATTTTTCACATTTAACGTCAAACTGACAATAACGCATTTTATCATATTTAGAGTAAAATCGAGAGCAGTGTGTTTTATGATGTTTACAGTAAAACTGACAGCATAGTGTTTTACGATATTTAGAGTTAAATCAATAACATGGTGTTTTACGATATTTAGAGTTAAATCAATAACATGGTGTTTTACGATATTTAGAGTTAAATCAATAACATGATGTTTTACGATATTTAGAGTTAAATCAATAACATGATGTTTTACGATATTTAGAGTTAAATCAATAACATGATGTTTTACGATATTTATGGGGGAAAATGATGTCAGAGAATTAGACAATATCTACAACGAAAATTGACAGCAGAGATGTTTTATGATGTTGATGATAAAAACTGACAACTGGGTGTCTTTATTATGTTTTTGATAAAAAATTGACAGCAGATGATATTGATTGATA
The DNA here is from genome assembly GCF_031769215.1 of Ylistrum balloti. NCBI lineage: Eukaryota > Metazoa > Mollusca > Bivalvia > Pectinida > Pectinidae > Ylistrum > Ylistrum balloti. Next base: position 392,731 of record NW_026782195.1, read on the forward strand.
CAAGAATGTATGGACATGTTATACTTACAGATCTTGGCTGCCCTGAGAAGCGTCGGTTATACCTGCTTATTTCATTCATTATATTAGTTTTCTCTGGACTGTCATTATTGTTTTCCTCAACAGTAAATGCTAACAGAAGAAGTGTTACCTACAAAAACAATAACACGTACATACATACATCACGATCAGCAAAGAAAACAAGATGATTCTTTAAGTCAACATCATTTCTACCAATACAAAACATTTCAATATATCAATAACTGTTATACTTACCTGCAAAATAAAATGACATAACAACAGCTTTAATGGGCCTGTATCTCTCAATCATCTTGCAACTGTCACTAGTAATGTGGAGATCAAAACAAATATAATATCCTTAATTTTTTCATATTTTTTACATTTACAATGGAAAATTATATGGTTTTATTATTCTGTAAAGTGTACATCATTGTTAGCCGTACTGTGTGTACATCATTGTTAGCTGTACTGTGTGTACATCATTGTTAGCCGTACTGTGTGTACATCATTGTTAGCTGTACTGTGTGTACATCATTGTTAGCTGTACTGTGTGTAAATCATTGTTAGCCGTACTGTGTGTACATCATTGTTAGCCGTACTGTGTGTACATCATTGTTAGATGCACTATGTGTACATCATTGTTAGCCGTACTGTGTGTACATCATTGTTAGCCGTACTGTGTGTACATCATTGTTAGCCATACTGTGTGTACATCATTGTTAGCTGTACTGTGTGTACATCATTGTTAGATGCACTATGTGTACATCATTGTTAGCCGTACTGTGTGTACATCATTGTTAGCTGTACTGTGTGTACATCATTGTTAGCCATACTGTGTGTACATCATTGTTAGCTGTACTGTGTGTACATCATTGTTAGCTGTACTGTGTGTACATCATTGTTAGCCATACTGTGTGTACATCATTGTTAGCCGTACTGTGTGTACATCATTGTTAGCTGTACTGTGTGTACATCATTGTTAGCCGTACTGTGTGTACATCATTGTTAGATGCACTATGTGTACATCATTGTTAGCCGTACTGTGTGTACATCATTGTTAGCAGTACTGTGTGTACATCATTGTTAGCTGCACTGTATGTACATCATTGTTAGCCATACTGTGTGTACATCATTGTTAGCTGTACTGTGTGTACATCATTGTTAGCTGTACTGTGTGTACATCATTGTTAGCTGTACTGTGTGTACATCATTGTTAGCTGTACTGTGTTTACATCATTGTTAGCCGTACTGTGTGTACATCATTGTTAGCTGTACTGTGTGTACATCATTGTTAGCTGTACTGTGTGTACATCATTGTTAGCCGTACTGTGTGTACATCATTGTTAGATGCACTATGTGTACATCATTGTTAGCCGTACTGTGTGTACATCATTGTTAGCCGTACTGTGTGTACATCATTGTTAGCCGTACTGTGTGTACATCATTGTTAGCCATACTGTGTGTACATCATTGTTAGCTGTACTGTGTGTACATCATTGTTAGCTGTACTGTGTGTAAATCATTGTTAGCTGTACTGTGTGTACATCATTGTTAGCTGTACTGTGTGTACATCATTGTTAGCTGTACTGTGTGTACATCATTGTTAGCCGCACTGTGTGTACATCATTGTTAACCGTACTGTGTGTACATCATTGTTAGCCGTACTGTGTGTACATCATTGTTAGCTGTACTGTGTGTACATCATTGTTAGCCATACTGTGTGTACATCATTGTTAGCTGTACTGTGTGTACATCATTGTTAGCTGTACTGTGTGTAAATCATTGTTAGCCGTACTGTGTGTACATCATTGTTAGCTGTACTGTGTGTACATCATTGTTAGCCGTACTGTGTGTACATCATTGTTAGCCGTACTGTGTGTACATCATTGTTAGCCATACTGTGTGTACATCATTGTTAGCTGTACTGTGTGTACATCATTGTTAGCTGTACTGTGTGTAAATCATTGTTAGCTGTACTGTGTGTACATCATTGTTAGCTGTACTGTGTGTACATCATTGTTAGCCGTACTGTGTGTACATCATTGTTTGATATGGTTATCATCCTACTCCTACAACCTACTATAAGTATTGGCTGATGTCATTTGCTGAAACACTAAACTTAAAGCAACATACTGCTTAACAGATAACATGGCCTCAGGTATTAAAATATCAAATATTTTAATGGGGCAAAATTTTTGTGGTTTTTAAAAACATTTCATGGACACTTTAAATCTTTTTCTACATATTTTAAGAATTCGTGGACATAAGATTTCGTAGATCAAAAGTACCATGAAATCAACAAAAAAAAATTATGATTTTACGGCACATGTAACATGGATGCTTTGAAGTGAGCTGAAAAGATTCAATAACTCTTGAACCGTGAAAGGGGATCAAGGCCGTTCATTACAGCAAGCCAATAGAAGCATTTACAATAAAGTTATTTTTAACCTGTTGTGTGATAACTGTATCCTATTTTCACTAACAAGCTTAAAGCAATGATCTGAAGTGAAATTTATCATGTCCTAATTACAGTGAACTTGCTAATGTAAATCCTTAAATCCTGATGTGAAGGCCAAAGTTATAATGCATTTCACATTTCAACAGCTGGTACACGTCAAGTTTCTTAAGAGACAATTTTTATGGTAGAAATTACCTCAAGAACCAATACTGAAAATTAAAATGTTTCCTTTCTTGATCTAAAGCAACATACATTTATATGGTGATAAAAAAACATACTTGTTGTCGACAAACAGGACAAGCCACAGCTCCCAGCCAAGTGCCATGCTGCCAATATGCTATGATACAGTTACCTGCAAATAAATGCCACAGTTACATCCCTTCAACTGTAATGCAAGAGATGTTGCCAACTGTTATCATGTCAGTACCCTTGCTCAAGTATCTACACAAACAAGAGGTCATGATGAGTTATAACATTTTTATTATCGCTGCAAAATTTTGGTTTAACAGCTTGGATAACACTGAGAGCGTCTGTTTGCAATTACAACTCACAGCTGAAAGATCACATGATGTAACAACGTGACTGAATTTAAGTGTTTAATAAAGAGTTGAGATTTACTCACCACAGAAATAATGACCACAATTAGTGTCTACACCATACACCAGATCTCCCAGACAGATTGGACAATTAAGGTTTGTTTGCCGGTGGGCGTCTCTGGCTCGGTATGAATTTGATTGATTCTGATCTTCAGTGGACTGCCCTGTGCCATTTGAAGCTTGGTTTCCTTGGATTCTTTCTCGGGCAAATCTTACATTATCTTCATTGTCTGGATGGATATAATATTGTTCAGCTGTGTTTCTAAAAAAGAATTAAAACAAACTAAGCCCAACCATTCTATAAAATGTCACAAAAACCAAACTTGATACTGAACTATATACTTATTTATTTTACCATAATTGCTGATTAAGTTATTGTCAATAAATATCAGCTTGCTTGTTGGTCTGAACTAAAGATAAGTATCATGATTTGTCCAAAATTTACAAACAGAAAATCAGAAAAAGGTGCATATCTCCGGATAAATGGTTAAAACCAAAAGTTAACAACACAGTACCCAAGATACTCCTGTGTGTACAAATTATTTTCAAATATGAGTGAAATACCAAGGAGTGCTTCAAATAGGTATATATCAATAATCAGAAAGACATAATTACTGGTACAAGAAAACCTTATAAATGCAAAATTATTTTCTCAAGTCCACATTTACATATACATGCATACAAATGTAATTACCAAGTTTTATACTGGAGATAAATGCTTATGTGGGACATTTTTTTATCCACAAGAAGGACAGAGATATGGCTGGACAAACCAATTCCAGCATATCCAAGACTCTCCAAATTATGTCTGAACATAAAAATATTTCATATCAAAGTGCCATAAAGATGCATTTCAATCCTCCATTGTAAAAAATCTGTAATATATGTATTGCTGATAGATATAATACAATAATACCAAATATTTATGTGTATTACCTTCTTCTTGCTACAAAAACACACATCGGTATGAGCATTCCAAGAAAGGCTGCAACAGCTAATAGCAATTCATCCCCGACCCCTTCTATTATGTTTGCTTTTCTCATGTAACTCGCCATGCCAGGGACCAATCACACTATATTATAAAAAGCGTGGTCTTCTTTCAGTCACTGTTGGATGAACATATTACTTTCTGAAAAACAAGTCATTAAGACTTATATATACAAATTATCAAAGCATGTAATGGAATTATTAAATAGACCACAAAAACAAATGCAATAGTTTCACATTAAAAAAAACTGGTAATCTCTTCAAATCATTGGCTGTATACTTTTATGAATGGTATCAAAAGGTTTCTTATCTGGATCAGTGCATACCATGTGAATTATCAAGTCATGAAAATCAGAATTTTGTTATGTGTATTACTATATTATATGATTAACAAGTTAGTTAAAGAAAGCAAATTGAAATGTGTTCTTTGCCCTCATGGCATGAATATAAACAAACCTATATATCTATCACAAGAGAACCTAAATTACTAGCAAAAAAAGTCTCATATGATTTCATAAACTTTTTAATTTACTTGATACTGATAAGAGAGATGCTATTTGGATGCCAAAGACACACAAGCGAAACTCTATACTTCTATCATGTGCACTGCAGGACTTGATGCAACAGAGAAAAATTCTTTCAAATATTTATATATGTATAATTGCTATTTGTTGTCAATTCACATGGTTCATCTAAATCCGTACCTAAAAATAAGTGTTGAAGTCACCTGAAATGTTGAAAAGTGTAACAAAAAAAATGAAAAAAACCGATAAAAATGCCGACTTATTTCAATGAATATAACGACTTGGAACTGTTCAAGATGTCATTAAATGTTTGATATACCCATCATTTACCCAGACGGTGACGTTTCAATCTTGTAGATTCGTATTTCGTAAGAGGAAGTACAATACATTGTACACGTATTCCTACAACCAGTGAGAATGTTCCGACAGTCCAGACACCATTCAATTGTGTCTTGACGTTGTCGTCAGTGATTCTAGGACTATTCGCTCTTTCAGGTCGATTTTCAGACACAACTACTGAATACCAAAAAACGATGATGACTGGTGGTCATGTCATTAAATTACATATCTATATGGTATTTTCGTATCGTACCTGCAATGTGATGTCATACTAAAACGAAAGTATTACAGGAAGTTACATGGAACCGGAAGTTGTTAAACATGTGTTAGCATTAAACTCGGTCTTGAATTTCGTCTCCGGACCCGGAGCGAACAGACATGATCATGAACATTTTTTGTTATCATTGTTATTCGGTGATACGACAATATTTAAACTTCAAGTCTAATTCATAATTTGGAAAAAAAACTAATATTTCGTTTTCTATGGTGAAGTAAATCGTAAATTATTCACTGGCGTAAGAAATACACAGTACCCAAGTTAGCCAGCATCAGATACTGATATCACCTCCATTTATATGTGAAGAAACCGGTTCGAAATTAACTTTAATATGTTGTGCATCACTTTTGATGAACCTAGACGTATTTAAATGAGCTACTAAATCGAAAGATCCTATAACACTCTTTATCCCGCTCGTTAATATGTTGTGTTAGAATCAGCTTGTCTGACTGTCTATCGGTAGGAAGGAAACTATCCGGAAAATTCTTCCTAAAGTTGTAAACAAATTCCACACGGCATTAAGTTTATTTATTTATTTATTTATTTATTTTTGCAGCTAGCATTAAAACTAGAACTGTCATCGTGAGAATAACTTTGGCCCCAGTAGACGCAGAATGTTTAAACATCAGTTGTACTATAGTGTCACTAGAGTAACACAAACATTTAAGGTAAAACATTGAATTTCCGTAGATATGTACCTACGGGGTCATATTCTAACCCAGTTATCAAGGGAACCAAAGTTTTCTGGGGAAAAAACGACAACAAAAAACAAAAACAAAACAAAAAAGAATCTTCATGTAAATCTTCATAAGGCCTACAACATTTCTGTTTAGTTTAATCGAAAATAGTTCTCAAGTTTTGAAGAAGTATGGACAAAATCCTATAATATTACGTTTTGAAAAAAATATTGTCACTGTAAGTATCATTCTTCAAAATCCTTATAGGTCTATATCAATTTTCATACAATTTTTTATTTCGACCCATCAGAATCCTCATTTTGTTTCCATAGTAACTGTTTTAGAAAATATCAGATGTGTATTATAGGCTTTGATCAAGTTTTACTAAGTTTCATTGAAACTGATCGAAGGACTGATGAGCTATTAGTCATTGCACAAAAATCTGTGTATAGTGACCTCGCTTCCATGACAACCAACATTTTTGTTTGAAAAACCTGCACCCACATGTAGATACGGTCTCTAATATTGGGTGGAAGTGTGGCCCTAGGGTTTTTTAGGCCACAGCCACAGCAATGTGGTTTGACCATTCCTGTTGAAGCAGCCTTCTCCCTCGTTGTTTGCAAGTAAAGGGGAAGGGTCCTTGCGGTGCCATGCGTGGTATCGTTTCTCTGGTAGCACAGAACGTAGGAACTCGGTCTGTAACATTGCTTTGAGAATTGAACACAATGCAACCGCAGGTTTTTTGACCACCAGCATGTTTAGATGTGCCTGAAATGGGACAGCAGTCATAGTTGGAGACGCATGGATGATGTACCAGTCTCATATTGGTTTCACACCTGATCAATCGATGACCATTTGGATGGTGTCTATGTCACAAGAGCTCCTGTGAGGCATAACGTTGGCAAACGTTTTGCCTAACTGTGGCATTGCTTTGTTGATCGTAATGGATGCCCTTTTGGCAGGTACAGCTCGTCCTTTAGCAAATTCGGCATCGGATCACGAGGACAATGACGAAGATAATGTTTACCTACAGATGAAGGTATCTGTAAGGTGACAGAGATACAATTATCAGGTCTGTGTAGAAGTTAGCAGATGTTGAGGCCATCTGACGATCGGTCATGCAATATGTACGTGAGCTTGCCAACACCCCGTTGCGAAAGAGAATACCCTGTACCGTTGTCGTTGAGAAATAAATGAGAAAATTTGTGATGGGACATCCTCCCTCATGTTTGGTTCTGACGATGAGAGGATGATGGACTTGGTGGCGTTGGAGAAAGACTTATCGCAACGGCACGTTGGTGAGACAACTGAACAAATTTCCGGGGTATTGCAGAGATATGCGCACAAATTTGGGATGTGTTGTGATAAGATTTTCTGCTGTTCTTATGTCGCCCTTCTCATGACTCACATGATCCTCTTGTCACCGAGGCTCAGACAAGCGTGATTAAACTTAACCACGCGCTACTCTTTTGAACTACACGTATATTGCCTGGTTATTACGGGGAAGAGTATTGTGAAAGTAGGTGTAGATTTGACAGTTATATTTGAACTTGGCTCATGTCAACTCGTCCCGAAGGTGATAAGTGACCGCACATTAAAGCACTCACGGTGGTGTACATTTGTCGAGTTCTAGAAACTATGGTGGCTGATTCGGGACATCGTAATATCGCTTCGTTTAATAGGAAGCGAGATTGCGACATCACGATACCACGATGCGATATCACGATAGCAAGAAGCGATAATACGATAGCGCGATGCGAGACCACGATAGCGCGTCGTGTTATCGCTTCTTGCTATCGTGATATCGCATCGTGGTATCGTGATATCGCAATCTCGCTTCTCATTAAACGAAGCGATGCTACGATATCACGATTCAGCCACCATACTATGTACTTGTTGTAACATATAATCTCATTGTGAGTCATCACAGTAGCATGGCTACAGAATATACAAGTCATAAAGACTATTTTGGTAGATGTTTGGTAAATAATGGACGTGTTAATGTCCACTATTTGACCTAACTGTATTCCAAGTTTGGTTAAAGGTGGGCGAATACTATTTCAGCAATAGATCTAGATGCAAAACGTAACAGTATGTATATACAGACTTTTCGTCGCAGACGAGACGATATCAGGGACAATGCGTGCCCTAAATCTAGTCTGCACGTTTATTCAGATAAACCGGTTGTGTTCAAGCTTCTTGGGTATTTATTAATGCACACAAGACATCTGAAACAGCATCAGTTGCTCTGTCGTCAGTCAGTAGCAGCGGAAAATATAATTGCCAGACTAGTTTCTATGTAAATTCTATCGGGAAAATTTCAGTGATGTGGTCAGGCTCAGGACATGAATTCTACACGTGTATTTAACAACTACACCGAAGTATACTGCCATGGTCTGTTATACTGACAACGGGCAACAAGTCCTTACATTGCCAAAATACTCATCCTGATACAGACTGATACGTTTCAACCAGGGGACACAACCCGAAACCTACTTCGCGGGACGAACGCTGTAAGTCGGACAGTGTCAAGGGAGACATTCGGAAGAATAATTATCTATAGAAAGGACAGGAGATATAAAGATTCTCAGTTTAGTCGCGTCTTGTAATGGGGGTAGCAGGTAAAATTTTTGCTCGTCTGCTGGTGTAACTGTTACTAAGTTAGCTTTTCAGAAATCTACAGTGAGAACTGACGAGGAATGCCAGCTTGTAAATGTACGATTGCTAATAATTTTGAAGCATTCAATTGTGTAACGTAGCATGTACCTTCAAAAAGATAGGGCCTTGTGTCTTTTACTATTTTGTATAATATCATAAAGCAGCACTTCATCAGAACGGCGTGACTGTGACAAAATGGCTATTGTTTGACTCTATTGAGCTAGAACGATTTGTTCACTTCATAGAACAGCCATCTTGTTGGAAAGCCTATCCAGTATTATAATTATGACGTCTTCAGGATGATTTCGTCCACTGAGATGGAAATCACACCAAAACAACCACAGATTAGACAATAATGTAATGTTGTGATATGATGGACAGTTTTATATATCTTATAACGTTCATTATATCTACAGGATGTATATTTCATATGTTCTGTAGATTTAGAGGTACATCGCATTTGTTGATTTTGTGAAAGACATGAACTACATTTATTGTCCTATATTAGCCGTATGTCCACAAACGTTAATGGGTATGTATGATCCGCGATAACATTCACGGTTTGGATTTTTAACTAAGTGAATATCTTTGTATAAGTATGTGCTAAATGGGGCTAGTTGACCTGTTTTGTACACAACAAATAAAGATCTCAGCCCGTCAACACGTCGGCGTGTCACCACTCAATTTTATTAGCAATTTCGGGAACGATGTTAAAAAGGTCGAGTTTATTGTTTCATTTTGCTATTGTGTTGTATTGTGTTGTATTTAGAACTGTTCAGAGTACACCAGAAACAAACATTAATAAGCGTTACAAAAGTAATAAAAACAGGTGTTTATAACGAAGGTGTACGAGGAATTCAGCAGATATCTACAACAAACAAACAAACAAACATAGGAAGTGTAATTAGTTGAAAAACTTCTAAAACTAAAGTGATCCTTTGTAAGTCTTTATTAAAAGATGACAAGAAATGTAAAATGTGTGTACTTCGATACCAAGGTATGAATATTCAAACCGATCTAATCAGGAACATTTTCTTTCATCGAGGCATACATTACTTATAAAGTTACTCACTTCCATCAGGGTACACTAGTAACATTTCTTGCGAAAACCGGGCGAAATTATTTATAGATTTTAAATATTCTACAATCTAGACTGACAAATGATCCAATGTACCATACGAGTATAACTTATGTTACTCAACTCTAGAATTCTGTTAATACCTTTTATAGCCAAACTGAACCATTTTATTACGTAAATTAATATATGTTAGGAAGTGAGGTGAAGGGAACAGCATTCCAACTTGTCAGATTTTCAGTCTAATGTGATTGATGAACCTAATTAGTTTCTTGTAGGATTTCGGGGGGGGGGGAGAAAGTAAACAGAAACTGAAGTAAACAGAAACTAATAGTACTCTCGGTTCTAGTCTTGTCAGTGTCCACTCCAGCGTAGGTTGTGTCCCTCGACTGGAAAAAACCTAATATGATATGATGGACAGTGTCATACTACCGTGTCTTGGTTATGACATTTCAGTGTGATGACGCTATGCAAGTGTCCCTATAGGCAATATAACGTGACCGAGTGTCGTGGTGCCGTGTCCAGGTTATGGCATTTCAGTGTGATGACGCTATGAAAGTGTCCCTTTGGGTCCTTGCTAAGGTCACATTCGCCACACAACTGTAAAAGTTTTGGAAATAAAAACTAGGACTTCAAAAATGTCCAGAATACTGTTGATACAATAAAAAAAAAATTTTTCCTTTGTAACTGACAAAATAAACGTGTCCATGGAAACAGCAAAGTGCATATCGAAATTTACTTACTATATAGCTATGATGAGTCCTGTCACTCCCCTGTACTACTTAGTTAAGACATTTTAATAATGTACAGAAAGTGGGAGGCCCATAGCATAAACTCAGGTTTATAATTGTCACTGTAACATAATAGGACGAGTTCGTTACATTGCAATTCATATAGACCATATTTACATAAAGATCGTCTGAAATCCCTACAAGCATGCCCAGAACAAATAATTTAAGAGAAGACCGAGATGTACCCGGTTCTAATGTACATTGACGTCCGCTAAATCTCAAATCTAACACCTCGCCCCTGGCATTGTTCGCGTCCATAGAGTCATAAAATTGTGGATCTCAACATTCAAACACCTTTCAAAGGGCGATAAACAGTCATTTGTGTTAAAACCTTTACAAATGTATCTATCTTGCTAAATGAAAAGAGTGGGATTCTACACCGCTTTGTCGCCATTGAATGTGTGAAATATTCCGGTGGTATCGTTGTGTATCTAGTGTTTATCCTCCGTCGACTGTTTCCGTTAGATACCGCGAGATCTGATAGCCCGTAACTGATACTCGTAAATAGACACTATTTTTGTCCGGACCCATTTTTTGTTCTGTACCGGATTGATTTGTACAGTAAATCAGTTAAATATGCTGGGCACGTGTTACTTTAACTTATAAAGCAGTGCGGCAATATAGAGCTAGTTTACGGTTCGGATTTGCGAGTCAAGTACTATTTAAACACTGCAAGAGTGAAAAATTGTACAATAATCTAACTACGTGAATCAAATTTGAAGAAGTTTCAACGTCTTCCGAGTGTTTCTCAAAAAGATCACAGAACAACGGAGTGGTAGGAATTATCTATCATATTGTGACAAATGAGCTGTATTGCTTTGCCGAAGAGAAATTATATCCAGTGTTCCGACTTGGGATGGTTGAACCGTGAACAGCAGTTGCTGGGAAAAGAAAACATCATACGCTAACAGTAATACTGTTTCTACGAGGTGGATGTCAGTTATCGAGTTGTGTATACGGTGAAGTTATAGGAACTCTCTAGTGGAAATATAAATTAATCGAAAATGAGTAAAGTTATCAAAAAGACTGACCGTAAAAAATCGATGACGCGCGGTGATGGCGCGAAGTCTGCCCGGAAGCAAAGTCTGAACGCGGAAAGAAAGCAAAGCATAAAAACAACGTCAGAAAGGAAATCTAGTGCAGATCCTGAAAGAAAACAAAGTTTAATGGCGGCAGAGAGAAAATTAAGCATCAATTCTGACGAGAGAAATTCGTCGATGGATACCGGAAGAAAAACGTCGACGTTTGCCGAAAGACGATCATCACTGGTCGGCGATACTCGGAGAGGGTCGATTTTAGAGCCGGCGATTGGACGTTCTGCGCTGATAACGACGTCAGCACAAGGGCAACGTCCCGTCAATATAAAATTAGAAAACACCTACAAAAATCGACCTGACAAAGTTGTCCGGAATGACGATATCAGGACGTGCATCAAAGATGTGTTCGAGAAGGAATTACACGACAAAACCTACAACCAAGATGAATGCTGCATTCTGTCTAAAAGACTCGCAGAAATAATCAAACAGAACGTGAAATCTTTGGTACAGCGGTATAAGATTATTACTGTGGTAGCCCTTGGTCAGCGACAGGACTATTCGCCCTCAGTCGCGTTCACTAGCCGCTGTGTGTGGAACGCAAACTTTGACACATTTTCGGAGTACACGTACAAAAATATGTCGTTCTACGCTGTGGGGCTAGTATATGTATTGTATGCGGAGTAAATCAAGGTATTTTAACATCTACTGAGTGGTGGTAAGTCCAGCAAGTCGAGATGGGGTGGATCTGTTTGTAAAATACATTATCAAAACAGGAGGATATCATAGCTGTTGTCCATATATTTGTGGCTTAACTTTGGTATATATATATTTTTTCTTTTTTTTTTTACCCTTTGCCGGCATTTGAACCACGATAACAATTGACGGAAAGAATTTAAACATATTTTTTATATCGGAAAATGCGTTATTGGGACTTGATGGAGAATTGCCGTCACGGCATTTATATTTTGAATAAATCCCTACAACTTTGTCTAATATCAATGCTAATCGTTACTAACTGGGGTATGATGGTCGTTTACAAATAAACACAACCTTAAACCAAGTTTGTTTTGTTAAACACTTTATGAAACAACACAACAGTCTCAGGTGTGCTCAGTTTTAGTGTGCTGTTAGAGCTATCGTGGTTTTGTCTTTGTACAAGACACTTTTGCCTCACTGCTTCAGACATTATGCGGCGAGTCTCTCGCAGTTCAGTAAGGTAGCCGGCCGCCATTAAAATGAGACCCTGCTTCAAAATGATTATGAGTGTTACGTACCCAACGAATGATATCAAGCTGCTGTTTGGGCGTTTTAAATCCCATGTACTTTTGTGATAAGCCCCCTTGCTTTTATTAACATAATTTATCAAAGTGATACTGATACACTACAGAATCATCCGCAGACCATTTATATCGGACAAATTTTTTTGTGGTTGGAGCTTACGGACATGAAAATAAGTTTTGACTTTTGATAGTTACTATTGATATTTCGGTTCAGGATTTATCCGTATAAAGATTGTATATAGATGGTACAAGTCCGATACCAATATCAGAAACACTACCAGTCACGGTCTTCAATTGGTAAGTATATCAATTAGCTGTATGTATATTGATATACTGATGTCGATCTCGACGTAACCACACAATTAAGTGTGTTGTGAGTAGACGGAATATAGTCATGTTACGTAATATTGGTACCTGGTGCCAGATTAACAGATTATTGAGGGATTTGACTGACGTTGGAAATTAACTGTGGATTGGGGGGGAGGGGGGGGGGGTCATCGGCTGGGAAGATGTCTCAAATCTTATAGACAGGCAGCACCTCTCTTCAACGACCCCAGTAATTTAGCATTCCAGAAAACTGCCGTCACTGATGATGAGAGGTGGCGTCAAATGCATAAAAACAATGGCGTCCTTAAATTGGCCCTGAATGGTGTGAAAGTTTGGTAGGGTCGTGACAACATAAAAAGTGGGAATCAGATGGGGTCGGTTTTATAGCTTGGGAAGGCTTTGGAAGTATTGTGGGTCCTTCTTTATTTTAATTGCAGAAGGAAACGAAGTGGGATCAACAGTAGAATGTGGGAATGTGTTAGAGCGGGTATTAGCTCTAGAACACTAACGATACGTTGTAAAATTGGTAGGTAGCAACAGATGGGTGTAGTAATGTAGTGGAGTCGGTTAGTAGCTGTAGAACGCTGTGGGAATGTAGTGGGGTCGGTAAGTAGCTGTAGGACGCTGTGGTAATGTAGAGGGGTCGGTTAGTAGCCGTAGAACGTTGTGGTAATGTAGAGACGTCGATTAGTAACTGTAGAACGGTGTGGTAATGTAGAGGCGTCGATTAGTAGCTGTAGAAAGCTGTGGGAAAGTAGAAAGTAGAGGGGTCGGTTTGTAGCTGTAGAACGTTGTAGTAATGTAGAGGGGTCGGCTAGTAGCCGCAGAACAATGTGGTAATGTAGTGGGGTCGGTTAGTAGTTGTACAACGGTGTTGTAATGTAGTGTGGTCGGTTAGTAGCCGCAGAACACTGTGGTAATGTAGTGGGGTCGGTTAGTAGTTGTAGAACGCTATGGTAATGTATAGGGGTCGACTAGTAGCTGTAGAACGCTGTGGTAATGTAGAGGGGTCGGCTTGTAGATGTAGAATGATATGGTAATGTAGTGAAATCGGTTAGGAGTTGTAGAACAATGTGGTAATGTAGTGGGGTCGGTTAGTAGTTGTAGAACGCTGTGGTAATATAGTAGGGTCGGTTAGTAGCCATAGAACACTGTGGTAATGTAGAGGGGTCGGTTAGTAGCCGTAGAACGTTGTGGTAATGTAGAGACGTCGATTAGTAACTGTAGAACGGTGTGGTAATGTAGAGGCGTCGATTAGTAACTGTAGAACGGCGTGGTAATGTAGAGGCGTCGATTAGTAGCTGTAGAAAGCTGTGGGAAAGTAGAAAGTAGAGGGGTCGGTTTGTAGCTGTAGAACGTTGTAGTAATGTAGAGGGGTCGGCTAGTAGCCGCAGAACAATGTGGTAATGTAGTGGGGTCGGTTAGTAGTTGTAGAACGGTGTGGTAATGTAGTGTGGTCGGTTAGTAGTTGTACAACGGTGTTGTAATGTAGTGTGGTCGGTTAGTAGCCGCAGAACACTGTGGTAATGTAGTGGGGTCGGTTAGCAGTTGTAGAACGGTGTAGTAATTTAGTGGGGTCGGTAAGTAGCTGTAGAACGCTGTGGTAATGTAGTGTGGTCGGTTAGTAGTTGTACAACGGTGTTGTAATGTAGTGTGGTCGGTTAGTAGCCGCAGAACACTGTGGTAATGTAGTGGGGTCGGTTAGCAGTTGTAGAACGGTGTAGTAATGTAGTGGGGTCGGTAAGTAGCTGTAGAACGCTGTGGTAATGTAGTGTGGTCGGTTAGTAGTTGTACAACGGTGTTGTAATGTAGTGTGGTCGGTTAGTAGCCGCAGAACACTGTGGTAATGTAGTGGGGTCGGTTAGTAGTTGTAGAACGCTATGGTAATGTATAGGGGTCGACTAGTAGCTGTAGAACGGTGTGGTAATGTAGAGGGATCGGCTTGTAGATGTAGAATGATATGGTAATGTAGTGAAATCGATTAGGAGCTGTAGAACGCTGTGGTAATGTTGAGGGGTCGAACAGTAGCTGTAGAACGCTGTGGTAACATAGTGGGGTCGGTTAGTAGCTGTAGAACGTTGTGGTAATGTAGAGGGGTCGGTTAGCAGCCGTAGAACGTTGTGGTAATGTAGAGACGTCGATTAGTAACTGTAGAACGGTGTGGTAATGTAGAGGCGTCGATTAGTAGCTGTCGAAAGCTGTGGGAATGTAGAAAGTAGAGGGGTCGGTTTGTAGCTGTAGAACGTTGTGGGAATGTAGAGAGGGCGGTTAGTAGCTGTAGAATGCTGTGGTAATGTAGAGGGGTCGGTTAGTAGATGTAAAACGTTGTGGTAATGTAGTGGGGTCGGTTAGTAGCCGTAGAACACTGTGGTAATGTAGAGGGGTCGGTTAGTAGCCGCAGAACACTGTGGTAATGTAGTGGGGTCGGTTAGTAGTTGTAGAACGCTATGGTAATGTATAGGGGTCGACTAGTAGCTGTAGAACGGTGTGGTAATGTAGAGGGATCGGCTTGTAGATGTAGAATGATATGGTAATGTAGTGAAATCGGTTAGGAGTTGTAGAACAATGTGGTAATGTAGTGGGGTCGGTTAGTAGTTGTAGAACGCTGTGGTAATATAGTAGGGTCGGTTAGTAGCCATAGAACACTGTGGTAATGTAGAGGGGTCGGTTAGTAGCCGTAGAACGTTGTGGTAATGTAGAGACGTCGATTAGTAACTGTAGAACGGTGTGGTAATGTAGAGGCGTCGATTAGTAACTGTAGAACGGTGTGGTAATGTAGAGGCGTCGATTAGTAGCTGTAGAAAGCTGTGGGAAAGTAGAAAGTAGAGGGGTCGGTTTGTAGCTGTAGAACGTTGTAGTAATGTAGAGGGGTCGGCTAGTAGCCGCAGAACAATGTGGTAATGTAGTGGGGTCGGTTAGTAGTTGTAGAACGGTGTGGTAATGTAGTGTGGTCGGTTAGTAGTTGTACAACGGTGTTGTAATGTAGTGTGGTCGGTTAGTAGCCGCAGAACACTGTGGTAATGTAGTGGGGTCGGTTAGCAGTTGTAGAACGGTGTAGTAATGTAGTGGGGTCGGTAAGTAGCTGTAGAACGCTGTGGTAATGTAGTGTGGTCGGTTAGTAGTTGTACAACGGTGTTGTAATGTAGTGTGGTCGGTTAGTAGCCGCAGAACACTGTGGTAATGTAGTGGGGTCGGTTAGCAGTTGTAGAACGGTGTAGTAATGTAGTGGGGTCGGTAAGTAGCTGTAGAACGCTGTGGTAATGTAGTGTGGTCGGTTAGTAGTTGTACAACGGTGTTGTAATGTAGTGTGGTCGGTTAGTAGCCGCAGAACACTGTGGTAATGTAGTGGGGTCGGTTAGTAGTTGTAGAACGCTATGGTAATGTATAGGGGTCGACTAGTAGCTGTAGAACGGTGTGGTAATGTAGAGGGATCGGCTTGTAGATGTAGAATGATATGGTAATGTAGTGAAATCGATTAGGAGCTGTAGAACGCTGTGGTAATGTTGAGGGGTCGAACAGTAGCTGTAGAACGCTGTGGTAACATAGTGGGGTCGGTTAGTAGCTGTAGAACGTTGTGGTAATGTAGAGGGGTCGGTTAGTAGCCGTAGAACGTTGTGGTAATGTAGAGACGTCGATTAGTAACTGTAGAACGGTGTGGTAATGTAGAGGCGTCGATTAGTAGCTGTCGAAAGCTGTGGGAATGTAGAAAGTAGAGGGGTCGGTTTGTAGCTGTAGAACGTTGTGGGAATGTAGAGAGGGCGGTTAGTAGCTGTAGAATGCTGTGGTAATGTAGAGGGGTCGGTTAGTAGATGTAAAACGTTGTGGTAATGTAGTGGGGTCGGTTAGTAGCCGTAGAACACTGTGGTAATGTAGAGGGGTCGGTTAGTAGCCGCAGAACACTGTGGTAATGTAGTGGGGTCGGTTAGTAGTTGTAGAACGCTGTGGTAATGTAGTGGGGTCGGTTAGTAGTTGTAGAACGCTGTGGTAATTTAGTGGGGTCGACTAGTCATAATACAACACAAGGCATTTTAAAGTGCCGAAAAAAACAATATATTAAATTCATCAAGGCACCATAATAAAGGTCATTTCAACCAATAGTTATAACATATTTCATTAATGTATTTCACTCTCGTCATTGTATGTTAAACTGCAGAAGGGTCATCAGCATTCTATAGACATTTATTTTTGCCGTATAATTTCGTATTTCAACACTATGATATAAATATTGATAAAAGGTCCAACGTAAGCGCCTAAGTCCATGTTTGAACAAGTGATGCCGAGGACAGGTTATCACATTGAAATACAAAGAAAAAACAGTAATTTTGTCAGTATTGTGGAATGTAATAAGTATAATACTTAAATTTCCACTTTAGATGTGTGATATAATTACAAGAAACAGCGAACTTCACTTAATTGTCCTTTTAAACATTGCTTACCTTCCCCTTTAATCTAATCGAGACTTGTGTTGTTCAGCGCCGTGCATGGTTGCATGTGTAAAAAATGTATTGAGATTTTGAAAGAAATAAAACTCATAATTAGAATTCAACAACATCTTAATCACAAAACTGAAGTACTCATCGGCTTACTCACTGCTGTTAAAGACCGTGTTTGCTATTTCTTACTCCCTCCGCCCACTCGCCCAGTTCGCGTGGACCTTGGTCCAGTTACATAACGTTGTCGCCAGTTTCCAAGGGAAGATTTGACAATCGTTAACAATGGTACCAGTCGCAATGAACACATTCTTAAGGGGTAACGATTACGCGATTGGGGGTCGCTGGCTTTTGATTCTAGTCATATGATATACTTTAAAATGTAATATTTAATTACATGTAACAATGTACAAAGCCATCAATCATAATTAGTAGGGGAGCACGATAACCCCGGCGACATGTATTCAATAACAGGAAAGGTTCCGAGAGTGTACTCGGTCTGTTCGTGTCGCAGATCTCCATACATAAGACAGTATAACTGTAATTATGCGATACTTGTCAATTTGTCAACCAAGCCTACCAATCCCAACTAAATACAAAACAAAAAATTGCGAAAAAGGTTGATTCATCGCATTTTTGTCATGATTACCATTAGCAGCAGCACAAACAGCAACAACAGCAACAACAGCAACGACGCAACTGTACGCGCTGTGCGGAATCATTTGGTATTTCCAAAATTGTTTTATGTTAGTTTCGTCTGAAAATTTAGGTATTTGACCAAAACTTAAGTTTATAATGTTTGCTAATTTTTTTGAAATTTTAGATGATAGAAATGGGGGGGGGGGGGGGGGGGGGGGGGGGGGGGTTATGTTTACGCCACCTGCTCTAGAAAATGCCCACTCTCTACCCCCCCCCCCCCCCGCCTCCGGCTTCAGTATCGTTGTGGTCATCACAGAAAATAATCTTCATCGTCATTAGCAGTGATTATCGGTGTCATAAAATCTCATAGTTCATAGACCTAATCTTTATCGCCGGCGTAGTTTGCCTGGGTGAATCCAAGGGCATCCTTTCATCGTTGCGTCGTATGAAATGGTGATTCCAACATCAAACCCGTGTCGTCGGCGTCGTATGAAGTGGTGATTCCAACATCAAACCCGTGTCGTCGGCGTCGTATAACCTTATCATTCCAACATCAAACCCGTGTCGTCGGCGTCGTATAGCCTTATCATTCCAACATCAAACCCATGTCGTCGGCGTCGTATAAACTTATGATTCCAACAACAAACCCGTGTCGTCTGCTTCGTGTTAATTGGTGATTCCAACACCAAACCCGTGTCGTCGGCGTCGTATAATCTTATGATTCCAACATGAAACCCGTGTCGTCGGCGTCGTATAATCTTATAATTCCAACATCAAACCCGTGTCGTCTGCTTCGTGTTAATTGGTGATTCCAACATGAAACCCATGTCGTTGGCGTCGTATAAACTTATGATTCCAACAACAAACCCGTGTCGTCTGCTTCGTGTTAATTGGTGATTCCAACACCAAACCCGTGTCGTCGGCGTCGTATAATCTTATGATTCCAACATGAAACCCGTGTCGTCGGCGTCGTATAATCTTATGATTCCAACATCAAACCCATGTCGTCGGCGTCGTGTTAATTGGTGATTCCAACAAGAAACCCATGTCGTCGGCGTCGTATAATCTTATGATTCCAACACCAAACCCATGTCATCGGCGTCGTGTAAATTGGTGATTTCAACATCAAACCTGTGTCGTTGGCGTCGTATAATCTTATGATTCCAACACCAAACCCGTGTCGTCGGCGTCGTGTTAATTGGTGATTCCAACATCAAACCTCTGTCGTTGGCGTCGTATAATCTTATGATTCCAACACCAAACCCTTGTCGTCGGCGTCGTGTTAATTGGTGATTCCAACATCAAACCTGTGTCGTTGGCGTCGTATAATCTTATGATTCCAACACCAAACCCGTGTCGTCGGCGTCGTGTTAATTGGTGATTCCAACATCAAACCTGTGTCGTTGGCGTCGTATAATCTTATGATTCCAACACCAAACCCGTGTCGTCAGCGTCGTATAACCCAACGATTCAAACACCAAACCCGTGTCGTCGGCGTCGCGTTAATTGGTGATTCCAACATCAAACCTGTGTCGTTGGCGTCGTATAATCTTATGATTCCAACACCAAACCTGTGTCGTCGGCGTCGTGTTAATTGGTGATTCCAACATCAAACCTGTGTCGTTGGCGTCGTATAATCTTATGATTCCAACATGAAACCCGTGTCGTCGGCGTCGTATAATCTTATGATTCCAACATCAAACCCATGTCGTCGGCGTCGTGTTAATTGGTGATTCCAACAAGAAACCCATGTCGTCGGCGTCGTATAATCTTATGATTCCAACACCAAACCCATGTCATCGGCGTCGTGTAAATTGGTGATTTCAACATCAAACCTGTGTCGTTGGCGTCGTATAATCTTATGATTCCAACACCAAACCCGTGTCGTCGGCGTCGTGTTAATTGGTGATTCCAACATCAAACCTCTGTCGTTGGCGTCGTATAATCTTATGATTCCAACACCAAACCCTTGTCGTCGGCGTCGTGTTAATTGGTGATTCCAACATCAAACCTGTGTCGTTGGCGTCGTATAATCTTATGATTCCAACACCAAACCCGTGTCGTCGGCGTCGTGTTAATTGGTGATTCCAACATCAAACCTGTGTCGTTGGCGTCGTATAATCTTATGATTCCAACACCAAACCCGTGTCGTCAGCGTCGTATAACCCAACGATTCAAACACCAAACCCGTGTCGTCGGCGTCGCGTTAATTGGTGATTCCAACATCAAACCTGTGTCGTTGGCGTCGTATAATCTTATGATTCCAACACCAAACCTGTGTCGTCGGCGTCGTGTTAATTGGTGATTCCAACATCAAACCTGTGTCGTTGGCGTCGTATAATCTTATGATTCCAACATGAAACCCGTGTCGTCGGCGTCGTATAATCTTATAATTCCAACATCAAACCCGTGTCGTCTGCTTCGTGTTAATTGGTGATTCCAACATGAAACCCATGTCGTTGGCGTCGTATAAACTTATGATTCCAACAACAAACCCGTGTCGTCTGCTTCGTGTTAATTGGTGATTCCAACACCAAACCCGTGTCGTCGGCGTCGTGTTAATTGGTGATTCCAACATCAAACCTGTGTCGTTGGCGTCGTATAATCTTATGATTCCAACACCAAACCCGTGTCGTCGGCGTCGTGTTAATTGGTGATTCCAACATCAAACCTGTGTCGTTGGCGTCGTATAATCTTATGATTCCAACACCAAACCCGTGTCGTCGGCGTCGTGTTAATTGGTGATTCCAACATCAAACCTGTGTCGTTGGCGTCGTATAATCTTATGATTCCAACACCAAACCCGTGTCGTCGGCGTCGTGTTAATTGGTGATTCCAACATCAAACCTGTGTCGTTGGCGTCGTATAATCTTATGATTCCAACACCAAACCCGTGTCGTCAGCGTCGTATAACCCAACGATTCAAACACCAAACCCGTGTCGTCGGCGTCGTATAACCTTTTCATTCCAACATCAAACCCGTGTCGTCGGCGTCGTATAACCTTATCATTCCAACATCAAACCCGTGTCGTCGGCGTCGTATAACCCAACGATTCAAACACCAAACCCGTGTCGTCGGCGTCGTATAACCTTATGATCCAACGCCAAACCCGTGTCGTCGGCGTCGTATAACCTTATGATTCAAACACCAAACCCGTGTCGTCGGCGTCGTATAACCCAACGATTCAAACACCAAACCCGTGTCGTCGGCGTCGTATAATCTTATGATTCAAACACCAAACCCGTGTCGTCGGCGTCGTATAACCTTATGATCCAACATCAAACCCGTGTCGTCGGCGTCGTATAACCTTATCATTCCAACACCAAACCCGTGTCGTCGGCGTCGTATAACCCAACGATTCAAACACCAAACCCGTGTCGTCGGCGTCGTATAACCTTATCATTCCAACATCAAACCCGTGTCGTCGGCGTCGTATAACCTAACGATTCAAACACCAAACCCGTGTCGTCGGCGTCGTATAACCTTATCATTCCAACACCAAACCCGTGTCGTCGGCGTCGTATAACCTTATCATTCCAACATCAAACCCGTGTCGTCGGCGTCGTATAAACTAACGATTCAAACACCAAATTCGTGTCGTCGGCGTCGTATAATCTTATGATTCCAACACCAAACCCGTGTCGTCGGCGTCGTATAATCTTATGATTCCAACACCAAACCCGTGTCGTCGGCGTCGTATAATCTTATGATTCCAACACCAAACCCGTGTCGTCGGCGTCGTATAATCTTATGATTCCAACACCAAACCCGTGTCGTCGGCGTCGTATAATCTTATGATTCCAACACCAAACCCGTGTCGTCGGCGTCGTATAACCTTATCATTCCAACACCAAACCCGTGTCGTCGGCGTCGTATAATCTTATCATTCCAACACCAAACCTGTGTCGTCGGCGTCGTATAATCTTATGATTCCAACACCAAACCCGTGTCGTCGGCGTCGTATAATCTTATGATTCCAACACCAAACCCGTGTCGTCGGCGTCGTATAATCTTATGATTCCAACACCAAACCCGTGTCGTCGGCGTCGTATAACCTTATGATTCCAACATCAAACCCGTGTCGTCGGCGTCGTATAATCTTATGATTCCAACACCAAACCCGTGTCGTCGGCGTCGTATAATCTTATCATTCCAACACCAAACCCGTGTCGTC
The DNA here is from genome assembly GCF_031769215.1 of Ylistrum balloti. NCBI lineage: Eukaryota > Metazoa > Mollusca > Bivalvia > Pectinida > Pectinidae > Ylistrum > Ylistrum balloti. The sequence goes on from NW_026782195.1 coordinate 415,019, forward strand.
GGCGTCGTATAATCTTATCATTCCAACACCAAACCCGTGTCGTCGGCGTCGTATAATCTTATCATTCCAACACCAAACCCGTGTCGTCGGCGTCGTATAATCTTATGATTCCAACACCAAACCCGTGTCGTCGGCGTCGTATAACCTTATCATTCCAACATCAAACCTGTGTCGTCGGCGTCGTATAACCCAACGATTCAAACACCAAACCCGTGTCGTCGGCGTCGTATAATCTTATGATTCCAACACCAAACCCGTGTCGTCGGCGTCGTATAATCTTATGATTCCAACACCAAACCCGTGTCGTCGGCGTCGTAAAACTTACTATTCCAACACCAACATGTGTAATTGGTGTTGTATTAAATTATGTTCCCATAGCAAATCATAAAATCGGTATAAGTGTTTGGTGTCGTTTACGTTAAACTTTATGTGAAAACCGACATTTAACTGTTTTGTAACGCAGAATTTATAAATGTTTCTAGTGAATAAATAAACAGAATAATGTCATCTTATGACCGAGCGAACGATTTTTGGAATGGAGCGACACGCGTCGACATATGATCTAGACATTTATTGCACCAGTTTATAGTAGTATATGCAGATATACCGCCAGGACGCAGAGTTTCACAAAGTGTCGTCTAAGCTTAAAATAGATTTGAAATGTTTTAAAACACTGACGCAATGTCTTGATATATCGGCTTTAGAATAATCTTGTGCCATCGAAACTAACACGCATCGACTGTTATATACATGGACGGAATCTAATTTTTTTTGTTTTTTGCAGCATTCTTCCAATTAATCACCCGGGATCATTGCCACTTTTACACAGAACTGTGCAGCACGTAGGAATTTATTAATTTCATAAAAAAACATATATGTTTAATCAAACTATTAAAGTTCTCTTAATATTACAACAGACAAATGGCCAGCATTATATCAACACTGATTTTAAATAAATCACTTATTGTTGAAAAATATAATGACATGTAATAAATAAAATACACCAAACAAGTCATAGCACACTGACCCAAAATAGTGTATTAAAGACGGTAGGGGGTTTTATAACAGAGTCGTCGCGATGACACGCTAGGATTTAAGTAGCATTAACTTAAAGTGATATCTGTGTTCTGTAGGTATATACGTCACTATTAGGATAACCAGATTTTTTTATATCGGATTGTTTATGGTAGGCTTTGTGATCTAATGCACAAAAGATCAATTAGGCGGTCGTGTCTATCGTAACTCTGGGATACCCAGCGTATCAAGTCACCCAAGTCCATCGAATCACAACGGTAATCATAAGATCTTATTTGATTATATATACAGACCCATCTAAGGGCTCGGTTGGAATGTTTAAACACCGAGAGACAAAGGTCGTCACTAGGAGCCATTGTAGGCAAGGCAGAGGAAATACATTGAAATTGTTTCAGTTTTAATTTCTGTAACGGACCACATTCAAACGGAGACAGTGACATCCAGTGATATAGGGTGGTTGCGTGTGTTTTTTTGGGATCAAACTAGGCACGCTTTACCTTTAGTGATAATAACCTAAACGAACCGTATTTATTTTCAATCGTGTACCGGTGAAAATTGGATTTTAATTGCAAGTGCCAGGTTTAAGTATTACACTAATCATACCCTGACAAAAGGGCTTAATTTGGTCTTTAGAAAGTTAGTCCATAAAAAGCCACGATGAGTACGAGCACTAGTAGTAAGAAACAGGACAGGAAAGGGGACGGAGCGGGCCGGAAGCTGAGCACTCTTCCTCCATCAGATGCTGCCACCCGGAAGTCCTCTTTAGAACCCCCAGCACCAGAAAATTTGGCCGTTCGGAGACCGTCTATTGACAATAGGAAAATGTCAATTGTAGATTCCATCCCCGGACGTTCAACGCTAATTATAACGTCAGCACATACACAACGCCCGAACGTCAAGTATGAAAATACTTACAAAACGGAACCGGACAAAAAGGTCCGAAGTGACCTTTTACGAGACTGTATAAAGGATTTGTTTGAGAAAGAGCTGGACGATAAGACATATAACAAAGAAGAGTGTAGTAATATGTCAAAAAGTCTAGCAGACAGGTTAAAACAGCGCGTGAAAATGCTAGGCTTCTCACGATATAAGATCATCACTGTTGTCTGTATCGGACAACGAGAGGAGTTCAATCCGTCTGTGGCCTTCACGAGCAGGTGCATGTGGAGTGCACAATTTGACACTTTCTCACAGCACGTGTACAAGAACACGTCATTGTACGCTCTCGGCTTGGTGTATGCTATGTACGCAGAATGATGGATAACAAACGTATTAGATTCGATGCTTAGTTTGAATGTGTGACACATAAAACTGTTGAAAATCTAGTGCCAATATCAAGATCATTTCTTATTTATATCATAAAGGAGGACTTCCGCTTCCATGTTTGACTAAACCGGAAGTGCACGACGCCGGAGTACGCAGCCGTTTTGTGTGGCACATTTCATAATGTGGAATATATCTTACTGTTCATGGATTCCTGGGAAATTTTAAATCCTGTGTTTAATTGTAAAACATCTTGATTTTTTATTACAAAAAATGGCATTTCAGTCATAACATCCTTCAGAAAATGAAAACAGCACGTGTAATGTGTATTTCTAAACAAGCAAAAACATCGCGTTACTTTGACGCAAGTAAAACTGTTAAACAAGTTTTACACTATCCGTGTACACAAACTTGAGTGATATCAAAACCTATCTTACCATTGCATCTCTTACTTAACGATTTAATCTTATATTAATATAAAATAATTATAGTTGATAAAACATGCATTTGTGTTTGTTTGTGAATAGTAGAGATTCACTTCCATATCAGACTTATTTTAACCTCGAGGGATTCTGGTTGGTCTTTTCTCTCACGTTTTTATGCCACTAATAGGAATTCCGTAGTGTTCCTGCAATCAACATAAACACGCAGGTCAGCTCTGTAGAATAGTGATGTTCAAACTTATCTCCACACATAACGGTGCTATCGGAGTTTAAACGGTGCCTCGTGCCCATTATAAGTTAACAACACACTACATACCGATTGCACACCCTGTTGACTCACCTCTTATTGGATTCTGTCATGAGTTGGTTATTTTCTCTCTAAAGATCAGAACATTTAAGAAATGAAAATCAATAGTTTAATTCACAGACATGTATTGCATATATTCATTAAATTGGTCACCACTTATAGTAATTTGAGACAGATGTAGGTATTATGATTACTATACGTACGGTAATGCGTTTCCAGATGAATTGTCCGCAGTAAAAATGTAAAAACCGTAGATATAATTAACGATTCAATGTGTTAGAATGTGAATTAATTACTGTGATGATACACTGGGTCTAATGCATTATAAGTGGTACATTTAGATCTACCGATAATATGTTTAAACCGTCTATAAAACACGTTGGTGACGCCCATTTACGTATCTGAAGGAGATAATGTATTTTATGTATACAGAGGTATTCTGTATGGAAGCTAATAAGATATTACGTATATAAGCTGTCTCGATTATAACATAGGATATGCGTTTTAGATTTTTTTGTTTTATAAAATGTATATTGTATCACTAGATGTTTGTTACTGTACCATGTTTTTTATCAGATATAAAATGAGAATCCTATTAAAATAATAAAAAAAAATCTCCTATCAAGTTTCAATGTAATGTCGCAACACGCTTCGTGTGACGTAAACCCAATACGGTATACGATATTTCACAAAAATTCATGTTTGATATAAACAAGTCTTATATGAAGTGGTAACACTATTTACAGGATGTACAACTTATAAATATTTGATGTATAATATGTAAAGTGTAACACGATGTATAGTGTGTACAATATATAAAGTGTAACACAATATATAGTGTGTACAATATATAAAGTGTAACACGATGTATAGTGTGTACAATATATACAGCGTAACACGATGTATAGCGTGTACAATATATACAGTGTAACACAATGTATAGTGTGTACAATATTTACAGTGTAACACGATGTATAGTGTGTACAATATATAAAGTGTAACACAATGTATAGTTTGTATAATATATACAGTGTAACACAATGTATAGTTTGTACAATATATACAGTGTAACACGATATATAGTGTGTACAATATATAAAGTGTAACACAATGTATAGTGTGTACAATATATACAGTGTAACACGATGTATAGTGTGTACAATATATAAAGTGTAACACAATGTATAGTGTGTACAATATATACAGTGTAACACGATATATAGTGTGTATGATATATAAAGTGTAACACAATGTAAAGTGTGTACAATATATAAAGTGTAACACAATATATAGTGTGTACAATATATACAGTGTAACACAATATATAGTGTGTACAATATATAAAGTGTAACACAATGTATAGTGTGTACAATATATACAGTGTAACACAATGTATAGTGTGTACAATATATACAGTGTAACACAATATATAGTGTGTACAATATATACAGTGTAACACAATATATAGTGTGTACAATATATAAAGTGTAACACAATGTATAGTGTGTACAATATATATAACACAATATATAGTGTGTACAATATACGATATATAGTGTGTACAATATATAAAGTGTAACACAATGTATAGTGTGTATAATATATACAGTGTAACACAATATATAGTGTGTACAATATATAAAGTGTAACACAATATATAGTGTGTACAATATATAAAGTGTAACACAATGTATAGTGTGTACAATATATACAAAATATAGTGTGTACAATATATACAGTGTATCACAATGTATAGTGTGTACAATATATAAAGTGTAACACAATGTAAAGTGTGTACAATATATAAAGTGTAACACAATGTATAGTGTGTATAATATATACAGTGTAACACAATGTATAGTGTGTACAATATATACAGTGTAACACGATATATAGTGTGTATAATATATAAAGTGTAGCACAATGTGTAGTTTGTACAATATGTAAAGTGTAACACGATATATAGTGTGTATAATATATACAGTGTAACACGATGTATAAGTGTACCATGATTTATAATTTGTACAATATATACAAATCTTCTACCAAATTAGATGAATGTTATTGAATCCCCAAGGCATCAATTAGCTTTGATAACTACTGTATAAACATACATGTTACACCACATGTAGTATAACACTTAAGCATGTTTTGATTGGCTGACAGGATGAGCTTTGCCGAAATTAGAATTCGTAATAAGTAGCTTACGACTGCTTTGCTAATAATTTGGAGTTCATTTTTATTTCTATTCCTAATTCTGTTTTGAAGATAACAAATTAATTACAATACCTTCATATACTTCTGAAATTGTCAGATTTAAATATCCATTAGAGGCATTTCACTACAGGTCTTATCAACCAAACTGTTACAGAATAGGTCAATTCAATTTGGGATAGTTTTTTAGAAGTAGAAACAGGTCACACACACTCTGTGAAATATATGGTATTTCTTTCTCTCACGTTGGTTATTTTCCAAACGTAACAAAAAAAACAAGTTAAAACCTTTTTACTGTAACTTTTGAAAAACGGATTAACGAGAGTGAAATATATATCATAAACCACCACCAGTCGTTGTGTTACCTCTATGTATAAAGTGTACATACATATAGCTTTGGCATGATACGTTTGGAACAATATATAAATGTAATGTGTAAAAAAAAACCCGTGTAATTCAAGTGTTAACACTATATATACGACACCATTACAACGAATACAACATATAAATTAAATAGATGTAAAGTGTGTATCATATACAGTGTAGCACGACGTACTGTGTATATTAAATTGAGTGTAATTCGACATGTGGCGTTTACACTATATATCGGACACTTTATGATGTACAACATATACAGTGTAACAGGACATAGTGTGTATATTAAATTGAGTGTAATTCGACATGTGGCGTTTACACTATATATCGGACACTTTATGATGTACAACATATACAGTGTAACACGACATAGTGTGTATTAAATTGAGTGTAATTCGACATGTGGCGTTTACACTATATATCGGACACTTTATGATGTACAACATATACAGTGTAACACGACTTAGTGTGTGTATTAAATTGAGTGTAATTCGACATGTGGCGTTTACACTATATATCGGACACTTTATGATGTACAACATATACAGTGTAACACGATGTATATTGTGTACAATATATACAGTGTTACAAAATGTATTGTATACGAGTGTAATACATTGTCATACAATGTGTTAAGTTTTTCAATGTATATATTGTGTACATATATTGTACAATATTTTACGTTATTGTACAGTATAGTGAACATCGGATTTAGAAGCTTTTCGTAGCCATTAACTTACTGAATACACTGTTTATTACCATTTGTCTATAGATTTATAACAATGTAGAAAATCCCACGGCAAGTGTGCCGGGAATAAACATTGTCTACAGTACGGAGTGTATTTAACAACATCAACTCAACGACATGTTGGTTTAGCTACTCCAAGTTTGTAATTATTCAAAAATACCTTAAGTATAAATCATAAGAGATTTATTCAGTAGTTTGTTTAGCCCCAGTATCTGGTATTATACATACTTCTTATAAAGGCGATCAGACGGAAAGTCAGCGCTAGGTTGGTTTGTCCACGGTACACAGTATTGTTAGGGAGTCACAAATCAAACGATCGAAAAAAAAGGATATTTTTGTCATCATAACTTATTCAAAGCTGTATGGCGCGTTGCTAATTATAATCATGGATCGATGATTTCAGAAAGTTTGATTACATATCTTTTTACAAAAGGGAAAACTGTAAGCGATATTGTAATAAAGACAACGTCAAGCTGACATATTGTTTGTGAAGACCAGTCTACCAAGGCATTGACTTACAAACACAATCAGCCGTAAACTCCGTGTTGTTCTGTAGTTCCGCGAGAAGAATTGTTTTAAGACTAGGTCTGTAAAGGTATTGCTTTGTTACCTTGTCATTGTTAGATTAGAAATGGTTTGGAACCCTATAACAAACCACCAGTCTATACAAGGTGTTACATGTCACACACAAACTTGCCTTTTAACAGTAATGATTTTTTTTTTCTGACGTTAAATATAGTAGACTTCAAACTGAAACGTATGTTTATCGAAAACATAGACATCACAATAAACATTACAAAACCCACCCCTTCCCCCACCACACACACAAAAAAAAAATAAAATAAAATAAAAATAATAAAAATAAAATACAAAAAACGAGTTCAGTTTGTACTGCCTCCAAAGAGTAAGTATCATTAGCACGTGGTTAGTAGTGTTCAAACACAGCTTGTACATGGTTAACAGTTTACACACGGGTTAGCATTGTTTACACACGACTTGTATTGTTTACACACAGTTTTTACATGTAAGGATCATTTGCACACGTGTTAGCATTGTTTACACACAATTTGTATTGTTTACACACAGTTTTTGCATGTAAGGATCATTTACACATGGGTTAGCATTGTTTACACACGATTTGTATTGTTTACACACAGTTATTACATGTAAGGATCGTTTACACACGATTAGTATTGTTTACACACAGTTTTTACATGTAAGGGTCATTTACACACGATTAATATTGTTTACACACAGTTTTTACATGTAAGGATCATTTACACACGATTAGTATTGTTTACACACAGTTTTTACAAGTAAGGATAATTTAAACACGATAAGTATTGTTTACACACAGTTTTTACATGTAAGGGTCATTTACACACGATTAGTATTGTTTACACACAGTTTTTACAAGTAAGGATCATTTACACACGATAAGTATTGTTTACACACAGTTTTTACATGTAAGGGTCATTTACACACGATTAGTATTGTTTACACACAGTATTTACAAGTAAGGATCATTTACACACGATAAGTATTGTTTACACACAGTTTTTACATGTAAGGATCATTTACACACGATTAGCATTGTTTACACACAGTTTTTACATGTAAGTATCATTTACACACGATTGGTATTGTTTACACACAGTTTTTACAAGTAAGGATCATTTACACACACGATTAGTATTGTTTACACACAGTTTTTACATGTAAGGGTCATTTACACACGATAAGTATTGTTTACACACAGTTTTTACATGTACGGATAATTTACACACGATTGGTATTGTTTACACACAGTTTTTACATGTAAGGATCATTTACACACGATTGGTATTGTTTACACACAGTTTTTACATGTAAGGATCGTTTACACACGATTAGTATTGTTTACACACAGTTTTTACATGTACGGATAATTTACACACGATTTGTATTGTTTACACACAGTTTTTACATGTAAGGATCGTTTACACACGATTGGTATTGTTTACACACAGTTTTTACATGTACGGATAATTTACACACGATTAGTATTGTTTACACACAGTTTTTACATGTAAGGATCGTTTACACACGATTGGTATTGTTTACACACAGTTTTTACAAGTAAGGATCATTTACACACGATAAGTATTGTTTACACACAGTTTTTACATGTAAGGGTCATTTACACACGATTTGTATTGTTTACACACAGTTTTTACATGTAAGGATCATTTACACACGATTTGTATTGTTTACACACAGTTTTTACATGTAAGGATCATTTACACACGATTAGCATTGTTTACACACAGTTTTTACATGTAAGTATCATTTACACACGATTGGTATTGTTTACACACGATTAGCATTGTTTACACACAGTTTTTACATGTAAGTATCATTTACGCACGATTAATATTGTTTACACACAGTTTTTATATGTAAGGATAATTTACACACGATAAGTATTGCTTACACAAGGGCCGGTGGTCTACACACGGCTGTTATTGTTTACACACGGTTAGAATTGCTTACACAAGGGTCGGTGGTCTACACACGGCTGTTATTGTTTACACACGGTTAGAATTGCTTACACAATAGGCGGTTGTCTACAAATTACACATTAACTTAAATAGTTGAGAAGAATCCCATTTGATAATTTACTGATTAGACTACCAAGAGACCTGCTAATCTGAAATACCTGATCAAACTACATAAATACCCGAAACGTTAGTAATTGGGAAGACTAATACAAATACTCCTGTCCGGGTGTAACTTAGCGTCCTTTACTCAGTCAGTACAGGAAACGTACACCTGTCCGGGTGTAACTAAGCGTCCTTTACTCAGTCAGTACAGGAAACTACACCTGTCCAGGTGTAACTAAGCGTCCTTTACTCAGTCAGTACAGGAAACTACACCTGTCCAGGTGTAACTAAGCGTCCTTTACTCAGTGAGTACAGGAAACGTACACCTGTCCAGGTGTAACCTGGCGTCCTTTACTAAGTCAGTACAGGAAACGTACACCTGTCCAGGTGTAACCTAGCGTCCTTTACTCAGTGAGTACAGGAAACGTACACTTGTCCGGGTGTAACTAAGCGTCCTTTACTCAGTAAGTACAGGAAACGTACACCTGTCCGAGTGTAACTTAGCGTCCTTTACTCAGTGAGTGCAGGAAACTTACACCTGTCCGGGTGTAACTTAGCGTCCTTTACTCAGTCAGTACAGGGAACGTACACCTGTCCGGGTGTAACTAAGCGTCCTTTACTCAGTGAGTACAGGAAACGTACACCTGTCCAGGTGTAACTAAGCGTCCTTTACTCAGTGAGTACAGGAAACGTACACCTGTCCGGGTGTAACTAAGCGTCCTTTACTCAGTCAGACAGGAAACGTACACCTGTCCGGGTGTAACTTAGCGTCCTTTACTCAGTCAGTACAGGAAACGTACACCTGTCCGGGTGTGTCCTAGTGTCAAGTACGGTATACGGACGTATGTTATCTAGTCAACATATATGACGCACTAAGTAGCGTCTCAATGTAAGTACAATGTACACCTGTTAGTCGGTAAGAACGCTCTATTAGTGACCAGGTACATTGTGAGCTGTATCTTACATAATGGTTTACGTTACATATCTGACGGAGTTTTAGCGGGCCCAAGTACACGTCTCTCTTTGAATTGTCGCAGAAAGAATTGTACAAGGTATCTTGAGTTTGAAATTCTACCAGTACGGTCTCCAAGGCTGGTGGGCGTGACCAGCTGTATGAGTAGTGGTAGACATAGCCTTCGCGAGAAACAAACACGCGTCTTTTAGAATATGTTTTCATTCTTTATATGTAAAAATGAAAAGAATATGATACAATGGAACGAGATAAGATGTTCCCCCAGGCCGATAACACTGCAAACAGACCTGATAAATATCTTATATAATGAATAAGTAATTATCAAATAACTTATTAATGTTTTACGGGCTGCCATTGATATATAAATATAATTTTGTGGTTAACCCATTTTAAATGGACCACGGTATCTCATTAAGATGATATTAAGAGAGTGATTTATGTTTAAAGAAAATGTCAAGTTTTTTCCTCACATATATATGTAGATAATATTTCAGACACTCGAGATAGACAAGAGATTATAGATTTGAAATTAATGTATATAATTGGAGATATTAAAATTACGATATATACACATATATGTAAGGAGAACACAGACATTTTTGTACACATCATCATATGGACATGCACCAAGAACCAACGGGAATCTACGACGTTAATTAAAACAATAAAAAATGGAAAAATAGAAATAACAACTAAAATCCCAGATAACTTATTGAAAAAATCACGCAATAGTTGTTTAATGATGGACCACGGGCGAAGAGCGTTTGGTCAGCCCTCCAAGTCTGATGGTGGACTAAAACGCTTGCACCAGGTGTTCACATCTACTACACGTCTGTACCACGTGTAAACATCTACTACACGTCTGTACCACGTGTAAACATCTACTACACGTCTGTACCACGTGTAAACATCTACTACACGTCTGTACCACGTGTAAACATCTACTACACGTCTGTACCACGTGTTATAATCTACTACACGTCTGTACCACGTGTTATAATCTAATACACGTCTGTACCACGTGTAAACATCTACTACACATCTGCACCACGTGTTATAATCTACTACACGTCTGTACCACGTGTTATAATCTAATACACGTCCGTACCACGTGTAAACATCTACTACACATCTGCACCACGTATTATAATCTACAACACGTCTGTACCACGTGTTATAATCTACTACACATCTGTACCACGTGTAAACATCTACTACACGTCTGCACCACGTGTTATAATCTACTACACGTCTGTACCACGTGTTACAATCTACTACACGTCAGTACACGTGTAAACATCTACTACACGTCTGTACCACGTGTAAACATCTACTACACGTCTGTATCACGTGTTATAATCTAATACACGTCCGTACCACGTGTAAACATCTACTACACATCTGCACCACGTGTTATAATCTACTACACGTCTGTACCACGTGTTATAATCTAATACACGTCCGTACCACGTGTAAACATCTACTACACATCTGCACCACGTGTTATAATCTACAACACGTCTGTTCCACGTGTTACAATCTACTACACGTCAGTACACGTGTAAACATCTACTACACGTCTGTACCACGTGTAAACATCTACTACACGTCTGTACCACGTGTTATAATCTACTACACGTCTGTACCACGTGTTATAATCTAATACACGTCCGTACCACGTGTAAACATCTACTACACATCTGCACCACGTGTTATAATCTACAACAAGTCTGTTCCACGTGTTACAATCTACTACACGTCAGTACACGTGTAAACATCTACTACACGTCTGTACCACGTGTAAACATCTACTACACGTCTGTACCACGTGTAAACATCTACTACATGTGCATACATGGATACATATAGGGCATTAAAAGGATTTGCATTTCATATGTGACTTTACGAATCAAGTCTTAGAAGTATTTTTATCATTGAGAGCCTCGAGGAGCAAAAATTAAAGTTTGAGACAACAAGTTTAAGATACCTAATATCACTTTACTAAGAACATTGACATTTTGACAGGTTTTAAATCCAAATGTCTGTCCATGTAATGATGCCACACCCCCAATTTCTGACTTGCTCAACCAATGATAAACATTCCAGGTTATAATTCACTAATGACATATACAAAAAATATCATCTTGGCAGATTCACTGGACAACAGGTGGATTATCTGACTGAGGTATATACATGGATAATGAACAAACATTAATGACAAAACATCCCTTATGGATCTTAGCACCCACCACTATTTGGTCTTTATATCTTTATAAATTATATATCATTTCCTTTCTTTCTTCTGTTATTACACTCATTTATATGTATTGAAGAAATAGTGATAACGATCTTTAATTGTCAAATCTAATTTGGCCATCTGTTAGCCATTTTGTTTTTCTAATCGCAAATTTTAAAGTGTTAAACTAGAAACCAGGAGGAACTTTTATATTAAATTTCAGAAAGATGCATCCAGTTCTTCTCAAGTAAAGCATAACAAGAAATGTTTAGGAATGAATTGACACTGGACACTGGGTGATTTGAATAATGGGCTAAAAATTAATTTTGAGGACAAAATTTGGTGTTAAGGAATACTTTCCTAGAATTGGTTTTATTCCTCTCTAAAACTGACTGAACTTTATTTGTATGAATTGATTGTAACATATCTCACTGAGATATGGCAGGAAAGACTGGTGCAAGTAAAGTGAAAATCAGATGCCAGACAGACAGCTTAATCTGTACTATGTAATACTGTCAGTCACTGACAGATATATATAAAATTATTCTCATTCATAGTCACACTGGCAAAAAAGAATTTTAAAACATGGATTTTTTTTACAGACTTATTACATCTTAATATTTTGTTTTACCCTTTCATAAAGGATACTGGTCTGGTGTTTTACAAACCTGTATAAGACAGAAAGAACACTTCACAAAAATATAGCTGCAAATTAATTTATTTTTCTTCAATACTTCATTTATACAATTAGTGACATTTTAATATCTATAAAGAATGAAGTGGATCTAATATTTACAACTTGTTACATTGATTTCTTTTTATAATAAAATTTTTCATTTTCATTGAGAATAAAATTGTTTAAAATGTAATAAAAAGGATTAGTTAAAACATTAAGCTCCAAAAGGATGTCTACACTGTGAGTGACAAAGAAAAAAAGCAAAAATTGGAAATCAAATTTCTTGAATCATAAAATTTAGCATAAACATCGTGACACTTCAAAAACACAGAGAAATGAATCTGACAAAACTAGATTTATATCATCAGAAATTCATTCTATAACCATAATAAAAATTCTCTCTAAAGTACACATGCATTTTTCCCCCTAAAATGCTTTCTATTTGTGTAAGAAACTAATCTTATTAGAAAAATTGACTTACAACAAGCACTACCAAGACTCTCTATTTTGTTTAGTAATCATTTCAGTGTTGGACGGGTAAAACCTGTCAACTTTATTTTCATTCAGTTGATTATTGATGAACTGCCAAAAAACAACAGCAACAAGTGCCCTCATAGTGGGTATGGGAATAACAGGTACAATGAACAACAGGTATATATAGGAGGGACAACAGGTGTGTACAAGGAACAACGGGCGAGTTGGAGGAACAACAGGTATATATAGGAAGAATAACGGGTGTGTACGAGGAACAATGGGTGTGTAGGAGGAACAATGGGTGTGTACGAGGAACAATGGGTGTGTAGGAGGAACAATGGGTGTGTAGGAGGAACAACGGGTGTGTACAAGGAACAATGGGTGTGTAGGAGGAACAATGGGTGTGTAGGAGGAACAACGGGTGTGTACAAGGAACAGCTGGTGTGTAGGAGGAACAATGGGTGTGTACGAGGAACATTGGGTGTGTAGAAGGAACAATGGATATAAACCATGAACAATGGGTGTGTACAAGAAACAGCTGGTGTGTAGGAGGAACAATGGGTGTGTACGAGGAACATTGGATATAAACGAGGAACAATGGGTGTGTACGAGGAACAATGGATATAAACAAGGAACAATGGGTGTGTACGAGGAACAATGGATATGAACGAGGAACAATGGGAGTGTACAAGAAACAATGGGTGTGTAGGAGGAACAATGGGTGTGTACGAGGAACAATGGGTGTGTAGGAGGAACAATGGGTGTGTACGAGGAACAATGGGTGTGTACGAGGAACAATGGGTGTGTACGAGGAACAATGGGTGTGTACGAGGAACAATAGGTGTGTACGAGGAACAATGGATATAAACAAGGAACAATGGGTGTGTACGAGGAACATTGGGAATGTACAAGGAACAATGGGTGTGTACGAGGAACAATGGGTGTGTACGAGGAACAATGGATATGAACGAGGAACAATGGGAGTGTACGAGAAACAATGGGTGTGTAGGAGGAACAATGGGTGTGTAGGAGGAACAATGGGTGTGTACGAGAAACAATGGGTGTGTAGGAGGAACAATGGATGTGTAGGAGGCACAGTGGGTGTGTACGAGGAACAATGGGTATGTAGGAGGAACAATGGGTGTGTAGGAGGAAAAATGGGTGTGTACGAGAAACAATGGGTGTGTACGAGGAACAATGGGTATGTAGGAGGAACAATGGGTGTGTAGGAGGGACAATGGTTATGTACAAGAAACAATGGATATGAACAGGAAACGACGGGTGTGAACGAGGAATAATGGGTATCACAAACAATGATTATGTAGGGAAACCAACAAGTTCTTAAAAATAAAGTTTGACATAAGAAAGGAATGACATATAATTCTACCAGAGTATGAACACACCTCTGAAATTTTTGCACAACACTTTCTCCTAGAGGTGTCACAACACACACTGAAATGATCAATGTATATTGCAATACAAAAGGAATGTATTAAGATATGTATTACAATAAAATCTCAAAGGAAAAAAAGCTATAAAATTTCTGAGAATGGTGTTTAATTTGTGACAGACATGTATCACAAAACTTCCATTCATTAATATGTCTTGCTGTCCCAGATTTGACTTTTTCAAATAACTTAATCTCGAAAGATATAAAAATTCAGATTAAAATCTGATAAAGATTTTTTTAATCTTGAATAACATTGTTTACAGATGTGTTGAATAAGTGACCGAATTTCACATTTTTTAAACTCCCCCCACCCCTCCCCTCTCAGAAAAAACCCCATCGTAACCCACAATGTAAGATTTGTCCCCAATTTGACTAGTACACCCAAGGATCTAACTATATGACAGATCATTCAAGTATTTACATTTTTGAGAACTGATCTAAACACAGTTTCTTTACTTTCATATGGATGCTGACTTATAAGCAACACTTTAGTCAGGGATAAGACCTGTCACTGCAGGAAGGCGAAATCACAAACAAACCTGAAGAAAAAAGATCTACGATCCTTATAGAAAGTCTAACTGCTAGCAAGTATCACTACAATACCACAACACAATGTAAACTATCTCTTCAGTAACAATCAAGGCGAGACAAACATTATTGAGGCTGAGACATGTTAGTGAGGTTGAGACACAGGTTAAGAAGGCGGAGACACATGTTAGAGGGACTGATACACATGAAAATGAGATCAAGACACATGTTATGGCTATTGAGAAACATTTCACCAAATATGCACACCTACTCATTTCTCAACTCAATAAACAATAAACGTATCTTCTGTACAAACACTAAATCATAACACAGTATTTCTACGATGACAACACTTGCATACTATC
The DNA here is from genome assembly GCF_031769215.1 of Ylistrum balloti. Classification (NCBI taxonomy): domain Eukaryota; kingdom Metazoa; phylum Mollusca; class Bivalvia; order Pectinida; family Pectinidae; genus Ylistrum; species Ylistrum balloti. Next base: position 430,748 of record NW_026782195.1, read on the forward strand.
AGGTGTTGTAACCTAAACAGATTCTCCTCTTCATTCTGATTTCGTCTGTTAGATTTATTCCATTACCACAAGGGCGACATAAATCTCAATGCGGTCAGCAAAATTTCTACAGTAAAATGTTTTTCTTTCATTCCTGATTTCCTGACACGTTCTTTAGTAAACATGCAAAACATGCACGATACGCCAACAGTAATCTGAACTTCTTGAATATCACTACAATCAGTTCTTACTAACTCAGTCCTTGACATATATATAAAAAAAAAAAAATAAAAAAAAAAGCACTGTTCTTAATTGTGATGTCAAACTGCTGCCAATTCATGCTTGGAAATCACTTCATGCACCTAGGAAATGTTTATCACATCATTTTCTTATAATCACACCTGCCCTTGAAATCACACCCTATTTTCTTTTCAGAGAAAGAAGATAGGTTTAAGCCTGTAAAATGTTGTTGACTGTTCTACCAATATAATATTCAGCCTTTCTCCTCTATGTCTTCTATAAGCCCACAAAGTTATAAAGCTGAAATTTATACGTTTGTACTTATTTAAATAAACTTTCTGTATTATGTTACCACAATAGGATATCTTAGCACATGTCACATGGAAGTTTTACACTTTTAACAGCTAGCTGTATCTAAAATCTCACCTTTACCAATGTGTATTTGTATGTATATACCGAGTTTCTTTGTTTGAGAATGGCTATAAAAAAACAGGGAAAATAAAAGATGACATCTACAAGTACATAAAGGGAAAAACATATTGTGTACATGTAAAATGACATTTGGAGATTTTTTTGCCGGTAGTTGTAAAAAAAAAAAAAAAGAATAATTTTCGGATCGGAGTTAGGTTGAGTTTCCAGGGTTTATTTCGGAGGTTGAAATTCCTGGACCCAGAATATAATGTTGATGAACCGTGAACTTGATGATGTTTAGCATTATAAAACAACAGCTTGTATCCAATGAACATCTAGTACAAAAAAAAGAATCTGTTCCCGTGGAGTTCTTTATTTTTCTTTCTTTTATTGTAAATCATGGCCAAGAAATAAAGATACATATTAAAAAAATTAACTATATAAGTTATAAAATCTACAACAACTTGAGCATTTAATAAAAACAAACAATGGAATAAATGTTTATAATTGACTTCCAAAATTTAATTTTCACAAAAAGTTTATATTTTTATTTTAATTTGTCTCTGTATTATTTTACATAATAAAATTTTAGCTACCATATTGTAAACAATTTTGGTTAAAAAAAAATTGTACAAAAATATTAAACTTTTTCTTCTTCTCTTTATTATACTGTATTTCAAAAACAGAATAGCTATGTTAACTATTATTTTCTTTTTTTTATCACTTGTGATTAAGATGTTTAATATAAAGCATTTAAAAAAAAAAAAAGTCTAATATTTCATTTCAATGTGAATTTCTTTCATCTCAAATTTTCCCTATTTTTAAAACACACTACTAACACTGATGCTAGAGAAAGATGCTCTCTAAACATGATTCACAGCTGCCCAATCTCATGAAAGTCACAATACTGGATGGTACCCAAAGTCAAACTGATACAACATGAAATTATACTAAATCGTAATGACAAACAAAACAATTAAGCACACAATATTCTGACCTTAATAGTTTAACTAATAGAATGTCACTCTAAAAATCAATTAATGAGACTGATTAGAAAATTTTTTTTTACATGCATGTGCTACGTATTCCATATAAATGGTCATCCTTACTCTGAAAAACTTTTAACCATACAAAATAAAAAAACATTTCAAATTTCCCTCAAAAACAGAAACAGTCAAAAATCGATTTGGATAAACTGATCAAATAGTACTTGGAGTAATGCAACAAGGAATTTTATATATCAAAGCAAACATCAAAGTTTGATATTCAAATTGATTTAAGAAATATTTTGATGAAGAATTACTAATTCAGCTCTATAATATGACCATCTGAAGTCCAGAAATAACAGTTCTTTGTCACTCCTAATGACTCCAGCTGCCTTGTGTCAGTCAAAATTTACAGCAAGTCTTATATAAAGCAAGATTAACGTCAAATCTTAAATAAGTCAAGATTTACATCAAGTCTTGATAAGTCGAGATTTACATCAAGTCTAAATAAGTCAAGATTTACATCAAGTCTTATATAAGTCAAGATTTAAATCAAGTCTTATATAAATCAAGATTTACATCAAGTCTTAATAAGTAGAGATTTAAATCAAGTCTTATATAAGTCGAGATTTAAATCAAGTCTAATATAAGTCGAGATTTACATCAAGTCTTAATAAGTCAAGATTTATATCAAGTCTTATATAAATCAAGATTTACATCAAGTCTTATATAAGTAGAGATTTAAACACAAATAAGTTTATATAAGGTGATATGTACAGAATAATGTTATATAAGTAGAGATTTACATCAAGTCTTGAAATAAGTCAAGATTTATATCAAGTCTTAATAAGTAGAGATTTACATCAAGTCTTATATAAGTCAAGAATTATAAAACACAAATATCATTGTATGATCAGGTGATATGTACAGAATAATGTAATTACCCTTAGGATTCTCCTTTCAATTATCATTTTGAAATAAATAAAGTTTATATTAATGCAGCTCTATTTTTCCTCTTATGACAAATACATCACATGTAAGATATTTTCTCCTCTGTTAACAAATGGACTTTTACATCTCTGTTGGAGTAATTGTAAGAGAATTTCTCCTCTGTTGACTGGTGCAGTATTTGTAAGACAAATTCTCCTCTGTTGACTGGTGCAGTATTTGTAAGACAATTTCTGCTCTGTTAACTGGTGCAGTATTTGTAAGACAATTTCTCCTCTGTTGACCGGTGCAGTATTTGTAAGACAAATTCTCCTCTGTTGACTGGTGCAGTGATTGTAAGACAATTTCTGCAGTGATTGTAAGACAAATTCTCCTCTGTTAACTGGTGTAGTAATTGTAAGACAATTTCTGCTCTGTTAACTGGTGTTGTATTTTTGAGACAATTTCTGTTGACCGGTGCAGTATTTGTAAGACAAATTCTCCTCTGTTGACTGGTGCAGTGATTGTAAGACAAATTCACCTCTGTTGACTGGTGCAGTATTTGTAAGACAATTTCTGCTCTGTTAACTGGTGTTGTATTTTTGAGACAATTTCTGTTGACTGGTGCAGTATTTGTAAGACAATTTCTGCTCTGTTAACTGGTGTTGTATTTTTGAGACAATTTCTGTTGACTGGTGCAGTATTTGTATGACAAATTCTCCTCTGTTAACTGGTGCAGTGATTGTAAGACAATTTCTGCTCTGTTGACTTGTGTAGTAATTGTAAGACATTTTCTCCTCTGTTAACTGGTGCAGTATTTGGAAGACAATTTCTGCTCTGTTAACTGGTGTTGTATTTGTGAGACAATTTCTGTTGACTGGTGGACTGTATAAAACTTTGTCTACAACTGTTGTAGCTTTACTTCCTTCTTTGTTGATTTGTATACTGTTTGTAAGATTGTCTTTGATTAGTTCCACTTCTGGAATGACCTCCCTGGTTTCCTGGATGACTAGATTGGCGGTATTGGTCGTTAGGAATTGAAATACCTGCATAGTGAGAAAAAAAACATTTTAATAAATCTACCAAAATTTAATCATAGAAGTCAGTCATTACACGTTTGCTACTGAATATTAATTGACAAGGGAGAAAAAATAAAGGAAGGCTCTATATGGTGTCCAAAAAAAAAAATCAGTTTATGTCAACCAAAACTGATGTCTGGTCATCTTCGCTAGCCTAAGAGGAATAGGTGGATCATCTACCCTTGACTAGTAAATAATAAGTACTATTTTTCCTACAGAGATCATAGCTGTGGTAATGTATCTCTTATAACAAGATGTTAACACCTTGTCAGGCAAGGACAGTGGGGCCTGGTTAACTATCAGTGCTACAGGACAGTGGGGCCTGGTTAACTATCAGTGCTACAGGACAGTGGGGCCTGGTTAACTATCAGTACTACAGGACAGTGGGGCCTGGTTAACTATCAGTACTACAGGACAGTGGGGCCTGGTTAACTATCAGTACTACAGGACAGTGGGGCCTGGTTAACTATCAGTACTACAGGACAGTGGGGTCTGGTTAACTATCAGTACTACAGGACAGTGGGGCCTGGTTAACTATCAGTACTACAGGACAGTGGGGCCTGGTTAACTATCAGTACTACAAGAATTATAGCTGTGGTAATGTACCTCTTAAACGGGCTGAAGCCAATATTGCAGAAACAATAGCTTTTTAACTTAAAATTTGCCAAACTTGTAAAAGGAATGTTGTATTCATATCCTTCCTCTCCAGAAATTTTTTTTTCTTTTTTTTTTACAAAGTACTTGCAGTAAAATGGAAACAGACTTAAAGACAAATGACTGCTATAGAACTTCACAGCATGTGGGGTGGGGGTTTGGGAGGGGGAACAGGAGAGATAGGACAAAATATGAAATGTTGAAATTGGACATAAAAAACATTGTTGTTTTACTCAGTTTGTATGGTCCTGTGAACTAGGATAGAACAAAAATTGACGATATGTATCTGTGGTAAGGAAATTTACCTAAATTGGGTGGCCCCATGTTACCCGGAGCAGCTGCTATAGACACTTGCCTTGGTGATGACCCAGGAGGAATGTTCTGAAAACAAATTGAGAATGTAGTAAAGATACTGTATTTTACAACACATTCTTATTGATCAAAAAGTTTTTTATCTTCATTTAAATTAAAGTTTGGTTATTGTTTTAAATGTTCTTTTCACTTTTGAACAATATTCCTACTTGGCTTTAATACTTGACACAAACAAACCATATATGGAAATACTTTTATTAGGTGTTAATTTCGTTATGTCATTCATAACACTGAGGATAACCAAGAGCTGACAAATCAGTGCAATGAGACAGAGAGAGAGATAGAGAGAGAGACAGAGAGAGAGAGAGAGAGACACAGAGAGAGACAGAGAGAGACAGAGACTGAGAGAGAGAGAGAGAGAGAGAGAGAGAGAGAGAGAGAGAGAGAGAGAGAGAGAGAGAGAGCACTGCACTGAGGCTGACACTGACAGACAGACAGCACAGAAACTAGTTGAAACAGCACCGAGGCAGACAGACAGACAGCACTTACAGACAGACAGTACAGCACTGACACTGACAGACAGACAGTACAGAGACTGACAGACAGACAGACAGTTCAGTGACTGACAGACAATGCCGAAACTTACATACAGATAGCATCTACAGTGATAGACACTGTCTAATCTGATGTATATCTTAATATTATAATACTCAGCAATTATGTGAATATATGTTAAATCAATTGAGAGGCTCACGAGATATCTGGTACACAAGCATCTTGTTAAACCTTTAACCTTGACCAATAATCACTCAAATTTAGTCAGGTGTAGAATTTGATGGTGCTATGCTAAGGTAATAAAATGAACTAAATCTATTAAGGGCTCATGAGGTCTCACCAGCTCTGTTCTATAGACTGATGGAAGGACAAAGTGACTATAAATATATCCACGTATATGTCTAGTATGGAATCATTTTCACGATAAACTTATTGGTCGATTGGTAGGAAATCATGTTTGAATCTCTTATAAAATACATGACCCCTTCCCACTAGAAGGTACCACAAGAAATCCTGACAGCAATTCTAGACACAATCTCTGATGTTCTTTTTTTTTATTTTATTAATTCCACAAAATTAGTTTTTATGACAACATTCTAGCTGTAAATTATTTATGTTAATCAAATAATTTTACTTAATTAATCTACCTTATTTCGGAAACTTACGTGTGAGAGCAATGTGAATGCCCTCACCAGCAACCAAAGAGAAGATTGAAACTTTTTAATGCTACTGGCTTTCCTACTGGAGTTAGGCAAGGCTTTCCAAGTTTGGTCTTACCATCTTTTGAGAAAATGTGAATAGAAATTCTCAAAGGGACATACATCATGGTAAAACAAAATTTTTGTGATGTTTATATCATATTTTGTATTATTACATATAAATATCAGATGTGTCACCCTGTGAACAATGACAGTTTTTTTCCCGCTGAAATATGCACATAAAACTACTAATCATAAAAGAAAATCTTCCACACTTGATCAAGTCTGTATATGTTAATTTTTGTGCCAGATATAATAAATGCATGCACACAAAACAACACAAGAATAGCTTACAATGTGAATTGGTTGCAGCTGAAAAATGTCTCAATGTCAACCAGGAAGTGAAGAATGACCGAATCGGCAAAAAAAAAAAACCTCAGAATTCCTCTGTGGAAGCTTAACATGGTAGATGGGAGCTTACCATATCAGATGAGAAAGCGATCAGGACAATGCATGTATTCTGCTTCATTGTCTGACAACTGACAAAGTGGAACTAGGTCAAAGCTTTGCATGTTGTTGACAATACATGTATGGCTGGAGTGAGACTTTTACAGAAATTAGGGATATGGATCTCTATTAATTCCAAGTTAAGTTACCAAACAACATCTATTTATCAGTAACAAATTTGTTTGACAAAAGCCAGCTGTCTATGTAATGTGCCACCATATTTTTATCCGCCATCACATGTGTCCATGTATATAAAGGATCTACTACGTTTTCAAACTGTCAGATGATGTTATCAGCTCTAAATTTGAGAGGGATTTCCCGAATAAAATGAGTGGTCAAATTGAACATTGGAAATTGTCTGTAAATATCGGGATACATCAGAAATGTGACTGGAAGCGAAAATAAAAAGCATGCACAACCAATAAAGAGAATAACATTGTAACCCTGGTAAAATACTAGCCACACCATACTGTTCCCTAAAGAGAACTTTTCTCTAGTTTGATTGGTTGAGTGTCAGACTAGTAAGCCAGAGGTCCCATGTTTGAATCTAGCAGACATTGAAATAATCTGATACACTGTCTCTTTGAATCTAGATTATCATAATTCTGGAAATAAAGACAAACTGAACAAGGGGCCCACATATATCCCATACAACTACATCAAAGTGGTTAAGGGTGACCTTTCACCTCTTTATCTTGACCAATGACCAAGAAAATTGCAGTCAGGTGCAGACCTTGGTGATATAATGCTATTTTGTGAACATGAACCAAATCTATGTTGGAGTTTATGAGATATCAGGCAACCAAGGTTATCATGGATAGCAACACAGACAAACGTACAGACAAAGTAGTTACTATGTTTCTTCTATCATGTAAGTAGGGTGTATAAAAAATAATTGACCATGACCAAATAAGAACTTCACCTACAATATCATCATTATACAGCTACATAACACATTACAGAAGGACCACAGACAAAGGGCAATTTAAACAACCCACCCTCTGATGATGGTGAGCTACAAAACAGCTACAAATGGAGTTGAGTATGAAATTGTGTTTAAACTACAAATAGTTAGTAGAAAATTGTAATGAATACAACCAAACTCAGTATTAAATGATGATAACTAGGGAAATACTTTGTCAGAAATCATTTTGATATTGACTTAATATGTCAGGGACTAGCAATATGTTATGAACATCAAAAGGTTACCTGTTTTAGCTAATTTTGTTGTTTGAAAACTTTGATCTCTGCTCCTTTGAACAAATATGTTAAATGTAATATCTTATTAAAAAAGGACCAATCCATGCCAATGCTTGTTGCTTGCTAACTAATTAGAACTAAAGATGTGAATGTACCTGAGCATCATGAGTGGACTGAGCAATGATATGTTGCTGTACTGAAGTGGCTACTAGATCATGTCTACCCTGTGTCACCATGGTAACGCTAGGCACAGAACCCTGCAGCTCCAGGTGACGTGGGGACGGGTGAAGAGGATTATTCATGGGAGCAAGGTGTCTCACCACCGTGTTAGGAGAGGAAGCAAGAAAATTAGTGGTGACAAAGGCCGAGTTAGTTGCCAATGGCGATGTCGATAGAGATGGAGATGGGCATGCATGTGGTGAGTGTGATAATAGCCATACAGGGTACGGGTTTGGCGGTGTCCCTTGGTGGCGCTGTAGTTGAGGATGTTGCTGCTGTTGTTGATGAGACAAACGTTGATGCTGCTGGTTCGACATGTACTGATTCAACCAGGGATGTCCGGACATGCCCTTGTTGTGTGGGCTGGTTGACATGTAGGTCTCTGGGTACTGAGGTCGGCCGATCGGCTTCGGGGAAGATGATGGCCGGGGGTCATGGCCTTGCTTCATAGGTGATACAGTTTGTCTAGGAGGTGGGTACGAGTCGGACAAGTTTACTTTGGACCGTGGACTACCCCGGTAATTGCCCTGAGGACTGCCACTGTTGAACTGCCTCTGTCCTGGGGACCCCTGGTGACCAAATGGCATGGGGATGTTCTGAAAAGGAGCACACACATCAGTAAACATTCACAACTAATCATCCAGTTTATAACAAATCTCCCCAAGTTAAACTGAAGTTAACATTAATTTCTGTCTGACATTGGTTTAAAGTTCTTTGAATTTAACAGAACTTTATAGTACAGTGCTAGAATGAGTGATAAATCAAAAGTTTTATACCAACCACTCCTATGTAAAATTCTATGTTCAAGAAATCATACAATGGACATAGCTCCTTGGGAGTTGAATCAACAATAGAAACTAGACCTGGAGTTGAATCAACAATAGAAACTAGACCTGTCACCTTGAGTATAACTAATACCCCCCACAGATGTAAAGACTTGACATATCAATTTCAGTAAGCACATGTTGCCTTTGTTGCTATTTCATTGGCTGGAATACTGGAATTTATATAAAAAATTTATATAAAAATCCCCAAGAAATCTGCATTCTAAATCCATTATCAACCATACATAAAGACACTTGACAGACCTAAATCCAAAACCTTAATTCTAGAAAACACTGAAAATTGTCAAAAAAAAATTTGGTTATTCATGTGAGGAATAAACCTGCATTATGTGTTAAATGGTTCGACAAAAGTATAAGCCAAGCTTCAAGTTAATTGGATGCTCTGAAAACTGTTATATCTCAAGATGCATAGCTGGACAAAATTATGTTAATTTTTTTATATAAAACAGGGATTACTGCAGTAAACTGAAAAAATGCAAAGACGCTTCAAGGAGCACATCTCCATATTGTGCTGGCCATTCCCACTAAGTTATTGAAAGATCCGTCTTAAACTTAAAAGGTTTTGGCAAACATTATTTAGGACAAGAAATAAGAGATCCACATTTACTACCTACTCCATGGAACCAAGGAATATTAATCTAACCTGTTGAAGCACCAATTATTTCAGCAGAAACACAACAGAAAAAAAACAGCAAGAGATTCATCTCCACCAGGTTCACGCCCAAACACACCAGCTAATATTGTGACATGATAAACTACAAACCCTTGGCTGGCTGGCCATTTGGCGTTGATGCTGTTGATGTTGTTGATGTTGTTGATGTTGATGCTGCTGTTGATGCTGCTGCTGTTGATATCGTTGCCCAGTGTTAGAACTGAGGTGCTGCTGTGAGTTTGCAGGGCGACGCCAGTTCTGTTCCAAATCAGGGTCATTGGGGTCAGACTGTGACCTTCTTAACCCTGCAAGTAAAATGTGTGTTACCTAATTCTCATTTGCATCCTATTTGCTGCTGGCAAGTTGTGAGTAAGGATACTTCACTTTACAATGTAAACCTATGGAATATCCTACCTTTAGTGTGGACAAAGCACTTCCACTGGAAGAATTGCCCACCATAAGGATGGTCGTACTACTCCCAAGACATTTCAGGCAGGTTTGCCTTCCCTTAGAATGGTTGTATTGTCCCAATGGTATTTTTGTGAAGGAGTGCTTTAGAGTGGTTGACCTGCTACTGTGGTATGTTGGGTACAATTGCCTACATTTAGGGCAGATGTACTGCTCTCGATGCAAATTGAGAAGAACTTGCCTACATTAACGGTGGTTGTACTACTCCCAAGACATTACAGGCAGGTTTGCCTTCCCTTAGAATGGTTGTATTGTCCCAATGGTATTTTTTGAAGGAGTGCTTTAGAGTGGTTGCACTGCCACTGTGACATGTTGGTATGGATTGCCTCCCTTTAGGGTGGTTATACTATTTTTGTCACATGTTGATATGGATTGCCTACCTTTAGGGTGGTTATACTACTCCCTTGACATATTGAGAAGGGCTGCTTACCTTTAGAGTGGTTGTACTGCCCTTGTGACATGTTTTTGTCCATGTATCGACCTTGTTCCTCTATATTGTTTCTTTGTCCATCTTCCCTTTGCTGTTTCTTATCCTTGGACCTGAAATTTTTGAACTTTTCTCTTTCTTCTCTGGAAAACAAGGCAAAAACATTTCTGCCATTATAATTTAGCTGGTACATAAGTAAGTAAATATTCTGATGACATCATTTGAAAGCAAGAATAACTGGAAAAACTTAAAGAGGAGATAAATACATTTTATTTTTTTGGTGAATGATCCAGAAAAATCTATCTTATCTTACAAAAATTTTATTTATTTATTTATTTTTACAATGTGGCATCAATTAAAAAAAATTCTGCCCGATACTGTTAGAGTGAGAAAACCTCTAGTTCTCAATAGGGAGAGCTAAACAATGTCCCTCTTATAAAGCAATACCTGCTGACAAAACCAGACAAATGACCTATGACATCTGAAATTCCTAAAGTGACATATTTGTTTAGCATTCCATACTTCATACTTTTGTAAATGCTGATAAACAAGAAGTAAAAAAACACCTCTCTTTCCTTTGAAGGACTTTTGGACACTCCTTGGCAATGTGGCCAATCTTGTTACACACACGACAGCATCGGTCACTAGGAGGGGCCCCTTGGGACAGCTGGTTCTTGTCAAAGAAATATTCCTGTTGCAAAGAAAGATACCACATAGCAGCAAGCATACAGAGTAGTGCTAAAGCATTCAATACATATTCCCTATTGGTCACCACAAAATGTGAAGAACACTTAAATGGACTTAAAAAGCAGAAACGTAAAGTATACATGCTATAACATTATGACATAATGTCAGTGCTTTGACAGAGTAACTTTATCAGCAGCTGAAATTTAAAACTTGATCTAAACTCCTAAGTATAAGCTTACACAAATAATTGTTTATCAAAAACAATGAAAAACAAAAGACTCCAAGGAGATCTTGGTGCCCACCATTATTATTTGGTCTTGATATGTTCTTGAGAAAAACTTATATTCCAAGCACAGAAGTATTAGATTTTTCCTCTATTAGAAACAAATGACAGGTGAACCGTTGAATTTGATTGACAAATCAACTTACAGTGAGAGCTGAACAAGCCTTTGGGATTTCTGTGGGCATACCATAAAGCTCTCTGCCACGGATAAATGTCTTCATGATGTACTGGTTCACTGCACGGTCAATTAACATGACAAATATCAGTGAAATATCAATAACTTAGAATCATATATAAAATAATAACACTATCCGATCATTACAAGATTTTTTGCTTCCATCAACAACATCTCACATTTGATCAGTTAGTGTAGATGTTTTTGCGTCTTTAGTACAAAATTTTGAAAATATCTTGACGAAAGAAAGACTAATACTGATTTAAAAAACATATATAAATTAATAAAACTATTTAATCATTACAAACTTTTCTGCTTGCATCAACAACATCTCACATTTGATCAGATAAATACCTTGTTAGTGTAGATGTTTTTGCGTCTTAGTACAAAATGTTGAAAATATCTTGACGAAAGAAAGACTAATACTGATACGTAACAATGAAATCTGACAAGGAAAAATGTACTTGTAAGGACACTGTTGTCTACATCACAGCCATATATGTATATATGTTTATTACGATACAGCTTTAGTTACAACAAAATACGAAAAAACCTGGATTACCCTCATCCTATAACCTGCCCAGTATTGTTCATAACATGTCTCCAATAGACTATCTTGAAATACTAATATCAACACTTCTAACAAATATTTCATAAACCTTATAACCAGAGGTGTCCGAGAGGTATCCAGGCAATGTGTAACTAATAGTTTGTTACTTGTGATATCCATTAGCACAAATTCTAGACTTGCACTCAACAGACAGTGCTAATTTAAGTACACCCTAGCCTAGCACTAAATTACAAGTGTTTCATAATATGTTTCTATGTGTAAATTACCTTAAATGTTGTGCTTATTCATATTTACAATTAAAATCGTACATAGATAAAACAATACTTACTCTTTCGAGACAGACCACCACCAAGGTTATGTGCAAGGTCAAAAGGATCTGCAAAGTAAACAAATTTTTGTTGTCTCATCATTTTCAATCTTTGGTAAAATGTGTTAAATTAACGCTTTGTTCACTTCATTAGGAACAGGCTTTGTAACGACTTAAGCTATAGAAACATGGCCCTATCAAGGGGGAGAACTCTAATTAGACACAACTACAAACTTTGACAACTGTACAGTGGTACTGGACTGGGTCAGCAACCAGGCAGCTGAATTGGTAAAGCGTCCGTCTAGAGTTTGAAGAGTAACAGGTTCAAACCCTAATCTGGCTGTGAATTTTTCCACTCCTATCTGAATGTTTGACAAGGAAATACACCCAAAGCTGGGTTAATAATGTTTGTGTCTTCAGAGCTGACGCATTAGGAAAGGATGAATGTAAGAGAAAAACAGAACTGGGTCAATCGTTGTTGACCAGGTTGCATAATTGGTAAGCATATGTGTAGTGCAATATTTTCACATCTGAATGTGTCTAAAATACATTGATGTCCTTGTGAAGTCTACAGTAATGGTATAACATTCCTCCATAGCTCTTGCGAGATTTAGTTATGGTTATTTTTAAAAAAGAATTTTACATCGACTGCTTTAGTAAAGGTATCATATGTAAACAACCTTCAGTGTGCATGTAGATAACTTACCCTCTATTGCAATACATTTTCCATTCCACAGTTTTTCAAATCGTGTCAGTGGCTCTGACAGTCTGATGCAAACCACATTATCCTTAATGGAGAACTCTTCAGTGTAAAAGACAAACATTCCCAACCACAACTCTCCCAAACTCTGCTGGTTCTTACACTTCCAAATTTTAGGCTGAAATGTAGAAAAATTAAATTTGATTTATAGCTGACCCTGTCTGAAGAACCTGACACTGTCCTGTCCTGCTTTATAGCCCATCCTATTTATAGTACCTGACACTGTCCTGTCCTGATTTATAGCCCATCCTGTTTATGGTACCTGACACTGTCCTGTCCTGATTTACAGCCCATCTTGTTTATGGTACCTGACACTGTCCTGTCCTGATTTATAGCCCATCCTGTTTATGGTACCTGACACTGTCCTGTCCTGATTTATACCCAATGCTATTTATGATGTTGATCTGTCCCAATTAATAGCCTGGTACTTAGCCCCGACCTGTCCCAATTTATATCAGACCCTATTTGTTGTACTGGACATTGTCCTGTCCCAATTTAAAGCCAACCCTGTCCTGCTCTTTTATTTATAATTTATCCTGTCTGTTGTACATGAGCGACCTGTCTTAATTTTACAGCATTGTACCTGACACTCGCCTGTCTCATCACAAAATCTCAAACTTACAATGACTGCGACAGACATAAAATTATAAATGGGTTCTTTTGGATTAGAAGTATTAGTTTACAAATCCCAAGTAATTAACAAATATATACACAGTCCCACCAGTAAATATTGGTACTAAATCACTCTCTTGTCACAAGGAAGTCATACATTGTACCACAGAAAAAATATTACATTGTTGTACTTATTTCTTTGTACCTTTTACACAGAAACAATATGGAAGCCAAGATATACCAATAAGGTGATTGTCCTGAATTTTCAGATAGATACACAACAGTTCACAAGGTAAAAAATACAATGTTTACCAGTTTATCTACATCATCGAAGTACCATGTGTTCCAGCCATCTACTATCCTCTCTGGCTTCCTTCCTGGGTATAACTGTAACACAGCAAAGTCTTAGATTTCCAAAAGAATCACAAAATAAGACATTTTGATCTTCAGAAAAGATATCAAAAAGATAAAAATCAAATAATTAAACATCGATACATCAAAAAAAGAGTTATTTGTGACATTAATTACTATCATCTTTTTCTCATCTACTTTTAAATAGGAAATCAGGTAATAAAATGTATAAAGAAAAAAAAACACAGATAACATAGTGGAAGTTTGTACAACATGAGGTAGACAAGACCTTTACCTCCTGTAGGACAGGTAACACTGATGGTACTCACATCCTGTAGGACAGGTAACACTGATGGTACTCACATCCTGCAGGACAGGTAACACTGATGGTACTTACATCCTGTAGGACAGGTAACACTGATGGTACTCACCTCCTGTAGGACAGGTAACACTGATGGTACTCACCTCCTGTAGGACAGGTAACACTGATGGTACTCACATCCTGTAGGACAGGTAACACTGATGGTACTTACATCCTGTAGGACAGGTAACACTAATGGTACTCACATCCTGTGGGACAGGTAACACTGATGGTACTCACCTCCTGTAGGACAGGTCACACTGATGGTACTCACATCCTGTAGGACAGGTCACACTGATGGTACTCACATCCTGTAGGACAGGTCACACTGATGGTACTCACATCCTGTAGGACAGGTATCACTGATGGTACTCACATCCTGTAGGAGAGGTAACACTGATGGTACTCACATCCTGTAGGACAGGTCACACTGATGGTACTTACATCCTGCAGGACAGGTAACACTGATGGTACTTACATCCTGTAGGACAGGTAACACTGATGGTACTCACCTCCTGTAGGAGAGGTAACACTGATGGTACTCACATCCTGTAGGACAGGTAACACTGATGGTACTTACATCCTGTAGGACAGGTAACACTGATGGTGCTCACCTCCTGTATGACAGGTAACACTGATATGTTACACAGCTGGAGGTAGTCAAGATACTCACCTTCTGTTGGAAAGGGAACATTGACGGTTTACACCCAGACAGAGAGTCAAGATACTCACCTCCTGTAGAACAGGTAACACTGATGGTTTACACTGTTGGAGGTAGTAGATGAGAAGAAGAATGTAGGCATAGGAGGACAGGCTCCCCCTGGAGGCATCCCCAATTTCACAAACCTGTCCAATTAAAAAGGTCCATTTACCATTACACTATCAAGCTGAGCAAGCATTGAACTTAACGTCTTCCATGTAAAACAAGTTTTAATGAACAAACATCACTGAATTACTTTCTCCTAAAGGTATGTAATTTTGAGGATATTTTTTGGATCTGGAGTGGTGTAGGATACTTTCACATTGTTTACTGTTTAACATCTAGATGTCTTAACCTGAAGCTGAGGGAGAATTTCCCACAAGAGATAATTAATAACTTACCTTGGCAAACACTTTGAAGGCATAGCCAAGACACTTGACCCGAGGGTCTAAAGAGGCATACAGTTGGATCATCTTAGTGTTGTATAGTGCCTGAGGAGGTATGGCAAAAGTTGTGTGAGGACGGTATTGTCTTATTCCTTAACAGAGGCAATGACAGAACTGGAATTTCACTTTTAATCCTATATCAAATTTCAACAAAATAGTTTGTAAGGAATAAAATACAAGATAATGTTAATATAAATGTGAATATCATTTCATATTATATACTGAATACCTTAAGCTAGTAGAGCAGTTCTGCTGTCTAAGATACAACACGCAATGTCTTCAAAACCAATAAATCAGTTGTACAAACTTACGCCTTTCTCCTACAAATCTTACCAGCAAGTTATATAAACTGATGTCTCCCTCCAAACGACTGCGTCTGTGTTTGAACTTTACAATCGGAACCTTAGCTGTGGTGATGGAAAACACATGGTAAAGGCCTCGGTGCTTCTTTAGCTTCTGTGTAATTTCTTCTATCACTGCCACTGGGTCCAGACCCTTAGTAAGGGGACAACACAAAGGAGGTCATATTTTGGAACACATGAAATGTGCATTCTGGCAAAAAAGGATTCAAATCCAAACCTAAATCAAGGTATTGTCTGTGTACAGAATTTGTTATAAACAAAACTTGTCTGTCTAGAAAATATTGCTAGACTGTTGGCTTATCTACTCCTGAAAAATTCAATGAAGTTTGCTGGTAGTTTGGCCTCTCAACAACAGAATTATGAACAGCAAATGATAAAATGGACAAATCCAATAAAAAAAAAATCAGGGTGAAAAGTAACATTTTATTTGAGTGTCACTGGTAATAAGGAAAATAAAATAAGTATATATATGTTGAGGCTAAATCTGTGAAGTGAATATCTGAAAATATTCAGGAAAGTAAATGTGTAACGGTTCCAGCATTAGAAATGATAAATGTTAAAAGATGTAAAATTGTAAGCATCTGCATCAGACAGTACACGATGATTTAGATATGAAAAAATAATCCAGTTGCCATCCATATTGTATTTAAAAAAAAAAAAAGGAATTCTCACACCTAATACCAAATAAAAAAAAAGTCTATGCATTTGGAAAACTTTTTAGCAGGTACCAACCTCACTAGTAGGCTTGCCCTGGAAGGTCACACAAAGGTCAATGTCACTTTGTTTAAATCCAAATCCATTATGTGATGACCCAAATAAGTGAAGTTCAGCATCTGTAATGTTGATAGAAATAGTGTTGTTTAATTCTGTTGTAACTTAATTTATAATCAACTGAATTCTTATAATAAAAATAAAAATCTAGTTGGAAAAATATTTATCATCAACAGCCAAAGTGGCTTTGTATTGAATTTCGACCAGATCTGTATTCAACAGAGTTTTACTTATTTAGCTAAATCAGAAGTTATAATACTGTAAATTTAATATTTTTTGAGGGTGAGCTATTTTCATTAATTTTGTGGGTACTCTTAATCAATAAAGTCACATGTCCATTAAACATATATATGTAGACTCATTGAGCTTTGCCTAAACACAATATCAAGTGTCCAAAAAATGATATTGAAAAATTACCCAAATAGTTTCCGATGAAACCATATGATTTTTCTTGCTATTCAGTGAATACAACAATGTAAAATATTTTTTGTGTTTTACACATGTAATATAATCTCTCGTGAAGTCAGGTTTCAATAATGAAATGACATCACACTCTAACAGACTGTATTGTGACGTAACAAAAGAGACCATATATAAAAACCCAAATGACAAGAGTGTGATGCGGAAATGTCTATTTTCTACAATATCTGCTCGAATAATCGATCATTTGATGAAAAAAATATTTGATTAGTTCTATTTGATTTGTGATTTATGAAATGTATCCCAATTTTTTTCATTTTAGCAAGCCTTTAAAACCAACAAGAGACACCATGGAGATCTCGGTATCATCATTGTTTGATCTTTACTTGCTCTTTAAAAGTTTGATCTTTTCCCTTCTTTCTAATGTTTTTGCACTTAACTGCAGGAAATTTGAAAAGTCCTCTGACGAAACATGACAGTAAACTTTACATCAAATGGGCAAAACTCAGGAGTAAAGATATAATCAGTGTATGAAATTTCAAAAAGTATTTCTCAATCAAAGCAATTTAACAACTTTCATTGGGTATCCACAACAACCACTTATCAGCCATTTTGAAATTTGAGAAAGATTCATCTTGTACTTCTAAAGAAGAAGCCATATCCGGAATTGTTCAAGATCTGACGACAAACCAAACACATTGCAATTTGACCAGTCCACCATTTCTTTCATAAATCACACATCAAATAGAAAGAGTAAGATCCTGCAGATCTTGTATATACCTGGGTACAGCTCCTGAATGAACTCCTCCAGCTCTAGTCTGATATCCTCTCTGTCTGCTGATTCTTCTTCCTTGACAGCAACTTCTCCTAAAAAAAAATCCACACATTTCAGTTTTTAAATGGCCTGCATCAACATCGAAAACACCAAACTTACACAGGATCTGGATCTGTAAAATCTAATGCTGACTTAGACAAGAGTTTCTCAGAACAATATGTGTCACCTGCGTAAAGTGTCACGGTTACCCAGAAATTGAACTGGATGTGCAACGATCAACCATAAAGATGTAATACCACATTTCATTTCTATAACTTGAAGCATAACCAAAGAAAGTCAAGAAAACAATATTCCCAGGAAATTTTCCAAGTTGAAAGGGGCATAACTCTGCCAAAAAGGGTCACAGACAGCTGGGAATCAAACTTATCTGTAGCCTTGTAACAAGAAGCCATATACCAAATTTCATTTTGGTAACTCAAAGCATTACCGAAAAAAGTCTGAAAAAGCTTTCGTATGGACGCTGCCGCCACCGCCGCCAACGCGTGACAACGGACATAGTGATTCCTAAGTGTCCGCCAGCTCTGCAGGCGACACAAAAACTGAGTATTGAGTCCAAAAAGTTTATTTCTATGAAAGTGTTGTAAATACATATCAGTGAATAAATGTGACACCTACTTGGTACCTGCTTGATTGTATTGGTAAGACACCTCAGGAAATCTTTTGTCATTTTCGGCAGTGGTTTGAGATCAGGGAGAGCCTCTTCAGGGCAAGAATTTTTCAGATGGCCTTCTTTCTCACAAATACTACAGATGATCATCGGACCCTGTATTTAATAAAACATGTTACTGATCATAGCTACAGCTGATAATTAACAGAGATCTAAATTCATGGTAAATACTGTATTAAATGTATTATTTAAGTTTGCGAGGTTAATAAAGCATTATTTGTTGCAGTTTTGGCTAGTTTATGGAGATTGAATTTCGCACTACACCAACTTTAGCAGTAAACAGAAAAAACATATTTTCATATTATAATTTGATATTAACATTCTCAAAGATTTTGATTCACTGTAAAAATGTTTGTTTGTTATATAAATCTGTGTAATCTTTAAAGACCATTAATGAAGTGACATTACATGCCTTACAACAAGAAGAATCCTGAAATTAAGATCAAAGGCTGATAAAGCCTTGCAACAGATTCCAATAAGGTTATGAATCCGAAAAACAGTTGTCAGGGTTTCAGAGAAATCTGTAGATTTATAGAATGCGTGGAATAAAAAGATCTAAAACAACTCTATCATTCACTTTCTCTAGATGTAAAAAGACTATTATTCAATATTTATTCAATATATTTATTCAATATTTATTCAATACTTAATAATCGAGATCTTCTCAGTAGTATTAAAAGTTCTATGTGAAATTCTGGATATTTTGCTTAACAAAAAGTTATTTAAGATTTTCACATATTTGGGTTTCTGAAAGTGAAGGAAGGTTATTCATTAACAACTTTGATCACTTGTTTTTCCAGCATGCTTCAGGCTAAATGTCATGACCCAGGGACTTTTGATTATTAAAAAGTTGTTCAATGTTTTAAACACATTTGACCCCTGTGAAGTTGAAAGTAGAAAAAATTGCTTCATTTGAAAAAAAAACCTTGAAAGCCTTTCAGCCCAGCATAGTACTGGCGAAATATTATTTGCCAAAGACTTTTGGTCACTAAACTAAGTTATTTAAGTCACTTAGAGAAAAAAATTGATGCCCAATGGACAATTGAAAGATAACAGATGCTGCACCACAACATAATCAGCTTTCTGACAGCCGACTTTAAACTTAATTCTAGAAATATAAGAAGATTACCTTTCCATCGGTGAACTTTTTCTCCACAAATTCAAAATCATATTCTAGATTGAGTATTGCTTGTGAATCTGGCTCAGGAGTACATTTCATTTCCCTTGAATCAGTACCATCATTTTCAGGCTCTGGAGTACACTCAACTTCCTTTGAATCAGGACAAATATTTTCAGGCTCACAAGTACTCTCTCCTTCCTTTGAATCCTGGCTGTCATTTTCAGGCTCTGGAGCACACTCCATTTCCTTTGAATCATGGCTGTCATTTTCAGGCTCTGCAGCACACTCCATTTCCTTGGAATCAGGGCTGTTGTTTTCAGCTGTTGGAATACTCTTAACTTCCTGTGAATTCACTTTTGCCGTCTTTGAATCCAGTTCCTGACAGATATTTACAGACTTCTCCTCTGAATGAACCGTCTCCTCTTCCTTTGTAGTTGCCAATTGCTCCTTCAGATTTTCTTGAGTTTCACAAACACTTTGATCACCGAGCACCAAATTATCGCACCTTTCCACTAAAATCTCTTCAGCAGCAGTATCAGGTGGTTTGGCACTTTTCTTCTTTTTATCCATTAGAGTCAATTCTGATAACGTGTTCACTAATGAGTCTTTGGCGAGTTGCTCTGAGGCAGATTCAGAAGGAATGTCTGAGGATTTCGGATCAGAATGTACAACAGACTGTGTTGTGTCACTACCACATGCACAGCTGTCGGTTAATTCTGCCTTTACAGATTGAGACAGTTGTGTTGATAAATTTTCTCTTGTTGGATCTAAACTAGAATTATCATCCTTCTTATTTTCTGCACCACTTCCTTCTGGTGTCTCTACTTTGTCCTTTTTCTCTAGACTAGAGAAATCTAGCTGCTTTCGAATGCTGCTAGTGCCTTCTCTTTCAGCCTGCTTATCCTTATTTTCTGCTTTTTCGTTGCCGCCTTCATCATCCAACTCCTCCTCTGAGGATCCTAATATGATAACATCAGAGTTGTCTTCAGACTCATCTACAGTTTCCTCAACATTTTTCTTTTCTTCACTACTATTCTTTTTATTTAGTTTCAGTTTTTGTCCTTTCTGCTCTTTCAACTTTTCCTCTTTCGCTAGTCTTTCTTTCTCGGCCTTGGCCTTCAGCCGCGTCTTTTCTAGAGCTTGTTTTTGCTGAACTGAAAGCTTGTCATAGTTTGTTGGTAGACTGAAGTAGAAGTAAGACTTTCTGAAGCAGTCCCAGATGTACTGAAACACCTCGTAATTCGTCACAGACCGTGCAGCATTTCTCTTGTTGGAAAATGGATCTTTGGAGAGAAAAACCAACTATTTTACACTAAACTGAACCTCATATATAACTGAAAAACAATAATATTTCCACAATTTCAATTTGATATATTCCTTTACCATCTTGAGGTATATTGAGATAAACAACATTACCAATTATATCTGCTTTTACTATATGATGCTTTGTGTGAAATTTCACTTTCGGTGATTTTTCGAAAAAATTTCTATTGGTTGGCAATGTCAATAGCACAGAAGTTCTGATAACACCAGTAAAAGATTAGAGTGTGACGTTTTGACGACAACACAGTCACCTTCATCAGGTAAATGACCTGTGTGTTAGTATGCTCCACACTGATCATTTTTCTGATGAAGGTGACCATGTAGTCCTCAAAATGTCACACTCTAATCTTCTACTGTTTGTGATTCAACAACTTCTATTCTATCTACCACATTTCAGTGAAGTAGTAAAAATTGCCACATGGATTTATTTGTGAATTATCACCTTCAATGGCCACCCTCTTTGTATTCCATTTCTTTTGAGACCTGGTAAGGTATTTTTCCTGTCGCAGGGATACCACAAACTGACTATTGTCAAATTCTAGGCAGTAGAAGCGAAGCATATCCAGCCACAGTGCACCCACACTCTTACTATTTTCTGTCCGCCATTTTCCTGCCTACAACAGCGACCAAATGAATAATAATCCAGTAAGTGAACTTTTTCATATTTAAACAAAATTTAAAGCTGCAAAGCAATTTCTTCTCATGGGAGCTATTTGTCACACAAATCTTAATCTTTCTATGAATCTATGAGACTTTTATCAGTATTTTTCATTGTTGTTATTGTTTATTTGGTATAACTGAGGCCCAACAGTCCTCAATAACTCACCCGACCCTACAGATCAAGAACCAGGCTTCATCAGACCATTATCTTTTTGCAAATTTGAAAGCCTGTAATGCCAAAATTCTACTACACAAGAACCACAACATGATGGGTCATTGAAATGAAGTAGCTTGGAGTTCTTGGAGCATGTTTGATCCCTGAGACATTATAAAGGTCATATGTTTGTATAAACTTGGCAGCCCCACATCCCAGCATGAATGACACTGATTTTCATCTCATGAACTTGGACCTCCTTATCAGTGTGATGAAATTGTTTAAAGATTTCAACACATTTCTGGCCTGGAAAGTGGGTCAGTTGGGTTAGTGATTCATAAACAATTTAGCATTTTCACAGCATCATCTGTACTGAATCCACCACACTACCATACTGTGTTGTGTTGTACATGTACTATCTAGGATTTCTACAGTACTTCACAGTGTTACAACAGCTTTATTGCAGCATCTCCATGGTGTTTCCATCTGATGTAGAACATTAAACATGTAAGGATCTGTACCATTCGTTGGCTTCATGATAGTTATTAATGTCAGTATGAATTTGTAAAACAATTTTACAAGAAATGTTAAAATATGATATCCTGCTATTGTTCATATATTTACCTCTTCTTTGATCTTGGCGAAGTTTGCTTCCTCTGGAGGCGGTGTCTTCTTTCTCTTGGTAGGAGATTTACTCTCATCTTCATCAAGGCCCTGGTGATACAGAAACAGTACATAGATACAGTAAACAACAAGGCCTCTTGTACACACCTAAGAATGCACTAATATCACAATTCCCCTCCCCCACTACCTCCCAAAGATCAGCCTCAATACTCTCTGTATCCCAAGACCATGTCATTGCAAAATTGAAGGTTCTATGTGGACAAGACTAAAAAGACTAGTTTGATCCTTTGATGTAACATCAAGGAATCTTGAGGTCACATAACAGTATATTGTTGTTGCTTTGAAGTTGGGTGTTGCTCCTTTGTAATCTTCAAAAGGAACATATCAGCCTGTGATTGGTCAGTTTTTTTATCCTGGAACCAATCAAATCACTTCACATGTGCCTTCAAGTTTGCCATGACATATTCCAGGGGTGCAGAGAGTGAAAGTGATTGTAACCCCTGGAGCATCGAGGATGTCCAAAGACTATCTAACTTCATCATCTGGAACCAATGCATATAATGTGATTTTATTTTAATATTTTTATAATTATATAGCATTCTGATGATATACAAGGACATACCAATTAAGTGCTGTTTCAATTTCATTTTTGTGCCATTAAAGAAATTTGAGTTTTTAACAGATTTTCCTAGATCAGACAAGTAAGCAATAAAATTCATTACAAATTCTACATGATTCAAATGAGTTGCACCAAAGTACAACGACTTACCAAATCAAGCACTGGAAGAACAGCTGGTTTACACTTCTGTAGATAGTACACAACCAATAGGGAGAAACAGTAAGCTGGAAGAGTACCCTCATCTTGTCTGTCTATTTTACAGATCTGATAATATAGAAATATATAGACAAGATAGTACACAACCAAAAAGGAGAAATAGTAAGCTGGAA
The DNA here is from genome assembly GCF_031769215.1 of Ylistrum balloti. NCBI lineage: Eukaryota > Metazoa > Mollusca > Bivalvia > Pectinida > Pectinidae > Ylistrum > Ylistrum balloti. Next base: position 454,044 of record NW_026782195.1, read on the forward strand.
AAGTACCCTTATCTTGAAATGTCTTATATCTTATGTTGAAAGAGTACCCTCATCATGTCTCACAGATCTGAAGACAAAATTAAGGCAAAAGTATACAAATATCTGAACAAACTGTCCACTTGTTTTGTTTATTTTACAAAGGCTTGGGTAAGTAATGTACAGCTGCTATACATCTTATCATGTCTGTACACAGTATAATTTATCATTAACAATATAAGCAGGTAGGTAGTGTACAGCTGGTATACATTTTATCATGTCTGTACACAATATAATTTATCATTAACAATATAAGCAGGTAGGTAGTGTACAGCTGGTATACAATTTATCATGTCTGTACACAATATAATTTATCATTAAAAGCATCTCCCAGATCATGGCTTTGACTTTGTACAAGGCACTTTACAGTTTTTGATAATCCTGGTATCAATATATTAGAGGAGACACTGAGAGGAGTACTTAGCCATTAGCATTCGGAAAAACCAAGAAATTGAAGCTGGTTATGTAAAACCTACCTTGGCAAAGTATCTGAAAATTATTCCAAGCTTTCTGACCCTCGGGTCAAGATCTGCATAAATACAAAGCAAAGTGGACGTCTGGGGGGCCAGGGATCCTGTGACGGTCAGCTGGCAGGACAATGACCCGGAATGGTCAGAAAAGTAGATACATGGAACTTTAGCTGAGAAGTCACTCTTCACATCCTGGTAGTCTTCTGTTGATACATATCGATGTTCAAAGCTTGTATCTTATAAACCTCATATATGTGTGACATTAATTACACAATTATATTATCCTTAAACTATCTTCATCACAATATATTTGACAGGGAGAAAAGACAGCATTATCAAATGTGATGAATTATTTCTTTGTGTCAAATATGAGATAAATAAGTGATAATGGTGAGTAATAAGTCATTACCTGACTCCTTCATGACCTTGAAAGCCTTAGTAAGGGCCTTTGCCTGACCTAAGTCCCCTTTCACCAGCAGATCCATGTTAACATCACAACCCTTCAGTGCAATTCCTGTGTGTGAGGATCCGTAAAGCACAACACTGACATCTGGAAATGGAAAACAAGAACCTGCCTAATTTAATATCTCCATGAATGCACACAACAGGAATTAATTTTTCAAAGGAAACCAGTTTGCAGGATAACCAAATAGTGGATAGGCCACAGATCTACCAGCTTACATATTAGCTACAAGTCAGCCAGGCTGCAGGATTAGCCACTTGTCCGTCTGCATACAAGATTATCAACTGGCCTTACAACCTGCAGAGTTATTAATCATTGGTCCGTCAGCTTGCAGGATTACCTACTCATCAGCTAGCCTATAGGATTTTTATTAGCTACTCATCAGCTAGCCTATAGGATTTTTATTAGCTACTCATCAGCCAGCTTATAGGATTTTTATCATCTACTTATCAGCCAGGCTGCAGGATTAGCTACTTTTCTGCCTGCCTACAAGATTATCAACAGGCCTGGCAACCTGCAGAGTTATTAGCTATTTTTCCATCACTCTGCAGGATTAGACATTGGGTCACTCAGTTGCAGGATAAGCACCTAATCCACCAGCTTGTAGGATAACTAGACAATGGTCTACCAGCTTGCAAGATAAGCCACTGATCCACTAGTTGGCAGAATTACAAACAACTTGTTTGCCAACCTTCTGGATAATTAGTCTACCAGCTTGAAGAATTTGCAACTGGTTAAAGAACTCTTAATTGCTCGTCTGTTGGATCTGTGGCTTTAACAATTTTCATTGGCAAATGTGTATAACAAAGTAATATGATGGATTTAGGCTGTAGCTGTTGTTCATTACTTCCATCCTCTTTTTCGAGAGAATTTTTATTTAACATCAAAATAATTATTCTTTTTCTTTTTAAAAACAGGATTCTGTAAAATCATGGAGAGTTTAATTGATTACACTATCAAACCCTTAAATCCGAGAAAAATGACAGACCACCATGTTTAACTGATACCTAATTCAATTATAAACTTCAGCTTTAATAATGTAAACACATTGGTGTACAGCCATTATGTAATTGTGATGAGTACCTGGCTGAGTTTTGCAGAGAAATGTTTGAAGATTTTTAGCTGCCTGGGCCCTGTATTCCAGATCCTCTTCTTGCAATGCATGCTGACGGTAAATTTCATCTGCCACGCGATCAATGGCCTTCACCTGGTCATCTCTCACAGCTGGCATCTTCTCCAGAAGTGTCTCAATTTTGTTAATCTATCACAACATACATTGTTTCTATAAACATTGTTCATGTCTCAGTAATCAAGATATCCTTTTAACCCTTTCGGCGCCAAATATCTCTCACAATGTACAGCTCAACGCCAAATATCTCCCACAATGTACAGCTCAGCGCCAAATATTTTCCGGAAAATATCCGAAAACAATGGCAGCATTACTGAAACAAGCATATCTTGGCTGATAATAAAGATATAAAAATTGTCGACCAAAGTCGCATACAGCGACCTGTCTGCATGTCGACTTTAGTCGCCTGCGGCGGCCTGTCTCCATGTCAACTTTAGTCGCCTACGGCGGCCTGTCGGCATGTCAACTTTAGTCGCCTACGGCGGCCTGTCTGCATGTCAACTTTAGTCACCTACGGCGCCGAAAGGGTTAAAAAGTAGGATCCCCAGCAAGGGATCAATGCATTTACTAGTACACATGAATGTAAACTGATGGGACAATTGGTATATTATTTACAGTAGTATACTTTTTCTAACTGATTATCTGTTAGAGTTGGATGCTCTTTCCAATTTAGTTAACTGATCAAATATTCAGACACTTTTCAAAACCTATATGGTTTAACTTTTGCCTTTAATGCTATTTAGATACAACAATGTGGTTTTAAAATATCCATCCATTTTGAAGATTTAACAGTGCAATTAATAATACAAAATGGTATGATAAAACAGTAACTAATTTACTCCTTTTTTGTAACATACACTTGTAGCAAAACCAAATCTCAGGTTCAATGTACATGGTGTAAATGTTAGACGAGATAAGATGATAACAGTGTTGAAACTGTACACACAGTATGATATACCTCTATTCTGCGTTTATGACGATTGTCCTGCATATGTCGGTCACAATCCACAGGAGTATCCATATGATAATCACACAGACGACAAAAAAATTTGGCCTGTACAAACCTTGTTGATTTCTGAAACAGGAACATTATCATTATTGTGTCATTGTATGAATTTGTGAATTTAAAGGAAATTATTCGTGTTTTGAAATATCATCAGGATTCCTGTTTTCTGAAATTGTGTAGATTTCTCCAAAGAAAGAAATTTGCAAAGAATCTGGTTGATTTTATTTTATGATTCATAGATTTGAACTGAAAATTGTAACAAAATCGTATGGTAACGACATGGTTCTGCTTGTTTAAATCATACTGTAGCCTAATGCTTTTAATAATTTAGAAAAATTTGAGTAATAAGAATTTGAGCACTTGATCAAAATTGCTGGTAAAGACTCTCTCGGATATAGAAATTTCGCTCGAGCATCCCTGTCAACAAGCTGACATCAAAAAAAGCAATCATTCTGTGTGAAAAATTCTTCATTTGGGCATTTTAATATAAATCACTATTATGGATTGATCAATATTCAGGCTCTGGTAAAATAAAATCAGCTCCATCTAACTTGCACACATTATGAGATTACATGTATACTGTATGCAATAAAACAGAAACAGAACATACCTTTTTCAGTGGAAATATTCCGGTTTCCTCTAATTTCTTCAGTAAGGCTTCCTGTGATAGTACCTGTTTTGCCTCCTGATTTACTCCTAAAACCACAACAGATGTTGATGAAAACTACACAAACACACTCATCAATCAACACTTACTAAAAAATGTATTAAGTACTTTATCAGATACATGTAAAAATGAAGAAACTCACATGATCTTGTCATAGAGTGATGATATGCTAATGATGAAAAGAATTCAGAATCTACTCATTGATTACTGTTGTCTTTACAGAAAGTGACACTCACATCTAAACAAAAACATCAACAAATCGCTCATTTCTATTTACCTGTATATAAACAATGATTGAAGAGCACTCTATTTACATATGTAAAAACACTTTGAGGTCTTACTTTTTACTTGTATGTATGTGTTCCTTATTGAAGACATTCTTGGTATATAGACCTGCCATATCTCAACATTCTAGAACATATATTTCTTTAAAGATCAATAATCAATACTATTTAAAATCTTACCACAGTATTTTGATTAAATATATAAGATTCCACACAAAAAAATTCTACAACACCAGAAAGCTTAAATAAAAATAATACTTAATCATGGCAGATTTGTATAATCTGATATCAGTAATAATTGATCTTCCTGTTTGTTTTGCCTGTAATGTGCCTACATCACAAAATGAGATTTATCCACGATCACTGTTATGTACCTTTTTTTATTTCTGGTTCACTGCGTTCATTCTTGCTAGAAGTGCTTTTTGACTTCTTCCCAACATCCTCCTTGTGTTTCTTTGATTGGTTATCTCCCTTTTCTAATTTCTTTTCTATTGACTGCTTTTCTTCTACATCAAATTCTTTCTCTGTTTGTGCAGCTTTTTGTTCCTCAGCCTTTTTCTTTTTCATCTTCTTTTTTTTCTCCTTCTTAACAGGCATATCCCAAAATTTCTTTACCGCTTCCTCAATTTGTTTGTTTCCGACATTATCCATTGGTATGTTACCATTATGCTTCTCGTCTTGTTTCGATGCCACCACATCATCACCTTGTGAATTCTTTATGTGCCTTTTGGCTTTTAAAATCTTTCTTAATTCCTTGTCACTTGTTGAAATGGAACTTATTGAAGAAGCTAACTCATGATTATTGAGAGGACCTTCAAGAGCTTCCAAACCAATCAAGCTTTTTTCAGCAGAAAGATGGACTTCACTCTCTTGGCTGTTGGCATCCATAACTTTGCTTCGTCTTTTTCTGGTCTTTTTGCCTTCATTGTTGTGGTTTTCTGACTTTTCATCTAATTCCTGTGATGTTTCTGTTGATGCTATAGCTGGTTTCTCTTTCTCCTTGTCATCTTTCTGTTGAAGAGGCTGTTCACTACTTGGTGATGCAGCAATTTTATCTGATGTTGAATCACTTTCTCCTTTCTTGAAGTTAAGAAGACTCTTAATACCTATCTCAATTTCTTGAGTAGATAGACTGAAATCTGCCATTTCACATTGAATCACATTTCATCACTTTTTTACTTTCATCCAATCCCAAGGCTTCATTTCTGTCTTCAGTTCTGTAAAATGAAAATGATACTGTTTAATTGATTTAATTCTGAAACAGTGGGATGCTTTCACTAACAATACATGTATTCTGTAATTTTGCTTACTGATACTTTAAATAAAGTATGTTGGCACATGTTGTTGAAATATCTGTAAAAAAATGTAGCTTATATACCAGTAAATCACAAAAAGGAAAAAACATTTCTTTCCTTTACATTTTGTCAGTTATTTATTCATTTTTTTTTTATTTATGTTGCTTTAAAAGAATTGTCACACATTGGACTGATGGAATAGTCTGACAACAGATGGAACAGTATAATAGCCAATTCCCCCTTTTTTGAGGGAATGTTTGCCAGAAGTGTAATCATCAATTCTAAAGCCCAGAAAAAATTGAACACTGGAAATGTTAATATCAAAACATAATATAGCTTGGCAGCTAGTAGTGTCCTATGAAAAATCTGGACAAAGAAAATTTAACATGGAGATGGTAGAATGTCTGCTCTTGTTGCAAAATAAATCTCCTAGTTATTCCAGAAAATTAGCCCCCAGTTTTGTTTATCCAACAACTTTCAAATAACTGAAAATGATTCAGTGCCTAAGAAAACATGAAAAAATAAAAATGCAAAGAACCAGTACTAATATCATTGAATGCATGAGTGCAGCATTGGTATGGTGGATAAGTCTATTACAAGGACTTCAAATCTATAAACCTAAAATCAGAAACTGAAATGCATTCTAGGTGTCTTACCACTACTTACTACTCAAGAAGCAAATCTTAATCTGTAAATCTCTTAACATGGGCTGACAAGAAGTGGTCTCAATATGTATCAATCTATATTGATATATCAGTGATGGCTATGACTAATACTGTAAAAATAATGGAGAATGTAGTTGCTGGTCAGTCATGTTAGAATCTGTCTCAGTCATTAGCTGATACTGAAGTTTTATCCATCAAGAGAGTAGAGTCACTTTAATATTGTCTCTGTCTGTCACTCAGTTCTTCTTTGAGGATACATAACTCCATCAGTATTGATATACCATTGACCGTTGTAAGTCCAAAAGGCTGTAATAGTGGGCGTAAAACCCGTTCAATAAAGATATATATATACGCTTTCTTGGCTTATTTGGTAAATGTTAGTGTTAAGGATCGTGATGTCAGGTCTGATTTATGTCATATCTCGCAACAGGAAGGTATTTTCTCTGCGTGTCCTTTCGTGCAGGATGTACGATATGATTTCACACATTGGTTAATCTTTCTTCTTAGATTTGCATGTAGAACTGATGGATTGCAATACAAATAATGCATAGACCTTGTATGAACCATAAAAGATCACTAGTGCAGAAGAAGGAGTGTACAGTATAATTAGGTGCATGTACAAAAGACTTGCACTACCTAGTTCTAATCACGGGTCAAAGGCTTTTACGAGTGATTGTGAACAATACAAATCGAAACCAAAAGTTGCGATTCCAAATTGCCAAATCACAGACACAGTAGACAGAAAATGACAACGTATATACAGAATACTAACAAAAATTACATTACATATTCAATAAATAACTTACATGCTGACAATGAACCAATAAACACACAAAAAAATCAAATTCGATCTACCTGAACAATTCAAAACATGGACGCTGCCATTTTGTAAATTGCATTATGGGATTATTTTCATTCTTTCCTTTTTCTTTTTTAATAAACATCAGTATTATGTGGTGAAATTGTCACATTAGCTTTACATACTTGATGGCTTTATTGAAAGATACACTATTGTCTGGTCACAAGAAAAAAACATTAATTCTGTTATCGGACGGACGAGATTTAAGAGTGACATTATGGCGGCTTTCATGAAAAGTTGACATAATGACACGAGAATGTAAACCTTACGTGAATGCAGTAACTGATAACTCTCTTGAGCATGTTTCGCTCTGCCGGTTATTATCGTGGTGTGAATTGTCCATTCTTTGCCAGCGGACTTTGTGAACGCCCGTATTGTCACTTTAGACACGTCAAACAAGATCACAATGAAGGTAGCAAATATGATAAACAAAAAAGTGAAACCGTTTTGTTGTGATTATCGTAACACTCGTGGCTCGACCCTAAATTGTTGGGAAGTAAAGCATGCAGTATTGAAAAGGCATGAATGTCATAACTTATGCAAAACTTTAGGATAAATTACTAGACAGAGCAATTCTGACATAAAAAAAACTTTCATTTAACTCTACTTCTAATGTGTTTGTCACAAAAATAATACTTCGGATAAACCAAACTGGATATTTTGTCGAAGACAATTGCAAGAGCGAGGTTATTTTAGCTTAAAATTGTTCTTGTATCAAAGGAATTTTCGTGAACTATGTTTTGACCACTTATAATATATCGTGGGTGGAGGGAAGTGGTCCAGCTGAACGGAGAAAAGTGAATCGGTTGATTGTCATTGGTTTGTACATTATATAAGTCAATGACTCTCAACCACCTAGTTTTCTACCGTACCTGTAAAAAAGATGAGTGGTTGCTCTGATGTATCCACATTGCATGTCAAATATGGTAGTAGTGAATGAGATTGGTATATAACATAGAGTGTGCCCAGGGGACAGGGTTCAAGTCTAGATGTGGCACCAGTACCTCTATAACAAGAAGAGAGACAATTGCATATTCTGATAGCTTGCAAATATTGACCATGAAAGCTTTTAAATTTTGAAAAAAACTTTCAGGATATATGCATTTTGTCTGCACATTCCTACCCCTAGCAGTTTGGTGTTTTGTCCATGTCTTGAAGTTGAGCAAGGAAAAAAATGGTCAGTACTTTGATGGATGTCCACTCCTTTGCATCTCTAGTGCACATTATATATTGTTCGATTAATGATAATAGTGTATAAAGTATTTGGTTATGAGCTGTGCCAGATATACCAGACACCTGTGCTCAGGTTTACCAATAAAATCAAATAACGATGCTCATCCAATTTAAATATCTGTTATTTAGGTTCATGTTTCACTTGTGTTGAGTTTACATGATGTAAAAATTCAGGAATTTTCATAGAGGAATCATCGCTTTATTCAGGAGGTTTTCATATATGAAATGTACAGTAGCGCAATCTAATTATTAGTCAAGACAGTCCATATCATGCTTTAATTCATCAGAGTTTGTTATGGTCTTCAATATAAGTGTCTACAAAGCATAATAACAATTCCTTTAATCTAACAAGGTTCAAACTTTCCTGTAGAAAAATAATTAAACAATCTAACATTCTCTTTGGAAAATTTAATTTATTTGTCAACAGATAAAAGAAGGCTGGTATATACACTTGTTCAATAGTTTTTACATAAAACTGAAATGGCAGTATGTTGACTTCTTGTGTTGATTCTGTGCACAAAGCTGAAATGGGTTGAAAGAAGCTGAAAAAGAAAGATAGGGAAAGAAATGATATAAAATGTGCAGAATAACCTGCAGCATATCATGAAGTCTGATTTTTTTTCTGTAATTTTTTTATTTCAGATCTGAACAGCAGGGCACATACTCCATCTGCCTCAAAGGATGCTAGTACCTATTTGGAGAAGCTATCGGATGGACAGTTCCCATTGACAAGTGAATCAATCAAGTCTTTCTCAAAGGACAGTGATGTGGATCTTGATGAAAAGAAATTCAACGATCAAATTTTCAACAAGTATACAGGTGAACCAATAGTCAATGAGGAATCAGAAAAGTTGGGAACTATTGTCACAAATCAAAATGACATTGATAAATATAGTCAAAAACCGGTGGAATACAACAAATATACAGGAGAGCCTATTTATCATAAAGAAGATACATCATCATCTTTGAATAAACGATGGACAGAAGCAGTGCTTGGAAGTAGCACTCCAACCTATAATCCTACTCCATTGAGTGAATTGCAAAAACGAAATGCAAATCCAAATCTGAATAAGTATTCATTGTCAGTTAGTTCAAGTACTTGCAGCCAAGAATATGACCCAGAATCAAACTACTCCACCTCTACTAAGCTCACCCATGTTCCAGTCCCTCAAGTTGGTCGACCTTCATATGCCAGTAAGAGGTCGTGTAGTTATGATCCTTCAAATGTCAAGTACAAAAAACCTGTTCTCAAAAGACAACGTGTAGCTTCATTCTTTGATGCAAAGTTTAGTTCTGATGAAGAAGAACAACATACAAAAGCAGACCATGGAAACGATGAAAAAACAGCTTCAAGTGACAAAGAAGATAAATTTCATCTGAAGGATGTCAATTATTTTGAGAAGCTTTTGGATGGACCAAAGGATGTAAAGAAAAACCGTGTTAAAGTTGAAAGTGATGATTCACTAGATTCTTTGGATGAAGATGTCGATGTTACACCTTTACTGGAAAAATGTAGAAGGCGTTCACAGTCAGGGGGCACTGATTATGACAGTGCTGAGGAGAAAATCTCCAATACAGATAAGGGAGACAACTCAAACACTGTCAGAGAGATTATCTCTGATGAAGTTAATGATAGCTCTGATTCTGTTGATAGAAAAACAAACAAAGCATTCAGAGTGGAATCAATCCCTAGCATTGGCAGTGAAAATGACAAATCTGCTGAAAATTGTGATAAAAATGACAACAAAAATCACAGTGCTTTGTCATCACATTCAAAATCTTCCCACCAAAGATCTAGTAATTCTCATAAGTCACTAAAAGAATCATCAAAAATTTCTGTGGAAGATGGAAATTCAACTCATAAATCATCAAAGGAGTCATCTTCATCGAAAAATTCCCATAAAGGGTCTGTTAATTCATCTCATAAATCATCTAAAGATTTGTCTTCATCGAAAACATCCCACAAAGGGTCTAATAATTCATCTCATTTATCATCAAAGGAATCCTCAACAAAATCTTCCAATAAAAAAACTGAACATGTAAAATCTTCTCATAGTGATAAGAGTTCACATCGTTCTTCATCATCAAAGTCTCATTCTAACACATCTATAAGTACAGATCAAGTGGTCATATCCAAACGAAAATCCCGAGATTCCCAAGACAGTAGATCACCAGAAAACGAAAACCATCCGTGTAATACTGACAATTCAAAAAGTGTTTCTAAGTCATCTACTAATAATCACAAACATTCAAGACATTCAAATTCAAAATCGTCATCTTCAAGCAAACACAAGCATAATTCAGAAAAAAGTCACACAAAAAATTCTCACAGTTCATCACATGGCTCAGGGTCTAGTAAACATAGCAAAGACAAGCAAGTCAAACACAAAGACAGTACAGAAGACAATAAAAAAGGGACCAAGTCTGTGTGTTCTGAAAGGAGAAAGTCTTCGGAGACGACCAAGAAAAAAATTGTAGATATCAATGTCGATCTTTTTGGTGCAGACACGGAGGATGAGGATGATGATGGTGACTTGGTGGAGGTGCCAATGGTGACCGATGAAGGACATCTCTCCGAGAGTGACATGATAGCATTTCTCAATGATAGTGATTACTCAGATGAAGACGTTGATAGATATGATGAATGTTTAAGAATATTTCAGGAAAACAGTGGTGTGCAGAATAATGCCAACAAAAAGGTAATTGTACATGTTTTTAACGATATGTAAATGAGATATTACCAATTTATAGAACAAGGTTAATTCTTTATAATTTTTTTGCTATCCAAGATGTCTGCCAAAACCACCATTTTGGAAGATCATTTTGAACTTCAAGTTTAATTCTGTAACACAGTCTGATATTCGATATTGGTGTATATATTAATCATTTAACAGAAATCCAGATAAATGTTATCCCCACAATGAGTCGTTTATGAAATATGAAAATATAGTGGCCGGTACATATATTTACTTAGTGGTGCTCTTTCTAAACAGACCTGATTTGTGTATCCAGTTATGAAACTTGATATACCTGCCCATAAACACTTTTTTTGTAGAGTTTGATTTGAGCTCTCCACCATTTGGGATACAAAAATGCAGTTCAAGATAGGGTAACCCATGTAGTCCTGTAAATATTTTCGTACAATCATTACCTCATGTACAAGATCACATATTGGGGAAATCCAGATACATATTTCATTTTTTATTTATTTGATTATTTTGTTTTAAAGAAAACATTGTATAAAAGGATGAAATAGATTTTACTTGAGATAGATTGGATGGAGTCTAAAGGATAGGTAAAATTGATTATTTAAACTTTTTATCTTCTGCATGGGTGAAGGGATCAGGATCCAAATTTGTGTGAAGCATTTATAGATGACACAGACTCAATATTGTGTGTATATATCATCAGTTTCCTGTTGCCTTTTTGACAGATTGTTATCTATAAACTTTTTGAACATGTTTTCTCACACATTCACCTCATGTACTATAGTGTTATACATCTCTATACTTCTTCGGGTAAAAAGAATTTTCGAGGTCTTTGCTCACCTTTTTTTATTTTTCGTTCCAATTTTCCTGGAATGTCACACACGTTCAAAGTCATCACCTGTTGTTGAGGAATTCAAATATCTGTCTCGGTCAAAAAAACCCAACTGTTTCTATAAAAACAACATTACATTGAGTCAACATCTACAGTCGTGAATAAATTTTCTCTATCTATCTAAGACCTGATAGTGTTGGTCATGAATTGGAATAGATTAAATCTGGTGTCCCCTTATAGAATAGGAATATGGAAAGATACATGTGTCTTGTCAGAGCCAAGAAGGAAAGCTTCCTTGTAATCAAATTTGATGTTTTTTCCATTTTCGGTGACATGTTAAGTACTTACTGTGAATGGATATTTTTATGGGGGTGTATTTTGTGGTTTCAATAGGCAAACTATATATGTGCAGGGCATATTTCCATGACCAAATATATTTGCATATCTAATGTATATAATGTATACGTTGTATATTATATAATGATTATGCAACAAAATATCAGCAGACGACATTGTAATGCCACGTACGAATTTAACCACGTATGAACTGTAATCATTCACGATAATTTATGATAGCAGGTTAGATATTTCAAAGAATAAACAAACAGACGTTAAGGAGAATTACTGTGCATAGTTGAAAAAAACAAAGCTGATTACAAATTTGAGTCTTCAAACAATTTCGGTAAGAAACAAGTCAGTTTTGCACGTCAAATATGTAACTTCCGTGTTTAGACAGCCAAAAAAACGTGACAGTTGTTAATGTCACATTCTGCTTATTGTCACATTTTCCCCAGACAAATTGGACATGATATTAAGCGGATTGCACTATACTTCAGAAATTCATATGCATGAGTAAATGTGACTGAATGACTTCCACGTATTTGGTGTAAATTTACAGCATAATTCAGTGTATACTTAAACCCTTTGTATGTATTTTGACTTGTATAGCTAGCTACACACAACAATATTTAACATTATTTATACGTGATAAATATATATATTTGGTATTGGTATCATTTCTGCCCTGGGACCCGTTTTAGAAAGATGGTATTTTACTCTACACATGTGTACTTAAAATTGCATTATTTTTTTTTTTTATCAGAAATTATCTTCAGAAAAAACCCAGGATGCAAATGTCCCACAAACCCCAACTGGCAAGCAGCGTATGGCACACAAGAAAGATTCTGAGGTATATATCATTTCAGCAGAGATAGATTAGTGTTTGATATCTCACAGATGTTGTGGCCGTGTTGTTAAGAAATAAAGACCAATTAATGCCAGAATTGCAATGATGGTCAGTTGCTTGTGTTCAGGAGTGACTCTGATTTCTGATGTGAAATTGTTCATTTAGAGGTAATTTACAGCCATCAGCCTTTAAAAGGCATTTTTCAGAGTTTCTAATAAACACTGATTTCAAAATTGTAATAGGTATTTAAGAGACAACTCAAACTATCTGTACTATATATTTAAGAGACAACTCAAACTATCTGTACTATATATTTAAGAGACAACTCAAACTATCTGTACTATATATTTTAGAGACAACTCAAACTATCTGTACTATATATTTAAGAGACAACTCAAACTATCTGTACTATATATTTAAGAGACATCTCAAACTATCTGTATTATACAGTGTAGTAGAGTTATAAATTGTATACAATTGTGTACAATTCTCAATGATAGAACTGGAACTGTTTCTGATTGTCTGGGATGAAATCCTTAGATTTGTAGCACGCTGAAACTGAAGATTCAAGACAGGAGCACTCAAAAACCGCTGACGTCGTGCCGTGATGCAAATGAATCTGTCCCATCACTGAAGTTACAAATTTGTTTCCAAATTCAACTTTTTTTAGCTTAGAAGCCACCTGCAGGATTTGTTAACTAGAGCGGAACGGCAAGACGTGCTTTCATTCACTGAAGAAAATAGTATTTATGAATTTGTGTTAAATAGAAATATTTACCATATTTTATATTTGATTTTACAAATTGTTATAATGTATGTGTTTCTTTCAGTTTGTGATCAATGAATGATCATTAATTGAAAACTGCTGATATCTATCATGAATTTGGAAATGATATATAATATGTCTTTATAATGAAACTTGTTTTTCTGTTTCAGTTTACCAGGAAAATGAAAGTATTTGAGAAACCAAAGACCAAGATGTCTCCTGCTGAGGTGATGCACAACCGTTTCCTCCAGATACAGAAAAAGGCCCAGGAGGCTGCTGCTGCTGCTGAATCTGGAAGTAATGGAACAGCCTCATCCTCAACAGTAAGTCTTCTCCATGTTGCTACATAATCTATTGTGTATACCATGCTTTTGTTTTCTTTATAGACAAAAATGTAAACCTTTGATTCAGAAATTTCTTTACACAAAACATCAAAAAATTTAGCTTGGTTGTGTGCATCTTCAGGAACTATAAAAACAAACCCGTCAAACCAGTACAAACTTTTTGACGAAATATGATCCCCACAATTCCAAAGGAGACTGGTTTTGAGCTTGTTAACAAAAGGACTGTGATTGGGCATTTTCAGATTGTAAGTTTTGGACAATGAAGTGCTGAAAGTATGTTACAGTGATAGAGTCTATATCTGCGCGTGATTTGTTAAGTCTAGTGCTTGTATAATGTTTTCTGTAACAGGGAAAAACTTTCTAGTGCCATGTTTTTCATATGTTTATTTATTCATAATAAAGTCATATTGATGTATTGATATGATCTGTGGCTTAATACGTTTCTTTCAATGTATCAAAAGCAAATTCAAATTTTATTTTATGTCATTCCGTAAAATACATAATGTGTATGTGCTTGGCCTGTAGGGGTATTGTACACATGGGCGGGATGGAACGACGTGAGTTCAATTGCATTTGATTGGAGTTGTTATTACATGTTTTGCTGTTTGGACGAATTTGAGATATTGTCCAGTTGAGCTGAAAATTGAAATATAAGAGTTTTTAGGAATGACAGTTACAATGGTACCATTTTCTATAACATCTGTTGTCATTTGGTTGCTATGGTAATCTCATAAGACTGATGATTAGACAGACACTTTCAAGACTACTCTAAATGTTGTGGACCGATTTCAATGAAATTACACAGGGATGTTAGGGACTATGTGTAGATGTGTAAATATGCATGCATCCTGGGATGGATAGGTCATAGGGTCAAATTCTAGAACAACCTCCATGCTTGTTTATGACAAGAATAGCTTTTTGAAACTTCCTAGAAGTAATATGGGAATATGCAAAGGCATGCAAGGGCCTTGGCTAATATTTAACAGTACAGACACTGATAGAGATATTGTTAATCAAACCCTACCTATTGTCAGACCCTATATCTGTGCATAGACAATCTTTGAAGGCTCCAAAGCCAAATGAGTTTGATAATTGCTATTTTGTGTTTTTCAAACACATCATGAAAATTAAGGATGATCTATGTATAATTCATTTGCAAACTTAAATTAAATGTTTCACTGACCATCTTGATAAATTGATAAGTAAACCTTGGTCAACATAAGGATTACCACATCGTAAGAAAGGGTGTGGCTTATAACGCGATCTGCTTATAAGTGGATCAAATTGAACAAATTATTAAATATCAGTCCTGCAGCTTATACTCATGTTCAGTTTAATACAGTTATTACATGTACAATGCAATTCTTGTTAACTCCTGATAGATGGGAAGCTTGGACACACGAGACACATCATTACATGTCATTCTTTTTTCATTTGAGACTGTTCAGAAAATTAGTCGACAGGCAGTCATCCCATCCTTGATTTTATAGCTTTCTTAAATGTCATTTGTAGGTTTCCACTGTTCTGTAGATGTCTTTGTTTCAGTTTGAGACTGATGGGAGAAGGCCTACTGTTATTCACTTCACAATCATCAGTTAAAGTTTGATAACCAAAATCATAACAAAAAATATAGTAGGAAAAATTGATTCAAAATTCAAAAGCAAGGATGCCATATTGCACTATGAGAGTTAAAATTGTCAGCTTAGATATAGTTTTTGTGTCGCCTGCAGAGCTGGCAGACACTTAGGGATCACTTTGTCCGTCTTCACTCGTCGGCGGCGTCGTCGTCCTAATGGAATTTTTTCCAGACTTTTTTCGGTAATGCTTTGAGTTATCAAAATGAAATTTGGCATATGGCATATGGCATTTTGTTGCAAGGGTACATATTAAGTTTGATTCCCGGCTGTCTGTGACCCTTTTTGACAGAGTTATGCCCCTTTCAACATAGAAAATTTCCTTGGAATATTGTTTTCCGGACTTTTTTGGCTTATGCTTTGAGTTATCGAAATGAAATTAGGTATATGGCTTCTTGTTGCAAGGGTACAGATTAAATGTGATTCCTTGCTGTCTGTGACCATTCTTGGCTGAGTCATGCCCCTTTGAACTTAGAAAATTTTCTGGGAATATTGTTTTCTTGACTTTCTTTGGTTATGCTTCAAGTTATAGAAATGAAATTTGGTATAACAACTTTATGGTTGATTGTTGCACATCAAGTTCAATTTCTGGGTGACCGTGACACTTGATGCAGGCAACACATACAATTCAATTTCTGGGTGACCGTGACACTTGATGCAGGCAACACATACAATTCAATTTCTGGGTGACCGTGACACTTTATGCAGGCGACACATACAGTTCAATTTCTGGGTGACTGTGACACTTTATGCAGGCGACACATACAGTTCAATTTCTGGGTGACCGTGACACTTTATGCTGGCGACACATACAGTTCAATTTCTGGGTGACCGTGACACTTGATGCAGGCAACACATACAGTTCAATTTCTGGGTGACCGTGACACTTTATGCAGGCGACACATACAGTTCCAAGGAACTCTTGTTCATTGTTGAATTTTCTAAGAAGCAGCATGTAACTCTCTAGACATTTTATATTATCTGTTTGAGATCCTGAGTCGTTAACTGACAAGATTCTGGCTGTAATGACTGTAATGAGGAGAGTGTTTATTTACTTTCCCTGATTTTTTTTCATGGAATATAGATGTGTGTCCATGGAGCCTTTTATCATTTACCCACAACTTGAGACAAACACAAAAATAGACCTCAAATATTCAAAAACAGAAAGTCACAGCCACTGTTACACATGTATTTTGCCCTATATCTGAACTTGTTGCATTTCCTGGCTGAAGCAAGATGGTGTCAGATGACACAAGTTAGGGCAGGCAAGCAGAAAGGCTGGTGCAACTGCAACATTGCATCAGGTAGTGCAATACTGGGTATGGTGTTGGGCAGGCTCAGGTAGCAAAGAGTGGCAAAGGTGGAGCAAGATGGCATTTAATAGTGTAAGGTGGTATCGTGGATATGATTTGACTTTCAACCTCAGAAAAAAGAAAAATCTGGTTCATATTTCATGTACTAGAATACATTTGTGTGAAATAAAATAAATCTAGCACAAATTTCCTGTTTTGGAATACAGTTGTACGGCTTCTATCAGAATACTTCACTTTTAGTAAAATTTTAAATGATTCTGGCTAACCAAGGTATGAAAGAAAACCAGTAAACAATAAAAACAGCTTTATCATGCATATTATCGTAATATTTCTTGAAGGAATGATGACCTAGGTTGAACCTAAGACAATACACAGTAGTAAATGACTTCAACTTTATACAGGTACTCTTACATTTTGAAGGGATATACATGCTTATCATATGTAGTACTACAGTTTGACTTTCACCTGTTTCTTTGTAATCTTTATTTGCCAATTCTTTAGATTTGACTATTTGAAAGGGAAAGGGAGTTGTCTGATGTTGATAGAGGTGTGGCATATAAAAGTCAGCCATGCTGATGACACTTGTAGTTAAAATGATAAAATTCCTTGTACTGAAAGTCGTTTAAGAAATCTGATACACAGTTTGTCATATCTATTTTTAGAATAATTTGCTGATGTAAGCATATTCCATTCATATCCTGTATAGGTGTACCGTTACTTATGTGTATTAGCCGAGTGTGCTATAAATAGAATCTGAGTCATAGATTTACTGGTGGTGCAATACCCTCATACTACCGGTGTGATAGTACTATTTATGTATACCTTACCTGGTCTAGTGTTTAGTTGATCACTGGAGGCACCAGCTGTGATAATACTGCTGTCATGGATGTTCATGTAAATGTCATGTATTAGCTTTAGTTATGACATGACATAAATGACATGACATAAATGACATGACAATGTTAAAGTATGATATAAATATGATGATTATTATGTGTGTATTTTTATTTATAGTCTTTTGTTGTATTCCTTTAAAAGTAATGGATACAAATATTGCAAAATAAAATTTCCATTTCATTGATTGATATAGTTTTAGTATTTAATTTGGAGGGTTTCAGAGAGAAAAGCATGAGTGGTGGGGGGGGGTGCTAATTGTTATCATTGCCAGAGTTTAAGTCTGATTTACATAAATTTTTTAGGCAAGAAAGTCTCTCTTGTCTGGGACTAAAACAAGGACTGCCCACAACCCTTCTACCTCAAAAACTAATGGTGCATCCTTGGGGAAAACTACCGTCACCACTGCATCACGGACAGAGAAAAGGAAGGCTCGCACTCCAAATGTTGTAAGTCATGAGACTTATCATAAGCAACAGTTACGTTTGTAAAGTTCTATAAAAATGTAAGATTAGGCAGAAAACCATACTAGCTTTTGTTTAAACTATTTTATAATTTGAGAGGCATGATAAGGAATTAGAGATTTGAACCAAAAGATTGAATATAGATAAACTTTATGGTAATAGTGAAGCTTTTCTGAAAGTAATTTGCATTATTCCCACAGCTGATTGTATTTTCACTTTTTTTATTCCTGTTTTTCAGTCCAACTTGGCAAGACCAACAATTCCTTCCGAGTTTGGGAGTAAAGTACCATTTAATATCCGTCAACGTTATCTCAATCTCATCATTGATGAATGTCTCAAAATATGTGATACAGAAAAAGAAGCATTTGATAAGGTTTGTAACAAAGATATCGCTTCAGGTATATAACATAGTCAGAAGTCAAATAAATGTAATATTTGCTAAAGTCACTGTTATTAAAAATCAATTTATGATATAATAACTCATTAAATGTTTTTAGGTCAGTCACATGGTCATAGATCAAAATTATAGGTCAAATATTCAAAGTCAAGTTATTTATATCTTGACTGGTAAATATTTCATAATGAACATCATGTATGTTCATGTATGTTCATGTCTGATATTATAAAGGGGACATGGTGTTGTTAAAAACAAATCATCACATATACTGTCAATTTATTAAAGATTAAACAATTAATTAGAGCCTATGTCAGTCCCATGTAAGTGGGTAGATCAGAGATATGCAACAAAATTGTCCTGATGAATCCTCACCCCACCCCAAGAGGTGAAACAGATTAGCCGAGAAACATGTTAAGTTAGTATATTGTGATTCTAAATTTTCTTTTGTTTTTGTGCCATTTACTAGGTATAATCCTGTTACATGTTTCTTTTTAACAACATATCAGCTATCTAGAGCAGACTAATTGATGAATCATTTTATGACCTCTCACCTCGTTGTGGCCTGGTGACTGACTGAGGATTGTGTATTTTAGGGTCAGATGGAGGAGACTGCAGTGTACAAGAGGGCTTCCAGTAAAACTGTCTACCTCAATATTGCTGTTAACACCATAAAGAGACTTCGCACAGAACAGCCTGGCCCATCCAGTTCTAAAAAGCCAAAGCAGACCGTGTTCCAACTATCACATGAACAGATACTTGGGGGTAAAAATGCCACAAAAACAACATTCACGGTCAATCGATCAGGCGGGGGCTCAAAATTACAAGAGGAAAATTTTAAAGGTAAATATCTACACTGGCTAGCAATATTTAAGGATTAGCATTTGTATTTAGTTTGTAAAAGTGTCATTTGATTAATATTGGCCGAAAAAGAGTCATACACACTTGGTCGTGACCATTTTCAGCCCTTTCATCTGTCAAGCATAATAGTGAAATGAAAAGGGTCAAATGAATATGTTTCTGGAATAGCAATTCATATCAATTCATTCCTTTGTAATGTGTATTATTAAAATCTTGTCATTAATGATGAAAAAAAAAGAATTACAAACATTGCCTATTAAATTTATCTTTACTCTTTGCAATGACTGTTTTCCAGGAGCTGAATTGTATAAGCGCCTGACTCGGTACATTCTGACAGACGAGCAGATGAAAGAGAATGGTTTTCCTAGACCTTCCCCAACCGTTTCAGGCTCAGCCATTTTTCATGTTGAGCCAAGAAAGAAAATCAATGTTCAGTCATCAAAGCCAACAAGTAAGTTGTCTTATGTCAATTTATCTGGAAAATAAGACCTGGAGGGGTAGTGGGTTACAATTTTTGTTGTCTGTTTGATGTACATTTACACGTACCTACAAAATAAGACCTGGAGGGGTTACAATTTCTGTTGTCTGTTTGATGTACATTTATCTGAAAAATCTCACCTGAAGGAGTTGTGGGTTACAATTTCATTTGTCTGTCTGTTGTACATTTAGCTAGAAAAACAGACTTTGAGGGGTCAATAATGAATGAGCTATCAGGTGATAATATATAATATTTAATACTGCAGTATCTGTTCCATTGATTCAGTACCACCTTAAAATCCTCAGTCATATATGTGAACATTACAAATGGTGGTTGTCTGAGGCCAGGTAAATAGTAATAATTTTACTTACATGATGTGATGCAGTCAAGGCTTGTCTTTACAGATTATGAGAAATTGTGTGTCAGATGTGGTAAGATTTTCACTGTGTACCCCAACGGAACTTATGCCACCAAAGAGGAGTGTTCATATCACTGGGGAAAAGCATGGAAGAAACGTGGTTAGTATTCTCTTTAACTCAGTTATAAGCCACAAGCAGAATCACTGTACTGATGAGAAATCAAACTAAATGTAATCTTGGTTGAACTGTTGATTGGGTGTGGTTGAATTCTTCACTAGTTTGATAATTACAGTGTTGTAAAGGTGAGGGTTCAGGTTTTTTTTGAGTAAATATATGTAGATAATGTTGATCTTGTTGATACAGAGTTTTGTTTTGTTATTTTCAGTTGCTGGTATGATTGACACAAGGTATACCTGTTGTCAAGGTGACTTATCATCAGACGGCTGTCAGATTGCCAAGGTAGGCTCACCAGCTGTTTTCTCAGATCCTTTTTCAGATCAGATTAAAATATTTATATAGTATTTATTCATATATTATAAATACTTTAATGCAACATAAACAAGTAATACGAAGACTTTATTTATTTACATATACATGTGTTATACTGTGTGATTGACCAGAAACTCTACTTGGTGTTGCCTGGATATAGAATTTCGGCATTGTAATTTACTTGTGTAATAATTGACTGTTGTTACCATAACAGGGCCATGTCCACGAGACCAACAAATGGGAAGCTCTGTCTGGGTACATGAAGACATTTCCATGCTCACCGCCATGTGATGGAGACTACGGAGTGTTCGCCTTGGACTGTGAAATGGTGGATACCTTTCAATAATATTCTTTTTGTGTAAAATTTTACATTTGTTGTAAAACTTTGTAGTCTTAAAACAGTGTATATAAGGTCTGTGCTAAAGAAGTGTCATCTCATCTATTCCCGTAACACTAGATTTGAAAGATACTTTTCTGCTTCTTGTAGGTTTACACAAAGTTTGGAATAGAGCTAGCACGAGTCACAGTCACAGATCCAGAAAACGACTGTGTGTACGAAACACTTGTCAAGCCAGATGGAGCTGTTATAGATCATAACACAAGGTACACAAGACTTATTTCAACTTTAACCACAACATGTTTCACCATGATATGTTTCAAGACTTGTGGTAGTATATCGTGATATAAACTTAAACAAATTGAGGTTTTGATTTGAAGAATACTAGTAAATACATTGAGTAGATAATTATATTTTATTTAGTTAGTTAATGGATTACAATATTTACAAGGTTGTTTGGAGACAAAATTTTTATACATTAATATAATCAAACTTTCTGACAGGTACACCAATATATCACCTCAAAATTTTGTTTTTCTCCAAATTTTGAAAAAAGTGTTATGATGACTGAATGAAATAGCTAATCATACAAAATGCAGTTAGTGATCTAACAGTAATTCGTATTGGAATAAGGTTATTTAGAAAAAGATATATCCTACCTGTAATGTTCAGGGTTAAACTCTGAAAAGGATAAAGTTTAGTAGGGAAGCTGAGGACTACTGTCATTAGGGGTATAACCGAGAAACCTGAGACAGGTTTAGTGCTGGCTATCTAATAGTCTTGGTCGGTGTATACAGGTTCAGTGGACTGACTGAAGAAGACCTGAAAGATGTGACCACCACACTGAGGGATGTACAGGCTGTGTTGCTCAGCCTTTTTTCTGACCGCACTATCGTCATGGGTCACAGTCTGGAGAGTGATTTCTCTGCCGTCAAGGTTAGTGGTTGATAAGGAGGCAATTGAGAGTTAAGTTATTCCGATTTACAGTAAATGATAACCCATTTCTTATAATTTTGTACATGTTGAAACAAAAATCTTGATTAACCAACAAGGTCAATACACAATATTCCTAAATCTATCTTATCTTTAAGAGGGCGAATAAAGGAAAAGATTAATTTAGTAAAACAAAAGGTCAGTGTAGTTATTTGGGATTTAATGTTTTTATTGGATAATTATTGGTACATGTTATTATGACAGCTTCTACACAACACTGTCGTGGACACCTCAGTCGTGTTTCCACACAAGATGGGACCACCCTACAAAAGAGCATTGAAGACACTCATGGCGGAATATCTGAAGAAAATTATCCAAGATGATGGTAGGTTTACAAATGTCAAATTTTAGTTATAGTATTAACATGATGTGCAATTTTGTATTATAATTAAGAAATGTCTTATTTTAAACTTAAATGTGCAAGTATGATAAAACTTTGAATAAGTATAAAATGTAGAAAATGTAAAGATATAATGAAAAGGTTTCTAAATATTCGAAGTCATAAGTAAAATCGTATAATATCGTGTGATCTTTGACAGTTGGCGGCCATGACAGTAAAGAGGACTCTACATCGTGTATGGAACTAATGCACTTGAAAATTAAAGAAGATGCACGCAAAGAACCAAGGCGAAGTTGATGAGCACGCAAAGAACCTCGGCAAATAGATCGGCATGCTAAGTATCCAGGAAGAGTTGTTCAACACAGAAGAATCGAGGTGAAGACAATCAGTGTGTGGTGAACCCAGGCATAGTTGATCATTGACAGATGACAAAGAGTTGTTTGATTTAAGTTTTCTAAGAAATTCATGTTCAATCTCAACTTCTAGATACATTTACACTTATCACTGTAGTGACCTGTGATAGTCTTGCCACTTTTTTACCAGGAAACACTGGAGGAGGAAATCGTGGGTTCTATCAGTCCAATCATAAATATATATGAACTGAGGTAAATATTTTTTTGGATACAATTGTTTAGATATTGGGATTAAAATTGTTCAAACTGATCATAAGGAATGGTTTTATTGTGTACAAGCAATTCAAAACATGTTAAAACAGTGCGGCAGTTTGAATTTGGTTTCAAGTGCTGTCCTATGTTTCAGGTAGATTCAGATTTTGATTTAAATGGTTAGAAATTTTTGCAGCATTTCGTACGGTGTATAACGTATGTTGTTCATATTCCAATAAGTTAGAAGTATGGTAAATACAGTAATATTTATTCATACCAGGATAATCTTGTTTAAGTTTCCATTTTCTGGATAATTACCTTCATAAGATGTGAACACTTATTCTAAACTTGATGTTTGAATTTTTTGAAATATTTTTTCTGAAGATGTTATTTTAGAATTGGAAGTTCTGACCAAAGCCAAAGTAGGAAAATTACCATCTGGTGCTTGAGCTGGGGAGGTTTCATAAGTGTATATAATTGCTGTCAAGTCCGACACATCTTCTTAAAATAGGGCTGTTAGGTGTGCGTTATTGTGAGGACTAGTGTATAAATGTTTACATGTTTTGTGTGGCATGTTGCAGTAAATAGAGAAAACATTCTCAGATATTGTTTTCTTGTTGAATGTATGGTAGTCAACTTGAAATAATTTGTTCGACAGATATTTGCGAATTATTGAAACATCTAAAACAGAAGATTGAATGTTACTTTACTGTAAAAAATAGTTCTTTCTCAGAAGAAAAGTTCCATATAATATTTTAATATGATTCTAGTTAAAAAAAAATTTATCTTGTATTTTGTTGAAAATTTTGATATTATAGAACTGCTAATTTAAAATATTGTTTAGTACCAGTGGTAAATATTGAAAACAATCTATATATCTATGAAAAGGTTTGTATTTGTGTATTGCATAATTTTGTATATTGTGGCCAATTTCTTGATAAACGTATTCATATTAATTAAAAATGCAGCTATTTTCATTTGTCATACATTATGCATAACTGGTAGATCTAGGTGAACCAGTGTTATTACCGACATTTGTTTGTAATTGGTAAATGTAGATATTGGGTATACTGTCATGACAGTATTGTATATACCGTAGTAACAGTATCTAGAGAGGGTGTTATTTATTTCTTAATTGTCAAACCTGTCTTGTTTGTAGATCATTATGGCCAGGCCAAAGTTTATTATATACATACGAGTGTTGTGTTTGTGATACCGATATCTGTTTTCAACAATTTAAGTACTCATTTGAATTTCATTAAAGCGATGACTGACTGTATGGAGACATTTCAATTTGGATTGTTCAGCTCGACATTAGAAAAAGGTACTTGTACCTTCGGGAAAATTTTGTACACATTTAGTATTTTCAAAATGAAATCTCATTCTGACTTTGGCATACATGTTTCATGGTCATTGACTTTGATGGAAGGTTGTACAGAATTGTCAATACATATGTATTTCATTGCGTTGATAATCTTTTAAAAGCATATGGGGATCATTAACCAAATATCTGGTTTTTATTTTTTGATTCCTACTACATATGGATTTCACTGCTATTTTCATTCTTCATTATTTAATGTACAAATACCGCTCTGTAACATGTTATTTCACCATCAGCATTTCTGTTTCAAGTCATATCAATATTTAGGTCACAAAACACACATCATTGATATTATTTATTAAATCTTGACGATGTTGTTAATATACAAGGTTCATAGATATTATTTGTTTGTTATAAAGTATTGCTATGTCTAACTGTACAAAGCCATAGTGTTATTTCTTTTTTTTTATCAGGTTCATAGCTGATAGCAGTTTTGTAATACAAGATTTCAACATATGAAAATAAAAAAAAACGGATTGAGAGTGAACTCTGTTTTATTGTTGTATTTTTGTGATGCAGGTGAAATATTGAAACAATGATGAAACTCCAAGGTTTAGAAGACTGATTGAAAAGTACTACCTAGCAGCCCTTTGTGGTCAGTCATAACCTCTTATCCAATGGTGTTAATCTTGTCATATTTATAAGGACGTGCTGAATGGAAACATCAAGTGTAGACTCGTTAAAAACCTTCATTAAAAATACCAATCTAAGAATAGTGTATAGTCATGACGGAGACCCAGCAGACCTCATTTTGTCCCAATAGTTTGTAATAAACTGTATGCCGTGATACTAATTATTTAAGTATATGATAACGAGTCTGATAAATGAATATTAGAACATTACACAATTTACTGAAGTACTGGGCTAGTGCACCTCCTGTCTAGATTTTCACTCTTCTTGTGATCACTTACGATTTTTCTCATTCACCTTCGAAGTTTTAAAAGTTCAAGCCCATAGCATCATTGACATTACTAGAAGGGCGAAATATAGCTATATGACGTAGTTAAATTTAATGTTTGGCTCTAGTATATCTAATTCTAAATTGCATTAAATGTTGCTATCCACTTGTGTCTTTGTGATATGAATAGCTTTTATACACTTACATAACATTTTTACTGTGGAAAAAATTGTTTCTCTCTGATCAATTTTGTGCCTACCATATCGTATAGCAAAAAACAACCAACAAATGTAGATATCGTATATTTTCTGTATATATAACATTACAATGTGAGAGCTTCCATCTTTGGAGTCTTCAGCATCCTCCCCTGTAAATAGAATCACAGATGTCAGTGTTGTAGTCAAATTACATTACTTATCCCCAGATAATTTACATTGAGAATTGAAATTTTGAATTACTATTAAAACCACCTACATAAAAATGGATTCATATTAAAAGCAATTGACCCGAAACGAAAGTGTTTTTAGGTTAGATATGAGAATTAGTTCCAGAAAACAGATTTTCCACTTACCTACACGTTGCATAACAATTCTGAGACATGAATGTGGCGTAGGCACTAACAGGGGAACAGAAACCCAATCGTTTCTGATCTTCACAGTACGACTTCGGATAATTGTCCCCACACGGCACTAGAACAGATAAATAAGAGTTTCAACGTTTATCTTCAAAAGATTATTATTAATAAGGAACTCGACATAGCTTCCTTGTTAAATAACTTCACTAAAACTAGAGCCTATGAAATTCACCAAATGATTTGATTTCATGAATTCAAGGGGTATGTACTCCCAACTGAAAGGTCTCTCAAACGGATAATGAATTAAACTACGATTAGAAAATTATTAAAAGAGAATATTCATTAATATTATAAACAATCAAAGATACTCTAACACATTTATTTACGCGATTTAAAAATCTGCTGATGAACTGTCAATCAAAACCGATCGCGGGATTTGGCACGAGGGACATGCGCAGTCACAACAGTTGCATATGAAACTGGAAGCCTTTCTCATGTTTTTAGTTTATTCCAGCAAGTGATCTCTTCCCCTATTGCTATCCAACTAAGATTTCGCTGACGATCCGTCTCCAGTTTCCGTCATTTCTTCGCTGATGCGGTTATAGAAGCCCTTCCCCTCTTTCGTTTTGCCACGGGATCATCCATGTTCTCTTCTTTTTTAGCACGTGCGCGATATGCGCATGCCCGAGATTTGGTTGCTTCTTCGCCGCCGACAACTTTACAGAATGTATCGCGTCCCGGCGTTTATTCTTAAATCAAACTAAACAAATTGATACAGGAAAAATAAAATATTGCGCAAAGTTCTTTTAAAACGTAAATTAGAGCCGAAAGTTCGTATGTATACCCCTTTAATGGATATATGTTTCAATACAATGCTAAACAAGCTTTGCTGTGAATAGTACTATAACGGATTAATGGTTACCGCTTACTTCAGTCTTTACCTACAACGAAATCACGAAACCAACACGGACAGCTTTCCACTATGCTGTATGATAAGTATGATGGTTTTAATTTTCCCTATCGTAAATTTCGAGATAGTAACTGTCCATTTCTTCTTTCCAACCTGTTGCGTTTACATGTCACAGCTGATTCGACATTGCAGAGCTTGCTCATATTACTACTTCCGGTTTTTGATCTAAGATGCAGTACACGTTTGCCATTCGATAACACACGGACATATTTCCCTTGTGCCTTGTTTATATTATTCATTATGATTGGTATTAATTATATTTACAATGTCGATACATGAACCAGCTATCCTGTACAACTCCTACCTTCAGTGGTGGTGAGGATTGGTGCCAAATGCAAGTCGTCTTTGCTGATGAATCCCATCTCTAATAAGGTCGTCACGTACTTCTGTGTCGCCATACTGATTGCCTCCTAAAGGTCCAAATGGAAAAATTATATATCTGAAGATAAGTATTAGTTTTTATAGTTTCACCAGTCAGATAACAGGTGGTAGCTCGAAAAATTATAGTGTTCATTAGTTGCGAGGCCGCTGTAGCCGTTATGTTTGTGTTGTTCTGACCTCACAATACAACAGGCATGACAACAACAAACTTTCCCTAGGTATTGACTGTTTGATCATATCTGTTCAAATATTGATAGAAAAACGATAACGAACAGGATTCGAAGTTCTTGATGACATATTTGAATTTTTTTTTCATCTTTTGTGCTTGAGATCAATATCAAAACATTTATTAACTCTTGACAACATCTCTACTATTCGTCTTAATACGTACAATATCCTCTTTATATGGAAAAATAACGGGATTAGGTAATATATGCAGAAATAGGTTATTTATTCAAGTCAACAAAAAACCATAAGCGAAAAATAGTTCCATTCGATGTGTATTTGTGTCGAAGATATTTTTGTCTAACTTCTTGGATAAAGAAGAAAAAGCTCTAAAGGGTTCTAGAGACGCAGGTTTGTGAGGATTTTACAAGACACAGAAGTGAATAGCACCTTTCAACACCCAAACAATTAATTAGACTGTGTCATACATGTGTCTCGTCCATTACATTAATAAAACTACAGAGCAATGTAAGAAAACAACTTTTTTTTTTTTTTAAAAAAAAAAAAAAAGAGACTTAACGGAAAAAGTAGGAACAAATTATCTTTATCGATTTTTGTGTTGAAAAGTAGTGCATGTAATTGCTGGTAGTCAATAAAAAACCTTCAACCAAGAAATAAGCAAGACTTTCTGCAATGTAAAGTTTCCGTCATAAGGATACAATCGTTTTAAACATTCTCACCTCAACAGTAGCTCCTGTTCCTACAACTACTATCCCGCTAGCCACGTCTTGTATCGTCACACCGTTGGCTGTAGCATGGATTCTCACACCTCGTCCTAGGACAGTGTGCTGCAATAGAAATGGGTTGCAAAACTATCGATCATCCGCGGGTTATGTACTTTTTTGTTTTTAGCATTTTTATCTCTCTTAGACTAAAGTGCTGGCAAAAAAACATGGCCGAAAGTATAGTCACACTCACAGAAAA